>NC_140959.1:15181696-15494196 GCF_014529385.1 Adiantum capillus-veneris | reverse complement strand
ATGGTAGTAGACTGGACTTTTGAAAATTGATCCAATTTACAAAGAAGATGCTGTCAAATTTTTTCTAGAATTAAATGATGCAAAAATTAGCATAAATAAATGGCTCAAAATTGATATTAGATCTTTGTTATGGTGGTAATTTTTGACACCAATAACAAGGGGAGGGAGTCGTTGACACCTGTCTTCCAAAGTAATGCTAGTTCTGACAGGCTTGTGTTTCTTGGATGGTGGCAGGTAAGAGATTCTTTCCTTGGGATTACAACAAAAACTGCAGCAGTAATGGAAGATCGTCCAATTTACCAGCTAATGTACAAGCTGAATCCTTCTACATGTAGATGTAGAGGAAGCTCATCCCAAAGGATGGGCATATAAGATACAACACTAAAATATTATATTGTAATAATCAAAGATCAAATTTCCGATCTAAATGATTGTATTATTTATTAGATACAGAAAGTTGTAGTGGTGTATATGAAATGATTTATGACATCTTGTTTTAAAACATTGTTATTTAATACAATTGTCTAAGTATGGTTCAATTATGAGGGGATTTTTCATACTTAAAAACACACACACACACACACACACACACACACACACACACACACACACACACTCAAGTCTTCCTTTTACACAAAGGGCATAGTGGACACATGTCAGGTTCCCAACCCTGTTGACCCCAAGATGCATTCAAATCCTATTGGATGGCCATAGAGGTGGACCAATGAGTAGTAGGCTAGAGTAAATTTAGTTTAATTCATTTAAAACACTCGATAAAAGAACCAATAGAAATTAATCTTTCTAGAAGACTATTGGACAGTCTAGCAAGGGGTCCAATGAGCATTCAGCAGCCCAATGGCTTGCATGATTCCTATTGGCCAGAAGACTAAGAGGTCCAATGAGAGTTTAATTGAATTATTTAAATACTTAAAGCTCTCACTAAAGGGGAAAGAGGGACACTTGTCACAAGGCTTTCCATGTGACCTCTTATTTCCTATTGGCTAAGCTTGGCATGAGCCAATGAGAGGCCAGCAAGAGGAAATAGCAAGAGGGGTCGACCAAGAGAGAGAGGGGACTGATTTGTGCAAGGCATTATCACACACACACACACACACACACACACACACACTCACACAAGCTCATGTGTGAAGTAAAGAAGACTATCTCCTTCTCAAGATTTAATGGAAAGCTCATCACCTACTCCAAGCTTGTGAGAAGGGAGGCCTACACCAACAACTCTTGGCTTCCAACCAAGATCCGAGCTACAATGCATGCTCATCTTCTCTACCATGCTAATTACTAAGCTATGCTAAGCTATTAAGAGTGATTATGTGAGGAGAAATACTATTTTCTCGTAAGAATACTTCTTCTTCCTCTACATCTACTCTCATACCCCGCTAGCTCTCACCATCTTTGAAGGTGTGAGCGGTCTTGGATCTGAGACTGTGAGGGAATCGATGTTGTGATTTTCAAGTGTAAGCTTGGTGCTTGAAGCTTCCATTTTCATTGCACCAGCAAGTTACTGAAGGAACACAAAGTATTGTATTGTAAAATGTCTCCCTTGATGGGGGAAACCTATAATACAAAGCCTTTTGGAGGGGGGACCGCCCGGCTCCATGTAAATCCAATCCTCGACTGTTGTCAATAGCTTACTTTCTCTCTCTTTTTGAAGTATTGTTCATGCCTATCTAACTAGGTGTTATGCTTTTGTTTCTCTCTCCATCCAAGCGCTCTTGCTATGCTCATTAGGAATCTATTCTTTATGAAATGCTCACTATGTCCATGTTATTTTCCGCTACACACAAGTTACTAGACCATTAGATGTTACAATATCTCTACATTCGTTATGCTTGTATCAAGTGCATTTGCTTCTTAATATGGTTCTCGTCATTTCAAAAACTAGGCATACACTAAAGTTTCAACATTAGACTTTATGAAATTTAAACACATTAGAAATTTGGCTTTATTTTTGTTTATCATAGGTAGTTGACCTTGAGCTTATATTTATATAGATTCTTTACTTGCTAGTCCTAGATTCCTAATGATTTCCTTAATGCTACAATCTTATCGATCATGACCTAGGGATATGAATAGAATTTATTCCCTTAATCCGTATGCCACAAGAATCCCTCATTATGGAAGCATTAAAAAAGCTCTAAACAATAAGTAAATGAATCAAAAAAGTGTCTCAAAAGAGTAGAAAAAATGCTACTAGACAGAATGCAAATCAAATTTTTGTGTTAAGTTTGTGTCTATGTTAGCTCTAGCACCTTCTTGGCACTTGGGTGGGCGAGGGGAATGGAATGAGCTGGATGTGTTTAGACAACTATTCCAGGTTGGTACTTAGAAATAGAGATGTTAGATTCAAAATATTTAGAGAGAACTTCAAACTACTGGAAGACAGAACTAGAAATAAAAAGACAAAGCTCTGGAACTCAAAAGACAAGAGACTGTAAGTGAGATTGGAATTGGGATTGCATTCAACATAATCAGATTACAATTGGTGAGCATCAAGTATACCAGTAGTTGGCTATGGAACTATAGAAAGAGAGAGAGAGCGCAACAAATGATTACAAAGTGATACAAAGAGCACAAGTAGCTCCGAATCTAGGCGTCTAAGGATTCTAGGGAATTAGAAGTCCTAAAAAATGAGTAACGGGTCCTATTTATAGGCCATCTGGACTAGTGTCTTACTGACTGTGCACTATCAGTTACTACTTTTGGAAGCTTCATACATTCCTCCTCTCCTTTCTTGAATTTTTGGTATATACCAAAAATTTCAGATAACGGTTCCCAAACCGTTTCCCAATTGCCCAATAACGGTTCCAATAACAATTCCCAATTACTTGTTGTTTCTTTTGTATTTGGGTAGCCATCTCTCCTATGTCAGCATAGGACTCCAAAGGTGCCTGATGCTAGCTCCATTTGATCTACTTCATCTTGCAAAAGGCCATTGGTCTATCACCAATTAACTCACCCAGTGTCTACCCAGCAAACCCTCTTCTTGTCAGGTGCCTTTTTCCTCTTAGATGGTGTGTGGGATGCCTCTGAGGTCTAGGATCCACCATTTTACTTCTAAATTAGTATGAACAATGCCTCTTGCTCCAGTTGGTCCTTCCTGACAGTCTTCATTTCCACTTCATAGGGAATCCATGCTTGAGGCAATGACTGGTTGCACTTGATGCGAGCTTCAAACAAGATCTCAACCATTTCTCTGAATTGCAGTTCAAAGTTTGTCTTACTGGCCAGTTCCTTATCTAGAATTTCACAGGTCTCAATTGTCAGTTGCAATAGTTGGTTTTTGATTTGAATGAGCCTCTTGATCAAAATTTTCCACTAGCCCGTTAACAACTGAAATCTATGGAGATAATTCAGTAGCTCACTGACCACATTCTTCTGCAGTGCATCTTGCAGTACTTTATTTTATGCTAGCCATTCCATAGTTGCTTCTTCATACCAAGTTGTTCTAAGCCCTTCAACTATCTAAATATATATCTACTGGTCTATTGGCTCAGTGTGAGGTGGATAAAGGATTGGAAAGAAGCAAGGTAATTCAACTTCTTTGACTGGGATGGCATAGAGTAATGTTGGAGAGTCATGAAAAAATTCCAAAAAAATTCAACACCATTTGATTCTCCTGCTGCATCATTTTTCTTGTAATTTTGACTAGGTGGAACAGACTCTTCAGACGTGTTTCCTGTTCTCTTATAGTCATTCTAGTCTTGGGTCCTCTGCTGCTAGCTTCATTACTCTTTAACATTTCCTTGACCCTTAGATCTAGAACACCTATGGCACTTTGCATTTGTACAAGCATCTCCTTCAGTTGCTGTCGAATTTCAGTCATGCACTTGTATGAAGGTTTGTTTCCCAACATCATTTCCACTTGAAGCCCAAGTGACGTGAGATCCCCTGTGGTCAAGTCTTTAGCCATTGGATGCGCACTGTTTTGTCATTACTATTCTTTCTAGTACTTGAACACATGCAGGATGTGTAGGTAACTGACAAACTACCTAGTCGTGTGGTAATTGGCTGACTTCCAGTCTGCAACCATCTTTCTTGCTCCCGCATACATCTGAAATCTTTCTAGATCCGAGTATACTAAGTCATCGTCCAAAAAATTGCTAGATCTGAAGATTTTGGGCTCTCTAGAGACTCTTGTTCAATGCTAATAACTCACTAGAGTGATTTTGATCAGATTCAAAGTCAGTAATTAACAAAATATCTTTTCCTTTAGTCTGACTGTGTTCTGCTCGTCCTTGTGCTCTAGTTTGTTGAGGTGGTTCCTAAGTTTCTCTAGATGGGGTTGTCTTCAACTGGCTTATCTGACGCCTGACTCAGAGATGTACTCTCAGTTGCTGATCTCCCCCCCGTCGAACCCGTTTTTTGACCACTTGTTCCATCCTCATCTGTTAACTATGGAGCGTGATTTACCCCTTGTAAATTTCTGTATTAAAAACGCACATTTGTAAGGCCCCCATTATGCGCCAAAATATTATGGCCGGTGGGAGGTGGCCAAAAAGTGGTAGGAAAACAACCGGTCGGTTGGCCGGTTGGCCAGTGGCCGGTAGTCAATGGTCGGTGGGGACGGTGGTCAAAAATCAATGGCCAGTTGGCCGGTGGCCAATTCAATGGTCGGTGGCCGATTTCAAAGGAGGACTTGTCTTCTCAAGGGCGTCCACACATGGGTGGATTGGAGGGTTCGATTTGGACTTGTCTACACAAGGGCGGCTGCACATGGCTACCTCTCATGAGAGAGGGTAGCCCTTTTGGCCTATAAAAGAAGAAAATCTTCTACACACGAAAATGGATTGTGAAGCATTGTGGTGCATTGTGAAGTTGATGTGAGGCGGTGAGAGTGAAGTAAGGCGGGAGCTCCAAAAGGGTATAATCCCTTTGTAATCTACTTCTTGTTTTGAAGTACTAAAGCCATTGAGTAGCTGCTTTTTCGTGGACGTAGCCCACATTGGGTGAACCACATATATCGTGTGTACTCTCTCTCTCTACTCTATAATCTCTTGTGTGTGGAAATTATCTCTCTCCATTAAGTAATCTACTCAATTATCTACTTAGCTACGTCATATTTCCTAACAAGTGGTATCAGAGCAAGGTTTACTCTTAGTAGCTAAAGTATCTCAAGGAAAGGATTCCTTGAATTGAGTGGGAGTAATGGCGGAGGAAGGGAATCTCAAGATCGAGAAGTTCAACGACAAGATGTAGAGTGAAGACTATCTCTACTAGAAGGACCTTTATTTGCCACTGACGGTCTTGGAAAGAAGCTTGCAACGATGGCAGCTGAAGCATGGATTGTCCTTGATCAAAAGGCACTAGGAACAATCCGATTAAGATTGGCATCAACGGTGGCCTTCAATGTTTTAAGATGAAGACCATGGAGGACTTGATGAAGTCACTTGACGACCTCTACAAGAAACCATCGGCATCCAATAAGGTATTTCTCATGAAGCGCTTGTTCAATCTAAAGATGGAAGAGAATGGTTCAGTTGCAGATCACCTAAATGAATTTAGCACCAAAATAAGTCAACTTTGATCGGTGAAAATCAATTTCGATGACGAAGTGCGAGATCTCCTTATACTATCATCTCTACCGGATAGCTGGACAACCTTGTGATGGCTATAAGTAATTCTATCTCTAGCACAAATACTCTTAAGTTTGATGATGTTGTGGGTGTTCTCCTAAGCGAGGGAATGCAAAGGATAAGCATAGGAGAATCATCAAGTGCTGCACTATCAGTGGAAACAAGAGGAAGGTCTAATGAGGGGTTCAAAAACCAAAAGGGTCGTGATTGCTTAAGGCAAAGCAAGTCACACACAAAGTCAATTCTTGAATGTTGGAACTGCGACAAGAAGGGCCACGTCAAGAAGGATTGCTGGTCCAAGAAGAAGAAGGAGTCGGAGTCTCAAGACAACAAGCCAACATCGAAGGCCAATGTGGCAGGTAAAGTAGAGCAAGATGCTCTAATTCTCTCATTAGACAATGTGTCTAATTTTTGGATAGTAGATTCTGGGGCTTCATTCCATGCGACACCACATAAGCAACATTTCAAAGATTACACGAAAGGTAATTTTGGGCATGTATACTTGGGAGACGATGAAGCTTGTGAAATTGTCGACAAAGGTACAATTTGTGTCAAAACTGCTAACTAAAATGAATGGAAGCTTAAAGATGTTACGCATTCTCTTTGCAAAAATATAATCTCTATAGGACAATTGGAGGATGAAGGTCACAACATTGCATTCGAAAACAAATGGTTGAGTATCTCAAAGGGATCTTTGGTGGTTGCCAAGGGAGAAAAAGTTGGTACACTTTACTTGTGTACTGTTAGCACGCATCTTCAACTTGCACAATAGCTACAGAAGTTGATAGTGTGGTGTGGCACTATCGGCTTGGGCATATGAGTGCCAAAGGAATGCAAATCCTTCAAACAAAGAAGCTTCTACAAGGTTTGAAAGAAGTGGACTTAGAGTTCTATAAATCAGGAAATGAAAGAAAAAATAAAAAACTTGAGTTGGTTCATTTTGATGTTTGGGGTCTTGCAAGTACACCATCACTTGGCTGCTCATTGTACTATCTAACATTCATAGACGATGCGACTAGGAAAACATGGGTTTATGTAATGAAGAATAAATCCGATGTGTTTTTCATATTTCAAAGGTGGAGAGCCTTTGTGGAGAATGAAACAGGTACTAAGGTTAAATGCCTTAGATCCAACAATGGAGGAAAATATTGCAGCCAAGATTTTGTGCTAGCAATGGCATTCGGAGGCAAAAGACAGCCCTAAGGACAAAGGATGAACATGACAATCATGGAGCAAGCACAAAGCATGCGGTTGCATACATGCTTATCGCTTGAGCTTTGGGTGGAAGCAATAAGTACGTCTGTGTATTTGATCAACCGGTCAACCTCAACAGCATTGGATGGGGGAGTTCTAGAGGAGGCATGGATAGGTAAACCGGTGAATTATTCATTTCTCAAAGTGTTTGGGTGTGAGGTTTTCATGCACATAGATAGAAGCCTAAGATCAAAGCTAGATGCAAAGTCCAAAAAGTGTTTCTTCATTGGCTATGGAGAAGGTGACTTTGGGTATCGCCTATGGAATCCTGAAGATGGTAAAATCTTTAGGAGTAGGGATATAATTTTTAACGAAAAAAATATGTACAGAGATTACTTGGAAAGAAAACAAACAAAAGAAACAGGTGATGAATACATGGAGCTTGAGGATGGTGAAGACTCAAGTAGTATAAACTGTGACAACGTACAACAACATCAACCCAATGAGGAACCTCAACCTATTTCCGGAAGATCTACAAGAGCAAGTAGACCTCCAAAAAGGTTTATTCCTTCCTTCAACCATCTCTTGATCTCAGATTCCGGAGAGCCGGAATCTGAGGAAGCTATGCAACACTAATCCAAAGAAGAATGGATAAAGAGCATGCAAGTGGAGATGGACTCATTACATCACAACCAAACATGGGAGTTGATTGAGTTGCCTAAAGGTAAGTGGGTACTTCAGAACAAATGGGTGTATAAGCTGAAGGAAGAAGAAGATGGGAAGAAAAGGTACAAGTCTAGGCTTGTGGTAAAAGGGTTTTCTCAAAAGAAATGTATTGACTTCAATGAAATATTTTCTCCTGTTGTGAAAATAAACTCAATTAGGCTTGTCTTAAGCCTTGTGGCTGCTCATGATCTAAATCTTGAGCAAATGGATGTAAATACGGCATTCCCTCACGGTGACTTAGAGGAGGAAATTTACATGCTTTAACCAAAGGGGTATGAAGTAAAAGGTAAGGAGAAAATGGTTTGCAGATTAAAGAAGAGCTTGTATGGTTTAAAGCAAGCATCAAGATAATGTTACTTGAAGTTCGATCAATGGATGCTTGATCATGGATTCAGAAGGTGTTAGGAAATAAGACGTAGCTAAATAGATAATTGAGTAGATTACTTAATGGAGAGAGACAAATTTACATACACGAGATTATAGAGTAGAGAGAGAGAGAGAGTACACACGATATACGTGGTTCACCCAATGTGGGCTACGTCCACGGGAAAGCAGCCACTCAATGGCTTTAGTACTTCAAAACAAGAAGTAGTTTACAAAGGGATTATACCCTTAATGGAGCTCCCGCCTTGCTTCACTCTCACCACCTCACACTCACCTTGTTGCATCAACTTCACACTATGAAATGTGTGTAGAAATGGCCTCCTTTTATAGGCCAAAAGGGCTGCCTCTCTCATGAGAGGCAGCCATGTGTAGCCGCCCTTGTGTAGATAAGTCCAAATCGGACCCTCCAATCCGCCTATGTGTGGCCGCCCTTGAGAAGAAAAGTACGCTTTTGAATTCGGCCACCGGCCATTGAATTCGACCACCGGCCACTGGCCATTGACTTTCGACCACCGGCCCCCAGCCATTGACTATCGGCCACCGGCCAACCGACGGTTGTTTTCCGACCACTTTTCGGCCGCCGTCCGACCATAATATCCTGGCAAAAAGGAATATTCCGACGAAGGAATATTCCGCCCCCGAGGCCCCTAAAGTTGCCCCTGATTTTTGACGGTGAAATTTTTGGTTTTCGGTGAGTGATTTACCTTCACGCACGATGGCTTCTCCTCATAATGGGGGCCTTAAAATGTGCGCTTTTACCACAAAAAATACAAGGGTAAATCAAGCTCCATACTTAACAATCTCCCACTTGGAGACTGATCTCCAAACCAAACCTGTGACTGCTTTCCATCCTGGCTTCTTATCCTTGAATGCCAATTGAAGATGAGCAAAAGCTCAACTTCTCCTTGTTGACCACCTTTGTAAACATGTCTGCAAGATTTTCACTTGTATGCACCTTTCCTAGCTTTAGTTGTCCCTCTTTCAAATAATATCTCACCTCAATGTGCTTTGTCCTTGAATGAAAGGCTGAGTTCTTCGCAAGATGGATAGCGCTTTGGCTATCACTGTACAAGACACAATTTTCTTGTTTGAATCCAAGGTCTTCTAAGAATCTGTGAAGCCACATAATTTGTTTGCTTGCCTACGTCATTGCTACATACTCTGCTTCCATGGTAGAAAGTGAAACCACTTCTGCAGCTTTGAAGCCCAACTTACTGCTGTGCCTCCAACCGTGAACACATAGCTAGTAGTGCTCCTTCGAGTATCTTTGTCACTTGCCATATCTGCATCAGCATACCCTTCTAGAAAAATATTAGTTCCTCCAAAATACAAAGCATTTGTTGTTGTCCCTTTTAATTACCTAAGTATCAACTTCACAGCTTTCCAATGCTCTTTACCTGGGTTGTCCATGAACCTACTCACAACTCCCACTGCATGTGCAATGTCTGGCCTAGTCCAGACTATAGCATACATTAGAGAACCTACCGCTACAGCATATTGAACTTTAGACATATAGGCTAGCTCCTCTCGTGTCTTTGGACACATATCCTTTGTTAGTTTAAAGTGACCAGCCAAAGGTGTAGAAACTGGTTTTGCATTTTGCATTGCAAACCTTTCTAGTACCTTCTTGATGTAATCTTCTTGAGATAGCTTTATTGTCTTCTTCGTCCTGTCCCTTGATATTTTCATACCAAGTATCCTCTTTGCAGCACCTAAATCTTTCATTGAAAAATATTTAGACAGTTCCTCTTTTAGGTCTTTGATGTCCTACATGTTAGCACTTGCAATCAACATGTCATCAACATACAACATTAGGATGATAAATTTCCCATCTCCCAAATTCTTCGTGTAGACGCAGTGATCCGAGTTGCATCTTGTGAATCCATGATCCAACATCCATCGATCAAACTTCAAGTACCATTGTCTTGATGCATGCTTTAAACCATACAAGCTCTTCTTTAATCTGCAAACCATTTTCTCCTTACCTTTTACTTCATACCCCTTTGGTTGAAGCATGTAGATTTCCTCCTCTAAGTCACCATGAGGGAATGCCGTATTTACATCCATTTGCTCGAGATTTAGATCATGAGCAGCCACAAGGCTTAAGACAAGCCTAATTGAGTTCATTTTTACAACATGAAAAAATATTTCATTGAAGTCAATACCTTTCTTTTGAGAAAACCCTTTTACCACAAGCTTAGACTTGTACCTTTTCTTCCCACCTTCTTCTTCCTTCAGCTTGTACACCCATTTGTTTTGAAGTGCCCGCTTACCTTTAGGCAACTCAACCAACTCCCATGTTTGGTTGCGATGTAGTTAGTCCATCTCCACTTGCATGCTCTTCGTCCATTCTTCTTTGGATTCATGTTGCATAGCTTCTTCGTACGATTCCGGCTCTCCAGAATCTGAGATCAAGAGATGGTTGAAGGAAGGAACAAACCTTTCTGGAGGTCTACTTGCTCTTGTAGATCTTCGGGGAATAGATTGAGGCTCCTCATTTGGTTGACGTTGTTGCACATTGTCACCGTTTGCAGCCCTTGAGTCTTCACCGTCCTCAAGCTCCATGTACTCATCACCTGTTTCTTTTGTTTGTTTTCTTTCCAAGTAATCTTTGTAAATATTTTGTTCATTAAAACATACATCCCTACTCCTTAAGATTTTACCATCTTCAGGATTCCATAGGCGATACCCAAAGTCACCTTCTCCATATCCAATGAAGAAACACTTTTTAGACTTTGCATATAGCTTTGATCTTAGGCTTCTATCTATGTGCATGAAAGCCTCACACCCAAACACTTTGAGAAATGCATAATTCACCGGTTTACCTATCCATGCCTCTTCTGGAACTCCCCCATCCAATGCCGTTGAGGGTGACCGATTGATTAAGTACACAGACATACTTACAACTTCCGCCCAAAGCTCAAGCGTAGTCCTGCATGGAGCCGCATGCTTCGTGCTCGCTCCATGATTGTCCTGTTCATCCTTTCCGAAATCCCATTTTGTTGAGGTGTCCTTGGGGTTGTCCTTTGCCTCCGAATGCCATTGCTAGCACAAAAGCTTTCAAAAGCTTGGCTGCAATATTCACCTCCATTGTCGGATATGAGGCATTTAACCTTGGTACCTGTTTCATTCTCCACAAAGGCTTTCCACCTTTGAAATATGGAAAATACATCGGATTTATTCTTCATGACATAAACCCATGTTTTTCTAGTCACATCGTCTATGAATGTTACATAGTACAATGAGCCACCAAGTGAGGGTGTACTTGCAAGACCCCAAACATAAGAATGAACCAACTCAAGTTTTTTATTTTTTCTTTCATTTCCTGATTTTTGAAATTTTACCCTCTTTTGTTTACCATAAACACAATGTTCACAGAACTCTAAGTCCACTTCTTTCAAACCTGGTAGAAGCTTCTTTGTTTGAAGGATTTGCATTCCTTTGGCACTCATGTGCCCAAGTCGGTAGTGCCACACCGCACTGTCAACTTCTGTAGTTTCTGCACAAGATGAAGGTTGCGTGCTAACAGTACACAAGTAAAGTGTACCGACTTTTTCTCCCTTGGCAACCACCAAAGATCCCTTTGAGATCTTCCACCATTTGTTTCCGAATGCAATGTTGTGACCTTCATCGTCCAATTGTCCTGTAGAGATCAAATTTTTACGAAGAGAAGGAACATGCCTAACATCTTTAAGCTTCTATTCATTTCCGTTAGTAGTTTTGACAGAAACTGTACCTTTGCTGACAATCTCACAAGCTTCATCATCTCCCAAGTATACATACCTAAAATTACCTTTGGTGTAGTCTTGGAAATGTTGCTTGTGTGGTGTCCCATGGAATGAAGCCCCGGAATCTACTATCCAGGAATTAGACACATTGTCTAATGAGAGAATTAGAGCATCTTGCTCTACTTTACCTGCCACATTGGCCTCCAATGTTGGCTTGTTGTCTTGAGACTCTGTCTCCTTCTTCTTCTTGGACCAGCAATCCTTCTTGGCGTGGCCCTTCTTGCCGCAATTCCAACATTCAAGAACTGACTTTGTGTGTGACTTGCTCCGCCTTGAGCGATCACGACCCTTTTGGTTTTTGAACCTTTCCTTAGGCCTTCCTCTTGTTTCCACTGATAGTGCAGCACTTGATGATTCTCCTGTACTTCTCCTTCGCATTTCCTCGCTTAGGAGAACATCCACAACATCATCAAACTTAAGAGTATCTGTACCAGAGATAGAATTACTTACAGCCATCACAAGGCTGTCCCAACTATCCGGTAGAGATGATAGTACAAGGAGAGCTCGCACTTCGTCATCGAAATTTATTTTCACTGATCGAAGTTGACTTATGTTTGTGTTAAAGTCATTTAGGTGTTCTGCAACTAAACCATTCTTTGCCATCTTTAGATTGAACAAGCGCTTCATAAGAAATACCTTATTGGATGCCGATGGTTTCTCGTAGAAGTCGTCAAGTGACTTCATCAAGTCCTCCGTGGTCTTCATCTCCAAAACATTGAAGGCCACCGTTGACGCCAAGCTTAAACGGATTGTTCCCAGGGCCTTTTGATGAAGGACAATCCATGCTTCATCTGCCATCGTTGCGGGCTTCTTCGCAAGACCGCCTAGTGGCAAATAGAGGTCCTTCTGGTAGAGATAGTCTTCAATCTGCATCTTCCAATGTTGGTAGTTTTTGCCATTGAACTTCTCAATCTTGAGCTTTCCATCCTCCGCCATAACTCCCACTCAATTCAAGGAATCCTTTCCTTGAGATAATTTAGCTACGAGCAAACCTTGCTCTGATACCAATTGTTAGGAAATAAGACGTAGCTAAATAGATAATTGAGTAGATTACTTAATGGAGAGAGACAAATTTACATACACGAGATTATAGAGTAGACAGAGAGAGAGAGTACACACGATATACATGGTTCACCCAATGTGGGCTACGTCCACGGGAAAGCAGCCACTCAATGGCTTTAGTACTTCAAAACAAGAAGTAGTTTACAAATGGATTATACCCTTAATGGAGCTCCCGCCTTGCTTCACTCTCACCACTTCACACTCACCTTGTTGCATCAACTTCACACTATGAAATGTGTGTAGAAATGGCCTCCTTTTATAGGCCAAAAGGGCTGCCTCTCTCATGAGAGGCAACCATGTGTAGCCGCCCTTGTGTAGATAAGTCCAAATCGGACCCTCCAATCCGCCCATGTGTGGCCACCCTTGAGAAGACAAGTCCGCTTTTGAATTCGGCCACCGGCCATTGACTTCCGACCACCAGCCACCGACCATTGACTACGGGCCACTGGCCAACCGACGGTTGTTTTCCGACCACTTTTCGGCCGCCGTCCGACCATAATATCCTGGCAAAAAGGAATATTCCGCCCCCGAGGCCCCTAAAGTTGCCCCTGATTTTTGACGGTGAAATTTTTGGTTTTTGGTGAGTGATTTACCTTCACGCACGATGGCTTCTCCTCATAATGGGGGCCTTACAAATGTACGCTTTTACCATAGAAAATTACAAGGGTAAATCATGCTCCATACTTAACAGAAGGTGCAACTCAGATCATTGTGTCTACACAAAGAATTTAGGAGATGGTAAGTTCATCATCCTAATGTTGTATGTTGATGACATGCTGATTGCAAGTGCTAACATGCACGACATCAAAGATCTAAAAGCAAAGATATCTAAATCTTTTTCAATGAAAAATTTAGGTGCTGCAAAGAGGATAATTGGTATGAAAATATAAAGGGAAAGGACGAAGAAGACGATAAAGCTATCTCATGAGGATTACATCAAGAAGGTACTAGAAAGGTTTGCAATGCAAAATGCAAAAATGGTTTCTACACCTTTGGATGGTCACTTAACCAAGGATATGTGTCCAAAGACACAAGAGGAGATAGCCTATATGTCTAAAGTTCCATATGCTGCAGTGGTAGGTTCTCTTATGTATGCTATGGTCTGGACAAGGCTAGACATTACAGATGCAGTGGGAGTTGTAAGTAGGTTCATGGAAAGCCCAAGTAAAGAGCACTGGCAAGCTGTGAAGTGGATACTTAGGTATCTGAAAGGGACAACAACAAATGCTTTGTATTTTGGAGGAACTGATATTTTTCTTCAAGGGTATGCTGATGCAGATATGGTAGGTGACAAAGATACTCAAAGGAGCACTACTGGCTATGTCTTCACGGTTGGAGGCACAACAATAAGTTGGGCTTCAAAGCTACAAAAACTGGTCTCACTTTCTACCACGGAAGCAGAGTATGTAGCAATGACGGAGGCAAGCAAAGAAATTCTATGGCTTTACAGATTCTTAGAAGAGATTGGATTCAAACAAGACAATTGTGTCTTATACAATGATAGCCAAAGAACTATCCACCTTGCAAAGAACTCAACCTTTCATTCAAGGACAAAGCACATTGAGGTGAGATATCACCTCATACGCATTCTTTTGGAAGAAGGACAACTAAAGCTAGGAAAGGTGCATACATGTGAAAATCCTACAGACATGTTTACAAAGGTTGTCAGCAATGAGAAGTTGAGATTTTTCTCATCTTCAATCGACATTCAAAAATAATAAGGCAGGATGGAAAGCAGTCACAGGTTTGGTGTGGAGATTAGTCTCCAAGTGGGAGATTGTTAAGTATGGAGCCTGATTCACCCCTTGTAATTTTTTGTATTAAAAAACGCACATTTGTAAGGCCCTCGTTACGAGGAGAAGCCATCGTACATGAAAAAAAATCACTTGCCAAATGTTGGGGTTAAGGCCTATGTGTCTTGACCGGTCGCCCAGGTCATGGGCGCTCGCCCACTGTTACCCTATACTTATATTGAGTATACTGTATAGGGGGAGCTGCCACTTCACAGTCTCCCCACCCATATCTGTGTGTCGTGTGTCTCCTTCTCTCTGTCACTCTCCGTCTGTGGTGCTCCCCGATCCCCTTCAATTGGTATCAGAGCGTAGGTGCGGAGGGAACGCGTGTGTGCACAGTCACGACGACAGCGGAGAGCTAGTTTCATTCCCGAAATCATGTCCGCGCGCGTGCGCACTTTCAAGAGTGCAAACAGGGTTTTGACTTCGGCATCGGCAAATTCAGCTTTCCGAGAGCGTTTCCACGAGGTGTCCTGGTGTTTTACCCCCCTTTCGAAGCCATTCGAGCCATCAGAAACCTCATTCGAGCTACGGTTGAGGAGCTGCATTTTCAGCCCTCTTTTGGCAGTTTATGCTGCGTTTTTGGGTCGAAACGGAGGTTTTTGGCATAGCTTTCACACCCGGACTCGGATACATGTGATCCAGGAGTCTACCTTGGGGTTTTGGCACGCTTCGGACGCGCTCGTCATATCAGAATTTTAAAATTCTGAATGCTGAATTTTCTGCAGCAGCAGTTGTTTATTGTGTATCGAGGATTCCACACATGGTTTGCTCTCAGTTGTGAGAGTGATATTTGCTGCAAGTTTCCTCATAGGTGGGAGGATACAATGTATGCCTTATGTGGTTTTATTCTCAGGGAGACTAATATGATTGCATTTTGAGCTCGATAATGTATGCCTCGAGCATGTTTTTTGGCAGTCACAGGTAGAGCAGATATTTGTGTACTAGATTTGCAGGTGTTTGCAATGATGTATGCAAAGTGTGGAGATTGGTGCATGCATTTGGAGTGCGGTTTGATGCGCTTTGGTTGCTCATGGTTTTGAGCGTGCAGTCACTTTGGTTACTGGTTGTGTGGCCGTTTTACTGACGAAACTCTGGCGAAATTTTCCCAGGAGTTTTATGCGTATCATTTATGCGATCTAGGTAGAGATTGCGGGTTGCACTCAGCATTTGCGTGCGGTGTTCTCTGCAGGTGGGAGATTTGTGCGTGTGTATGCATCGATACCGCACAGTGTGGGCTTGGTGATTAGCTCACAGATTGCAGTGTGATACTAAAGCAGGTGAGGCTTGTATTGACATTGCGGGAGCTCTATTTTGGAGTGTGTCTCACAAGTTTTACATTGTGTTTCTGGCCATATTTGTAGACAGTTTCTAGGTGTTGTTGGTGAGGTGGTTTTGCTATCTAGCTTGCTACTTGTGCTCATGGCAGAGACAGGTGATCGATCAGATTGTGACCTCTCACAGATGCGCGTGTTTGATGAGTCAGACTTTGCGGCATGGAGAGAGTGTATGCTTGATGCATTGACACAGCGAGGGTTGCATCGACCATTGAGTGGTGATGTAGGTAGACCTTCAAACATGTCTAACGATCAGTGGCAGGAGCTAGAGGAGATGGCACTATCTACACTCTCTTTGCACCTTGCGGAATCTGTATATGCTCTTGTTATGTATGAGGCTACTTCGAGAGCACTTTGGCGCAGATTACATGATATGTATGATAGATATGAGTCATCACGGACTCGTGTGAGACATGTACATTCACAAGCACGCCGACAGGTGACATGTTGGTATTGTGGTCATTCTGGACACGTTAGATGGCGCTGTTTTCATCGTATGCAACATCGTAGGAGACATGGCAGTCTCAGAGATGTATGTAGTGATGCCATGGACTCAGTTTCTTTGACAGTTGAGGCACATGTAGTGTCGGAGTATACTAGTGATGGGGATGTCACTTTTACCTTGAGCTCTGCACGAGATGCTATACATGTGGATAGTGCACTCCCTTCGCAATGGTTGCTAGACGTAGATGCTATGTTTCATGTCACGCCGCATCGTGCATGGTTTTGTAGCTATTCTAGCGGGATGCTTGGCAGTGTACGTTTGACCGATGGATCGGTGCATGCGATAGCAGGTGCAGGAGATGTGAGACTGTCATTACCGAGTGGTGCATATTACTTGTTACGACATGTGCGCTATGTACCAGATTTGACAGTGAGTTTGATCTCGATTGGTCAGCTTAGAGATTGTGGATGTCAGATTTCGCTACGAGAGCAAGATTTTGTGATGCATTTGGGTTCGCTAGTGATTGCGAGAGGTGCCAGGAGTGGTACAGGTTACCCATTGCATGTGGATCACGGGAGAGACGGTGTTGTCTCTGTGATCATGCAACCAGGTAGAGAGCGAGAGAGCAGGCGAGTCTCTTTTTCTTGTGGGTTGCAAGATGCTTTGCATGGAGTGCAGAGCACTGACCTTGTTGTGCAGGTTGCGTCTACGGATGCACAGGTAGAGCGGGACAGCTCTAGTGAGTCAGAGCAGGATGAGTCATCAAAGGTGATGACAGAGATGACTCACATGGATGCTGAGATGTCGGCTATTGTGGAGTCATTTCTTGATATGGTTATGCCAGATCTTGATGCAGATTCAGGATAGATGGATACTCTTGGTACACATGTGATATGTGGTGGGCACGAGGAGTCACTCCAGAGCTCGGAGTCAGAGTGCCATGGTCTCTATGATAGGGGACATGATTGCCATGAGTTGAGTTCTGAGTTGGAGGTGGCAGAGATTGCCAGGATTGCATCAATGTTCGGTGTCCTCATGTACGAGATGCTGATCTTGAGGCCCGACATAGCAGCTGCAGTGGGAGCATTTGCAGCAGGGTTGATTAGTTGTTCGATGAGTGATCTTGGCATAGAGCATAGGGGAGGTTTGCAGGTATTGGACCGATACTTGCAGGAGTGCATGAGCTCTTGTAGACTCTTTGCAGAGCTTGGAGCTAGCTCTGTGTGGCTTCCGCAGCAGCGGGATGTTTGTCTATCAGTAGAGCCGGATGCACTAGCTCATCGAGAGTCAGTGGGCATAGGTTGAGAGAATATCTCACCTTCTATTAGTTGTACACTAGTAGATCTTTCTTAAAGGCACATTGGCCTTTAAGTGGGAGGTTGTTGGGGTTAAGGCCTATGTGCCTTGGCCAGTTGCCCAGGTCATGGGCCCCCGCCCACTGTTACCCTATACTTATAGTGAGTATACTGTATAGGGGGAGCTGCCACTTCACAGTCTCCCCACCCATATTTGTGTGTCGTGTGTCTCCTTCTCTCTCTCACTCTCCGTCTGTGGTGCTCCCCGATCCCATTCACCAAAAACCAAAATCACTCGTCGGAATCCAATTTTTTTTTTGGCCAGTCTTGGTGGCGGCCGAAAAGTGGTCGGAAAATGATCGGCCGGTTGGCAAATTGGCTGGTGGCCGGTAGTCAATGGCCGGTGGCCAATTTCAAAGGAGGACTTATCTTCTCAAGGGCGGCCACACATGGGAGCATTGGAGGGTCCGATTTGGACTTGTTTACACAGGGGCGGCTACACATGGCTGCCTCTCCTGAGAGAGGGCAGCCCTTTTGGCCTATAAAAGGAGGCCGCTTCTACACACAAAAACGGATTGTGAAGCATTGTGGTGCATTGTGAAGTTGATGTGAGGTGGTGAGAGTGTAGCAAAGTGAGAGCTCCAAAAGTGTATAATCCCTTTGTAATCTACTTCTTGTTTTGAAGTACTAAAGCCATTGAGTGGCTGCTTTCTCGTGGACGTAGCCCACATTGGGTGAACCATGTATATCGTGTGTACTCTCTCTCTACTCTATAATATCTTGTGTGTGAAAATTATCTCTCTCCATTAAGTAATCTACTCAATTATCTACTTAGCTACATCATATTTTCTAACATCATCATCATGTTCAGGTTTCCTTTGGTTTTGATGATCTTGATCATAGCCTTTATCCTCACCATTCGCTTCCTCATAATCCTCATCTTGATTTTATTGACTATCGATATATTCAATAATGGCTTCATTGACCAGTGTTGTATGATATTGACTTGCCTTTTCTCTGAGCTCTGATTGAACTGTCTTAATGAAAGTCTCAAGATCAAACACATTGAGGGTTAAATCCCCATTCTTGCCCACAATCTGTACCGGACTGTGATAAATTTATTTTTGGGATATAGCCTTCTTTTTCACTTGATGTTTCTTAAACAAGTCCTTGTAGTTTGATTTCTTAGTCTCCAGAAGTGTCTGGAAATAATCATCATCTCTCAAAACATCCTCCCTTGACTCATGTATTACTCGATTTTCCTAGACAACTTTTTGAATCTTCTTTTAAAGGCCTTCCTTCTCTCGCTTGTGCTGCTATTTCTGTATCTGCATGGCCAAATTTCTAGATGACTAGGTAGTCTTTTCCTCTTATAGCTTCTTCAGCTTAGCATGGACCTGCTGAAGTTCCTCTTGAAGTTGTGCTATGTTAGCACTGGAGGTAGATGTTTGAGCATCCATCATTTGACCAATGGAATTCACTATTGTGTTCCAACCAGATTGAAAGCAGTTGCACACCCTGTAGTGATGACATCGGGATCAATTTGATCTATCTCATAGGCTGTCATCTAAATGGGATATGGCAAAGCAACTCTATCCGGTTTCTTTATAACTAGCCTTCCCTTCATGCGTGCTATTTGCATTCTCTACAGCCGCTCCAACTTTACCATTGAGAGGTTGCTGGTCTCTAGTATTGAGCCACTTCCAGATGCCTAGTTGTTTGTTGCTCTATTGTATGGAGTGGTTGATCTGCAATTTTTTCCTTTTCCTACGTACTCTACTCAGTAGGGGTATCAGTGCCAGCTAGTTTTTGAGTTTTGGCTTTTAACCCCTTAATTAGTTCCAGTGTTTTGGGCTTCTTAACAACAAAGCTAGTGGCTATGTGAGTATTAGGGCATTTCTCCCCAACTAGCTCTTTCCTTTTGCCTGTGTCATCAGAGGGCTTTGTTGGACTTTCCTTTCTCTGTGAATCAGCCCTTTGTGAGTCAACACTATCTGAACTAGTTTGATCCTTCGTTTCCTCATTAGATGAATCCACATTGATTTTGTTTCCTATGGAAGCAACTACTCTGTCCAAAATTGTGTGAATAGTAACAAGTACAACATGTAGGCTTGCCCAGTAGACAAATTGTGAGACATACCAAGCCTTAAATATACTCCTGGATTTGGCCTTGGTATTTTGTTGAATGACATTGCTATACAAAAATTGCGTGATATTTATACTAGCTTTTGGATTCAGAATCTTGGCTAGTAGCATCACAAATAGCTTTCTTGACAAATATGTGGGATCATTTTTCAAGCTGATTGTCTCAACGATGAATTTGTACATTACAATGTGTTCCAATGTTGCTACTGGAACACCCTGAGCACCATCTTTTCCCTTCTTTTGGGCTTGGTCATCTTCTTTTAAATACTGGCTAACTTCCTCATCCATTGCTGGTGTGGCTTTTTGAACATTGGTGAGTTTGAAAATATGTGACAACTCACAAGTAGTCAACTCAAGCTTGTGACCATTAATGACAACAGTACTCTTCTCAGCCTTGTAGGAGGCGAGTACTTGTTGTGTGATTTGTCCATCGAAGGGAAGTGCTACAGCTTCCATTATGACATCTAAGCCCCATAGTTTGAGCAAAGTTTGCTCGCTTTCTTGAAATACATACTTTACTATCTTACTGCGTGGGACCATACCTAATGACTTCTTAATGCTTTCTGCTTCCGCGGTCATCTTGTCCAATGTTTCTTGCATACACTGTGACTTGGGTTTTCTACCCATGCACGACTCTGATGATGAAGTGTTGATTGAAGAGGACTTCCTTGTGGTAGCTGTCGTGGACAAGTCATTGAAAGAGTAGTGCGGTGTGTTGGCGACAGTGATTGTTGAAGGAGTTTGGCTACGCGGAAAATACGCATGTATCTGTGTACTTGAAGCATTCTCGGTAGGTTGAGAGGCAAGTGGCACTAGGGGTTGCAAGTAAACTATAGATGGGCGAACCCATCGCATAATTATATGTATCCTTGCCATGAATGCTTCACTAGCTTCTCGCCCTTGATCTCTACGCTCTGCTTGTGACGTGTCAAAAATGCATTGGCTTGTTCGATTAATCCTTACTTGTGAGATTAGTTTTGAGATTTGGTGCATTTTCCACTTGCAACTGGTTGGCACTATGAATGGGCCGGTTGTCTTTAGCTGAACTAATCGGCTGACTGGAATCACACTGTGCTTGAACTGCTTACTCTGATTGAAAGGCCATAATTGGTACTGGTGCTAGCTCCTCAAATGGTTGCATAACTGAACTTACATAGAATAAATCCAGTAGTTCCCCTTCTGGTTTTGGTCTTGGTTCTAGTTCAACTATAACCCCCTCTGCTTTGGAATAATATAGCTTAATCTTGGCCCCATTGTATACTTCAGGAAACAATAACCCCACAAATCTCTGAGTCTCACCATCCCATTCAAGAATACCCAATCTACCTCATAGGGCCTTGACCAAGATATTTTCAGATTTGGCTTCTTTGGTCCCAGTTTGGATTGGTATAATAGTACTAAATCACCTCATTGGAACTCTTTGAATTTGATTCTATTTTCATGCCAATTCTTCCTTCTTTGTTGCACCACTTCTTGTTCCAATAAAGTCATCTTCCTAATCTCATCCAATTGTAGCAGATCATCCAATCGTTGCTTAGGTTCTGATTAAAATCCATCCCATACTCAACTACCAATTGTAAACTTGGAATAACCAATTCCATGGGCACTACTGTGTCTGTTCCATAAACCAGTTTAAATGGAGTCATTCCTGTAATGACTTTGTAAGAAGTGCAATATGCCCATAATGCTGTTTGGAGTTTGGCATCCCACTGATGTGGTTCCTTCTTGAACAATCTTAGTGAGAATGGTTTTGATGGTTTTATTACTGCTTTAGCCTGGCCATTGCATCAGGGATAATATGGCGTTGATTTCTTGTGTTTGACTGAGAACATCTCCATGAGGATGTCCATCGTATCATTAATGAAATGAGTTCCCTAGTCTAACACTATTTCAATAGGATAGCCGTAACAACAAATGATATTCTCATAAATTAATAAGGTAGTAGACCTAGCATTTTTATATGGAAGTGCTTTAGCCTCCACCCATTTGTTGACATAGCGTGTAGCCATCATAATGATGTACTTGTTCTTTGTGGGAGTTACCTTCTTGAATGGTCCCATGAAGTCAAGTCCCCATTTCATAAACACTCCCAGTGGTAGAACTGGAGTCAGCGGTGTCATATCAGATGTTGTAGGTCTACCCATCCTTTGGAATATATCACAAGTCTTGCAAAACATTTTGACATCAACCATCATTGATTGCCATCATAATCTTGCTTGAAGGATTTTATTGAATGTGATATCAACTGAAAAATGGCCGCCTACATCGCCATTATGTGCCTCAGTGATAACCTGCATTCGTCCCTTTAATGGCACACATCACCAAAGTACACCATCATTACCCAATCTATAAAGCGCTCTAACAATAATAGTGAGCTTCAGACTTCAAATAATTAGTGCCTTTTTCTTGTTTTGAGACCAATCTTCTGGAAATTTGCCTAGCTAAAGGAAATCATACACTTCTTGCCATTCTGGATTTGGCTCTTCCTTAGCCGTGCTCTAAAATAATTTAGCATCTACTGGGTCATCTTGCATAAATGTTTCTGAACATCCCTTAGTGCTTCTGGAAAGAAAATTAGTGCCACAATGTGATTTTTGTAGCTTGTGGAAGATCTTGAATTCAAATTCCATTAGAAACATCATCCACCTAATTAGTCGTCTTTGTATGATCAATTTATTAATAAAAAACAATAAGGCCTGATGATCAACATAAAAGTGGAATAACTTCCCCAGTAGATAATGTTTGAATTTGGTTGTACTAAACACCATTCCCAATGCCTCCCTCTTTGTTGTTGAATTCCTTGTTCTATTGAATTGAATCTGTGACTGGCAAAGTAGACTAAGTAGTCTGTCTTCCCATCAGGCTGAGCCAATATAGCCCCCATTGCCATTCCTGAAGTATCAATATGTACATGAAAGATAATATCCCAGTTGGGCTGGCAAAGAACTGGCTTCCTGCTGATCGCATCTTTCAAACATTGGAAAATTAGTTCACATTCTTCAGTCCAAATGTATTTATTCCCTTTCTTTGTGAGCTCATATAGGGGTAATGATTTGGCTGCAAACATATGAACAAATCTTTGATAAAAATTAATGTACCCTAAGAATGAACTCAATTTTGAAACCGTGGTTGGTGCTCTGGCTTGTTGAATACTCTTAATCTTATCTTTAGCCATCTCAATACCATTCCTTGAGACTATATGTCCCACTAGCTAACACTTCCAGACCATAAAAACAGACTGGAATGAATTTAACAAATCCTCTTCTCCTTGCACCTTCCAAAGACCATTTCCAAAAACAGTTTATGCATTGCTTCAGCGGAAAAAACAGTAAAGTCGTCCACAAAGATGGCCAAAAATTTGTGCAAAAATTCACTGAAGATTTCCATCATACACCGTTGATGCTCCCCATTCAGTGTTGAATGTTGTTTTAGCTCTGTCTTCTGGTGCAATCTTCAACTGATTGTAGCCACTGTAGCCATCCATAAAGCTATACATCTCAAGGCCTGCAATCTCATCTAACATCATATCTGTGAATGGTAATGGGAAGGGATATTTAATGGTATGTGCATTCAATTTCCTATAATTCATGCATACTCTGAGCTTAGCATTCTTTTTTGGAACAACCACTATAGGAAATAGTCAGTCACACGGTTTTCCACCTCTGTGATGAACCCAACTTTAAGCAAGTTATCGATTTCCTCTTTAACCTTCTTTGCATAATTATGATTTATTATGTACCTCTACAGTTGTACTGGTCTGGCATCAAGTTTCAGTGGTATGCAATGCTAGCACACTTTCTAGATCTACTCGCTTCAGATCCATATGTTCCCATGAAAATACGTCTTTGTATGTTTGGAACAATGCCTTGGCGTTTTCCTTGATCTCTGGCTTCAGATGTTTGTTGATTTTAATCATTCTGAGATTCTTCTTTGAGCCAAGATTCCATTCTTCTAATTCTTGATCATATGGGAGCAACCAATTTGGCCCACCTCCCTTTCTCTTGGGCAATGACTCCGCTTCTTTGTCAGTCCAAATACCTACACCATAGTCATTAAATGGATTACTAACCTCTAGTAGATCATTCTGAACATTTGGTTGCATTACTACTGGATTTCCTTCATCACCAAGTGAATCGTTTGTTGGATTGGGGTTGGTATGAAGTTAAGATTTTCTGGTGTAGACTAATCTGGTACTCAACCATCAATCTGAATTGATCTTTCTCCAGCATTCAACTCAATACATTGTTTTGGGTATGCTCCTTCTTTCGTTCAGCCCGTTCCTCATCCATCAGTATTGCATTGAAGTTGATCTTTGTTAAGGGAAAGATGTTCATGGAGGCTAGCATCCTCTCAATCTTCTTTGTTCCATACTTATTACGTAGCTCTTCTGGTCTCAATGCTTTCCTCCATGTCTTGGTGTTGTTTGGCTTTATTTGAATTCTTCTACTAGAGCCTTGAATTATTAATGTTTGGTTTGCATAATCATGTATAGTACCAGTTCCAGCCATGGTCTTTCTAACAACATACCATAAGCTCCTTAAACATCAAACACCAGAAATTTGGTTTTGAATTTCTCTTTCCCCACCCTTATCTGCATGATAAGACCAATGGCTTGGACCACTCTATGATCTACCATTCTTATTCTGAATGGAGCTCAGTTCTTGTCAGTTGTCCCCAATTTTTGTCTGAGATGCTTGTCAAGAATTTTCACTCCAGCACCTCCATCTAGAATGACATAGGGACGGTTCCCATCGTTTTCTAAGCTTATAGTCGATCCACTGGAAGTTCATCATCTTGAATGGTTTCCAAATCCACTATTCTGGCCTCTGCCTCAGCTTTTCTCTCTTTTTTTAAAATGAAGTTGGCCATCTCAAGCAATGTGCATCAAATGTTGTCTAATTCCACTGTTAATTTTTAAACTTGTTCATAAACCTAGCATGTAGCTAATCAAGGTGTCATACCTCCCATGGTAAGACCCATGATTAAGCCAAGAACAGGAAACTGTCATAAATGTGGTGCAAATGATCATTGGAAGAATGAATGCCCAGAGCCTGGCAAAAACCTCAAGCCTGTTGAAGCCTATTGCATACAATGTTGCAAAAAGGGAGGACACTTTTCGGAAGATTGTCCTAAAAATCCTTTAAACAAGGGTAAAACAATAGTAAAGGTAGTCCAAGTGATACCTAGTAGCTCATCTGAGAGTGAACCAATTGTTCCAATGAAGGTAATCACTAGAGCCCAGGCTAAGAAAAAGAAACAAAACTCCTCTGATGATTCAAAAAATATGAAAGTTTCCTCTCAAATGATCAAAAGAAACAGAAGCAAAAGATATGAGATGAGAAAACAAAAACAAAGGACTAAAATCATGGAGAAAGCAAAAAATCTATTCCAGGAAAAGATGAAAGAAACTGGAAGTGAAATCAAGGAAACAACCGTGAAATCTAGAGGATCCATTTTGGTTGATAAAATTTTTGAGCTGTTAATGTAGCCTTGGAAACCTACCAAGCAGGACTTAAAGTAGGCCAAAACATGGAAAACAAATGGAAAAACTATCCTTCTCCAGACATGGAAGCAGCTAAGCTGGAAGCTTATCAAAATTTGGTAAGAATCACGCAAGAAATACTGGAAAAACAAAAACCCAAGCTTGAAAGTATCAAAAAACCTGAAGAGCTTGTGGTAAGAGACACTAAAGAAAAATTTGATGTGGTGAAACAAAAGAACCATAACTTAAAGTGCCGAACAACAAAGATGCCTTAAGGCGGAATTCCATTCGTAGAGGAAGACTGGCCAGGACACTTATGGGAAAAAGTTAGAGAGATCAATGATGGGAGCCTAACTCTAAAGTCAGCTTCTATAGAGGAAGTTTGGTTGGACAACCTACCTCTTGATATGAACGTGGATGTACAATCCTTGTATGGGGATTGCAGATCTAAAGCTTCAGGAATGTCGAAACCATTGACCTTGAAAACATTACCCTCTTACTTGGGAGATAACGAAGATGAATCCATAGTGTGTAAGACCACTCAAGTAAAAAGAGCTAAACAGACCTTAGAAGTAGACAACATTCATTCAATCATGTCTACACCCATCCAATGCACTCTTACCTTGGGAGAACTATTAAAACTCAGTCCATGCTTTTGGAATGATCTACAGAAAACCCTAGAGAAGGTGGGAATAACGGGGCTAATCTCAAAAAATTTAGAAAAATTGAAACACGAAATAACCAACAAAGAGATTTGATCTATTCCAATGAACAAAGTCGGAGAATATTACGAAGGGAAAGAAGGAAACACCACCCTTCCAGTGAAATATAATGACATTGAAACCATGGCAATACTGGATAGAGGAGCAGGCATAGCCATAGCCATGAAAATAGTATGGGAATCCTAGGGACAACCAGCCATTAGGCAAACTCGAATGAAAATTGCAATTGGCTGACGGACACATTAAGAGACCATTAGGGTTGCTTGAAAAAGTGATAGTCAATTCTTGTGGAATTGAATATCAACACACTTTTGCCATAGTAGACTTTGAGAAAAAACTCAATTATGAAATCATATGGGGAAGACCTTTCATGTGACAGGTATAGCTTATCCAAGATTAAGGAAATAACTATCTGTACTTGAAGCAAGTGGGATCTATAACAAGAGTAAATCTAAAAGATCACATTTATAGAGATGTCTTGAAAACACCCATACAAGAGTTTGATTCAGTCTCTTCGGCTAAAACTAAGCTTCCATCTTGGTTAAACAAAGACACTCCTATTTGGATGTGTGGAGCTTCAAAAAATGGGAGTTTAAAACGAGAAGAATGTATTCTAGAAAGGGTTTGCATAGACAAAGCCTATGTACCTGAACCCTTTCCATAGCATTTGTTTGAGCCATTTGAGTGGACTCAAATTTTAGCGACAATGGATGTATGTCTGAATACGTCTCTGCCTACTCAATTTTGCAATGAGGATGGCTACGACATAATTCCCATCTAAATGATTTCAACCCTCAACATTGAAGATGAAATCGAGGAACCCAAGGGCTTGATGAAAGCTCAACAAGTTTTTTCAGAACTCTACTACAATGCAACAGATGAGTTAGATGAACACTCAGCTAGCTCAGAAGATTCGGGGTCAGAAAAAGAACATGAGAGAGCTAAGCTACTCTTGAAAGGAGGGGAGGAAAAGTTTTTTGACTTTCCTTACCAGAAATCAAGAAGACAAGAATGGTATAGACGAAAAAGAGACACCAGAAACGTGAAAACATGACCTATGCCATCAGTCTCCAGTAGAACACAATCCCTGATGTAGATAGAGGCACATGATTGTGTCAAGGATAAAATCACGGGCAGATATCCTTGAAACAAAAATCCAAAAATATTGAAAACATCGAGAAAAACAAAAAATGATACTCAAGCAAAGCCAAACAAATAGGATAAGGAGCCAAACATGAAATGAGTTGAGCGAAAAATAGAAATATCAAGAGTTGAAAAAATATCTAAAGGAGATATACACGATCATAATGGAAACCACGGAAGAGGATGGTAAGGATGTAATGAGTGTTTCATCCCATTACAAAAAGTATACTCTCCAAGATCGAAAAATCATAATCGAACAACCTGTTAGGGAATTACGGAAACAAGGCGAGTCTTATGAAGGGCCCGAGAACGCAAAAAAGATAGACTTGGCTGAACCAGGGGAAGAACCTATGCATGCCTACATTGCAAACGACCTAACAGAGGACGAAGAAGAGCTTTTGCTAAGCTTGCTAAAAGAATACCAAGATATCTTTGCTTGGCCTTACAAAGATCTCAAGGGCAAAAATTTGTCAACATACCATACCCGTGAGAGATGATGCGAAACCAAGTAGACAAAGGCCATACACATATAATGAAACATTTGCAAGAAATATCAAGGAAGAGATTGAGAAACTAAAGGAAGCCGAATTCATTTACAAAATTGAGCACACAGATTGGGTGTCTCCAATTGTGGTAGTACCCAAGAAGAATGGAAAATTACAAGTGTGTGTCAATCTCAAAAAAGTGAATGCAACTACCATTAGAGACAACTTTCCTCTTCCAATCACTGAGCATGTTTTAGAACGAGTTGAAGGAAAAGAAGCTTACATTTTCTTAGATGGATTTTCGGGATACAATCAAATTTTGTTTGACCGCATAAAACTGCTTTTGCAATGGAATGGGGTATTTTTGCCTATCTGGTTATGCCTTTTGGGTTAACTAATGGTCCAACCACCTTTCAAAGATTGATGAGCCATGCTTTAAAAAAATATATGCGGATATTCTTGGAAGTATATATGGATGATCTATGCGTACATTCATCAATCCGAGCTAATTATTTTGAACACCTCAAAAAGGTATTCGAAAAATGTAGACTTTATGGGATTTGCCTAAATCCTGAAAAGTGCACATTCATGGATAGACAAGGAAAAATTCTTGGACATATAGTGTCTAAAAATGGCATAGCTACTGATATTGAAAAAATTCATGTCATTGTTGATTTTCCTAGATCAACAATAGTCAAGGGGGTTCAAGCCTTCATGGGGCATTGTGGATATTACAGACGGTTCATTTACATGTACGCTATAATTGTAAAACCCATGTATAACTTGATTACACACTTTGAATAGACCGAGGCATGTGAATAATCCTTCATGAAGCTTAAGCAAGCTCTCACCTCAACTCCAATATTGAAAGCACCAGATTGGAATAAGATATTCCACATACATATAGATGCTTCCAATTTTGCCATAGGTTGTATACTAGCTCCACCAGGAGACGGGAAAATTGACTTTCCTATTTCTTATGCTAGCCGACAGTTGAACATGGCAGAAAATAATTACACTACCACTGAAAGAGAAGGGTTAGGAACGATCTATGCCATTAAAAAGTATAGACATTACATATTAGCCAACAAGTTTGTGTTCTTTGTAGACCACCAAGCCTTGTTGTATTTGGCCATGCAGCACAGGAAGAATAGTGAGATGGTTCATCATCTTCTGGAATTTGATTTCACTATGGTTGTAAAAAAGGATACTACACATCAAAGAGCAGACCATTTGTTAAGGATTGTACTTGGAGAATCACCTAAAGGGGTGGACGATGATCTCCCAAATGCCTATTTGTTCTCCATGGAAATGATACCTCGATGATTGGAAAACATGGTATAATTGATGACAATAGCTCAAGTGGATTCACAAATACCACTTCCTATTACAATCGGATTAATCGAGCAATTGGCTATGTATCAATTAGCTGGTAGACTATACAAAATAAATCGAGATGGAATATTGCTCTTATGCATTAATCCCGAGGAGGAAAACCAGTACCTAAGTCAAGCACATATTACCATAGTAGGACTTCACTTTGCGGAAGATCAAACTATGCAAAGAATCTTGAGACTTAGAGTATTTTGGCCGACTATGAGGAGTGATGTTCGATCTTTTGTAAAGGATTATCCTCAATGTCAAAAATAGACACCCATACCTCGTGTAATTTTGTTCCAAATGTTTCCTGTTACTATTTGATTACTTACGTATCAAGCCGAACATTTCCTGAGGATATGAGTAAACGCCGTCAAAGAGCAATTGAAACTGAAGCAAGAGACTATAGTCTTATTGGGAACCAATTGTATCGTAGAGGCAAAGATCAACATTTGCGTCTTTGTATAAATGAAGATGACTATATTCCGATTATAGAACAAGCACATGCTGGATTAGCTGGAGGTCACTTTTCTAGTGAGACCACCGCAAGAGCAATCTTAATGGCAGGTATATGGTGGCCAACACTTTTTGTAGATGCCAAAGAATATGTTCAAAGGTGTGATGCTTGTCAATGAGAAAAAATGCCAACATGTGTAGATAGCATGCCCTTAAGACCAATGATGGGGGCTAGAGCTTTCGTAAAGTGGGGTATAGATTTTGTTGGGCCAATACAACCACTTGCTTATAGAACCCAAGCTCAATATATCATTGTAGCTATGGACTATTTGACCAAGTGGAACGAGGCTAAAGCAACTCAAAAGAATGATGCCAGAACCACTGCCGCATTCTTATATGAGTATGTATTCATGAGATATGGATTGCCAATATAAATTTTCAGTGATCAGGGAACTCATTTCCTCAATGAGGTAATCGAGTATTAGCTTAATGAGTTTATGGTCATCCATAACAAATCAGCTCCCTATCACCCACAAGCAAACGAACAAGCTGAGCATACAAACAAAATTCTTAGCTCGGTACTAACTAAAGTGGTTAGTTCAAGAAGGACAGAGACTGGGAAATGAATCTCCATGCTGCTTTGTGGGCTTATCAAGTTTCATTCAAAATAGCTTTAAATGCTACACACTTTAGCCTTGTTTATGATCTTGATGCCATACTAACAATAGAATTTCTATTGCCGACATTAAGGGTAGCTGAGGATCTTGAGTGGACTGGACATGAATTGTCAAAAAGACTTGAAGATTTAGAAAAGCTAAATGAGCAAAGGCTAACGACCGTAGCTCACATCTATACACAAAAGCACAAACAAAAACAGTTTTTTGATTCCCATCTAATAACAAAAATCTTCAAGAAAGGGGACTTAGTTTTAGTCTATTCCCTTAAGCAACACATTCCCAAGTTTAAGAAAAAGGGAAACGGACCGTTTATCATTGAATATGTATCTCCAACTGGAGCAGTAAAGTTGTCCACCCTAGATGGTGAACCAATGGCTAATGGGATTAGTGGATGCTGTTTAAAGAAATACAATTGGCCACTAACCAATGAATTGCTAGAAAGAATGCATGCAACCAAGCAAAGGAGGATTAAACGACAGTAGGTTATTGATGAAGCCCAAGAGGAAGCTTGGCTTTGGGTATTCAAACGAAAAGCTGCTCTTACAAATCAACAAATACTGATTCCCATCAACACTCTGGAAATAGATGATCGACAATGGGAATTGCCTAAAGATACAGTTTCAACAATGATGAATGGTTAGATGGAATGGACCTGCGCATCAAAGTGCAACTCAACAATCATAGCACAAATGCTTTGGTCGACACATGAGCTAGAGTAAATGTGGTAAGTTATTCCACGTATAAGAAAGCAAAAAGTCAATCTTTGATAGTAGGAATAGCGACAATCAAAGGATGCAACAAGAACCCAACACCAACATTGGGAGTAGTCAACTTGAACATGATAGTACATGGATTTTCATGTCCTCATCAGTTTGTATGCTTACTAGATGAACACATGAATGAGATAATGATTCTTGGAATTCCCTGGATGCGGACATATAAAGCGGTACCAGATTGGGATACAAATTAGCTCAAGCTATCACCTAAAGGCGGGCAACTCATTGTTCCAATTGCACCAAGCAAGGAGGAATGGAAAGGAAGCAATCAACAGACCAAACCACGAAGTAATCAATCTGCTCCATTCTCTCGACGAGCAAATGCTACAAGTAGCATGCAAGGAGCCATGCATATTTGGGTACCAAAAGCACAGCTTAAGGACAAACCGATTCAAATCTGGGTGCCCAAAACATCACTGACAAAACCAACGACGGTTCCAAGGTTCAAAACACAAAGACGAGCATCTTCGAGCAAGGAACCTAACTTGAAATGGATTTGGCAGAAAAAGGAGCACTTATCTTCTTCACAAACCAAAAAACCAATCAAGCAATGGAGAGTTAAGTCTCAAAAGACTCCACCACAACATTCCACACCAAGCAAACCAACCTACCGATGGTGAGAAAAAGCTTGACAACAGCCAAAAGTACTACCAATAGCTTAGGCAATCAACATGCTGAAGCATCCTGATGGTACAATCAAATAGAGAGCACACAAGTTACAAGATTTTCTCTTTGGAAAACAACATCAGAAAGCCTCGACATCAGAAACCCTTGAATTAAGTACTCAAGACCCAGCTCTTGCAAAACATAGTGGTTTGAATTGCATTGATCTTCAAAGCATCGTAGAGACAACCACGGCTATGCATAAGACACGATTGTTCAACCCCTGCACACAGTCGTCCCGGAGTATGCCATCTAGGAGGGGTGGAAGGGCACTAAGTAATTAAGGGCAATGTTTGAAGAGGGAGGAAAAAGTTCGATGTTAACGTGTGGTTTTTTGCAAAATTACCTAATAATGCCCTTATTATTTATCATCAAGGGAAAATTCACTTATAGTATCTTTCCGATGAGTGTAAATAGTGTATATACTATCTGAAAATCATCAAAAAATTGTCCTCTTTGGTTAAATTTAATCATTTTTCTTGATAAGGAGACTTAAAAATGAAGAAATCCAACAAAAAACAATAAAGCTGTGTTTTTCAATGGATTTTCTTAATTATTGGATTTCATTTTGCTTTTTTAGCGCATTTTGTTATTTTCTTTGATTTTTTCAATAAACAGATCAAAAATTAATAATAAATAGCAAAGGAGCTCATATGGAAAAACGAAAGACACGGTGATGATCAGAAAGACAAGGTGGTTTCAATGAAATCGGAATATGGAAGCGGGAAGCCTAAATTAGGCAGCCATACCTACTTTTGCAAAATTCTTGCAGAATGAGCTACAAGAATCCGATCGGGGAAATTTTTGAGGCTAACATAGATTTCACGGCGTAGTAGGACTAATGGGGGAGTTTGGGAAGTTTGGGTATAGATATATCAGGTAGGCTAAAGCAACCTCATTTCCACTTGTCACCTTTGCAGAGAGAGCTTTTTGACCTCTTTCGTGCATACTTTTCGGAGTCTACAGTTGCTCGTTTTCAGCGCCGTCTCACATGAGACATGAGGGGTAAGTTCTTTACTCATCAATGATCCATTTTGTACGGCTGGTAGCTAGTCTAAACCCCTAGAAAAAACCTAGAATTGAGCAGTGCACGAAGACCTACGACCAAAAACTGACCATAGCGGCCTGTCAGCTCAACCAAATCAGATGGGATTTGAACTGTAGCATGGCCTAACATGATAGAACGTTTCTATATCATTAGTTGACCATTTGATAGGGGTCAAGGGGGTCCCCAATAAAAGCTAGGTTTTTGGCAGATACCAGAAATTGGTTCTGACTCCATAGACAGCTTGCCTACAAGGTTTGTATACAATGTATATGATAGATTTTGTGAAATCAATCAAGCAAAGCCCTCGAAAAGCAAAAAACGGCTCGAAGGCTACAAAGCGTCAAATTCGACATACGAAGTCAAACTGACTCCAAATGAGCCAGAATTGGATGAGTTGCTTCACGACTATGTTGCGGACAAGTCCAAAGCCTCACAAGTGACAAACCAACTCAATAGGCAGTGTAGTCACAGAAATCGGTGATTTCAGAGTCGACCAAGCACAAAGTGACGCCGACAAGACCAAACTTGACCAAATTCATTTAGGACTTGTTTTAGGTGTATAGAATGTGTTTAGGTCAAAATTTTTAAGTTTTGCAAGAAAATTGTGACTGTTGTAAATAATCGCGATTATTTACTTTTGCACTATTTTTGCTTGGAAATTGTATCATCACCTCACCTATCATGTGTATACACCTATTACATGCCAAAAATGAAGTATGACCCAAAATGAGCACCTATAACTTGGAAAATTGCCAAAAACGGCAAAGAAGTCTTTGCAAGCCAATTTTTGAGTTATGGACCACTTTTTTTGATCCAAATCACCTCATATCACATACACAAAGTCTATACAATGCCTAGAACCAATTTGTACCAAAAAATGTTGATTTTGGTAGAAAAGTGAATAATCACGATTATTTACTTTCTAGCCAAAATAGGGGAATTTTGCTATTTTTCCATCATACATCCAAAGTACATGATGTGTTAAGCCCCCTAGCCAAGTTTAAACCAATTTGGAGCTCAAAATCTCAAATTTCCTTTATATCTACTGTTTCATAGACCTAAGGCCAAAATCTGGTACCATTTTCACCCTATGCATCCAAATGAGCCCATAATTCACTCAGAGCATGTAATTGGTATATACTTCAAGCCTTTGATGCCAAGTTTGCAAAAAGTTGAAGAAATTACTCAGCTGTATAATCGCGATTATTTACTTTGGTTGCAAATTTTTGTTTGAACTTTACAATTTTGTTCCTTCATGTTTTTATGCATCTATGCTTGTTCAAAAATTGGTTTGAAGCAAATTGGACCAAAATAGTCAGCATTTTAGACTAAAGGACATTTAAGAGAAAAATCTGTAAAATCTGCTAACTTTGACACTCTATTCACTGAACAAGAGCCATGCAAGCAGTAGAGAGAGCCAAGAAGAAGCTCAACCAGAAATAAAAGTTGTAAGAACTACCAGCTTACCAACTGGACCCCGATTCAATCAAAACCGCCAAGGCAACCTATCTCTCAAAGGAACAGCTTGAGGAGCATCGCACCACAGTGTTCACCGGCAGATTCGAGAGTGAGAAGGGACATCAGGTAGAGTTGCAACTCCTACCAAAAGAAGTGTATAATGTTGCTGCAAAGCCGGAAACCAAAGATGCCAACTGACGGCTAGGACTCAGATATTTTTACGAACAAGAGCCGTGCAGAGTGGACTTCCAAAAAGCTTACGAGCTTTTGTCCACGATTAAGGAAGATGGAACTGCTCAGATTTCTGACCCACAAGGGAACAAATTTAAAGTGATGATCACCAAGGAAATAGTGGGAGAAGCACTCAGAATGCCCACAGAAGGAATGACAATGAGGGCAAGGGATAGGAAGACGGCCGAAACTTTCACAAAAGAAACCGCCGCGGCCACCTTTGTAGACCTTATTCACAAACAGGGTGAAAAGCCATCAAGGTTATACCACCAGCATTTCCACTTCCTGGCTAAGAGGCCGCCAAGGTATACAATGCCAAACCAGGAGGTTGCCACCACCTTCATGCAAGTCCTCAAGTCAATAACCGGGCAACCAGTGGACCATGCTCAATATGTCATGACCACTTTGAAAGGAATAAAGAAAGAAGGAAAGATTACATACCTGGGTGCACCAGAGGTGTTGACAAGAATTGCATACCATGCCATCAGCATGGCCGACAACCTACCACCTGCCCCAGATCAAAACACTTGGATAGTGTCAGTTCAACCATCTCCTCGAGCTGCAAGATCGCCCAAGAGATCCTACAAATCTGATGAAGAGTTTGTTGAAAGCTCGCCAAAAAGGCACAGCAGTGAAATCTCGGACAATGAAGAAAAGAGAGCACGACGGGACGAAATGAAGAGAAAAGCTGTGGCAGCACACCAAGAAGAGCCTGTGCAAAAGCAAGCCCAGTTTGAAAGAGAGAAACAAGCATACCAATGCAGTCGTCAAGCACCCAAAAAAGTGGGTGCCTAGTGGGATTAATAGACCATGAACCAAACATCACACCAGGAAGTAGGCTAAAGAACCCATTGAAGTACTGGAACGGATGTACCAAGAGGTAGAAGCTTTAAAGCTGAAAGAAGCCGAAGAAGCGGCAAGAAAAGCAAAAGAGGTAGAAGAACAGCAAAAGAGAGCAGAGGAAACCACTGCACAAGGAGAAGCACAACATGCCCAAGGTGATGTGTCTCCCTTCATCTCTTCTCCTGTCTTTGAACACCAAGATCAACCATTGCCGAGCCCACCACCATCACCAGTTAGAACCACAACAAATGAGCCAACAAAAGAAGGAGAACTTGAATAGGAAAAAACAGCTAAAGCTACACAAGAATCTGAACAGCAAGAAGCTGCGGACACAACACAACTAGCAACTGTCTCTACTCAAGAGAAGCAAATAGAGAAAGAGCCAGAGACAAATAAGGCAACCAGTCCTGCACCAGAAGAGGACTCCCCAAAATTTGAGCACACAAGAGAACAAGAGGCTAAGGAAACACCCTCTACCTTAACACAACAAGATAAGGCCGAGGCACAACTCTCTACCTCAAAAGGAAAAGATCAGCTGAAACAATGGCAACAACAGCAACCAACAGCCATGACACAGCCAGAGGTAAAAGAATCTGCAGAAACATCAAGGTGGTTAACACAAAGTGAAGACTGGAAATTGAATAATGAAGTCATCCTGCAAGTGAATGAATATGCTAAGCAAATGCAGGAGATGACACAAAGACTTCACTCAGCAGCTCTTGGCCATAGCACACGGGCCAAAGAGTTAGAGATGGTGATTGACGCACTCCAAGGGGAGTTAGACAATAGACTTAATGTCATCACCGATCTCCAGAGGCAAGTACAAGAGTTAAGAGCGGAATCTGAACAACGTCAGCTCGCAAGAGATAAGCAACAAAAAGAGATGGAAGAACTGGGTGAGTTGCTTACCAAACTGTCAGATGCATGCAAATCCAAGGATGATCAGCTGACGAAAGTGACAAGTAAACTTCTAACTACCACTCTATCAGCTCAAAGATCTAGGTACAATTAGATGTGGCAAATGCTTCCCTACATTACTCAGAACAAAGAATCAATGATTAGGTGATATTCTTGTGGCAAATACAAGAGAATCCAGCCATTGCCTCGATCAAGGGAACAGATGAGGTCTACAAGGCGTTAGAAAAGAAAAATAAAGACCTCGAGCTGAAGCTGAAATTAGAGCAGTCTCAGCGCAGAGACCTGGCCTTGATGTGGGTCCAAAGAGAAGACAAGCTGCTAAAGGAGATAGCTGAACTCAAACGAGTCAACCAGCTACTGCGAGAGGGAAAGACAAAAACACAAGAATAGGCAGGCACTTCGGAGCCACCTCATATAGAAATCCCCTTAGTATCATTTGCTGACATGGAGACACATGCCGCAATAGAGCTGAGCGGCGAGGAAGAATTTCAGGTACCCATTACAGAAGAAGACACAGTGGCCATGGTCTAGCTCTCAAAGGTTGAAGAAGATACACTAAAAGAAAAAGTTACACAAGAGGTAGATGAGAAGTGGAAGGCAACAATGGATTGGGAGCTAAGCGTAGTTCATTCTGTCAATATCACACAACTCACTCTCAACCAAATAAATGCGCAATGGCACCAACAATCCCTGCCCTACCCTCTGATTAAAGTTGAGTTGCTACAAGTAAAAGAAAGACTTTACATAGACATGCAAGCCGAGGGTGCAGATAAAGACCACCCGAAGTGGAGGTTGAGTTGGCTGAACAAGAATCCCAGGTACTTGATTCTGTTCACAAGAGTACCTGTGGCCCTGCAAAAGGATTCCACCTTCTGTCCTATACCAAGAGTAAGGACCTGGATAGCACATGAGGCACTACTAAAGAAGCGGCCAACTTGGATGAATTACCCCAGATTGCGTGCTCCAGAAAAGGGACCATCGAGACTGAAGAATACATGGTGAAAACCCTAAAGGGTGCCATGTCATTCTTTCAAAGTCTACCAAATTTGTCATGTGCTATGCTATACAAAATCTACCGAATGCTGCTCACATGCATCGAAGTGTTCAATGAGCCAGAGCAAGCAGGCACCCCTTGGATGTCATTCCTCAAGGGTAACAAAGGTTTGTGCTATGATCTCAGTGGCGAACCTTCCGAAGAAGTCCTCTATGGCTTCTACGCCAGATGTATGTTTATACCTTCTCACAATATGCTGGTATTCAAGGAAGCGTTCTACATGGGATTCTTCACTTGGTGAGAACGAAGATATTTGCACCAATGATCAGCAATCTGACCTCAAGGTTTGTAGGCTACTCAGTAGTGGAGCTGAAAAACAGAGTAACTATGTAGTTCTTGTAAGTGCTAGATTAGGAACGGAAAATCAGATATCAAAAGGCTCTAATAGCCCTTAAAGACCGCCTCGCTAGCCGCTAGCCCGAAGACTACTTCAACCCATAAAGCTGTGTCAAGGGATGACATAGACGAGGAGGGGAAGAATGTTAGCAGCAAGCTAACACAGATACCACAGATACCATTTTTTGGAGTTCTCATTGTAAAAACACTTATTATTTTGATAAATCAAAAATATTGTAACGTCTATTTTCTCGGATAAACCTTGTAATTGATGAGCCGGGGGGCTACAAGCTTCCAGATTGTATCAACCTATCATTATTCATCCTTGGTAGAAATCCCAATTATTAGTTTTGATCACCAAAAACCTTGGCCAAGGTATAAAAGCCAATTTTATACCTTGGCTAAGGTATAAAAGCCAATTTTTGTAAGTTATTATAAAGTTTTGGATAATGATATACAGAGCGTGAGCTAACGGCGTTCACTCCTCTCCTTCTCGCGCTTCCTACTCCCTCCCCGATTGTCACATTGTAGTTGTGTTTGTTGCATTGCAATCGCAGGTAACAACTCTATGCATTGACGTAAGCACACACGGTATTTTGTAGCTTTTGGCGTTGCCGACCCGCGGCCTAATATCATCATGACTAGGAATTTACACTTTCAAATCAAAAACTAAGCATAAGCGGGGTATTGGGGCATCATTGCTAAGCATTTAGATGCATTCTGGGTTGAAAACGACTAGGTCAAAAATCCACCTCTTTTAATAATTGCGATTCTGGAACTTGACCTAAAGTGGGATTTGAGACCATAAGCATGTATACTTGGGACTTATAAACATGTCCTAGAAGTTTTGTCACGTTTGGATGTCGTTTGATGCTGCAACGGATGTGATTTCTTTGCCGATGAGCGATTGGCTTTTAGTGTTTTCTGTCACTTGAGTGTAGCATGAGTTAGATGCAAGTTGTTAGTTGTTTTCCGAGAGATTGACACCCTCTTGTAGCCTCTATGCACTAGTTGAGTCAGCTTCATCCCATGGATTGACAATTTGATTGTGGTTCTCACTAATACTACAATAAAATAAGATAGTGAGGTTAGACACGCGTCCCACACATGCAACCTGACTCAACCAAAACAAAAATGAAAAATAAGAACACACAAAAACCACAAACGGAGAGTATTATAGAAAAGCAACAAAATTGTCCAAAACCGAGCGCAAAAACAAGTACAATGAATTGAAATGAGCTTTGAAGGAAGTTTGGACACCAGAATCGGAATCCGATGAGGAATCAAACTATGATAAGTTTGATGCACCTTCCCACTACAAGAAGTACACTATTCAAGATAGATAAATTGTGGTGCAAAAACCCAAACGAGACCCAAACAAGCCTGGAACTTCATATGATGGCGTGAAAAAGCCAAATGCATAAACTTAGTAGAACCAAGGGATGAACCTAAACCGGCAACATTGCCACGGACCTCACCAACGAGGAAGAGCGGCTTCTGATAAATACACTTAGATGGTATAAAGATGTGTTTTCTTGGCCATACAGAGGCCTAAAAGGAATAGATCTAGAGATCTATCTAAGCATAGGATACCCCTTAAAAGTGAAGCCAGACCACGGAGACAATGTCCTTATACATACAATAAGACTTTTGTCAAGAAAATTAAGGAAGATATAGACAAACTGAAAGATGCAGAGTTTATATATGAGATTGAACATATAGATTGGGTATCCCCGATTGTGGTAGTACCCAAAAAGAATGGCAAATTGCATGTCTGTGTAAACTTGAAACAGGTAAATGCTGCCACCATCTGGGACAACTATGCATTCAAGGAATATCTCAGACAATTTTTAGAGATATACATGGATGATCTTTGTGTTCATTCTCACCTGAGAAGTGATCACATAATGCATCTAGGGAAAGTCTTCAAAAAGTGCAAAACTTATCGTATTTGCTTAAATCCTGAAAAATGTGTCTTCATGGTAAGACAAGGTAAAATTTTGGGCCACATTGTGTCCAAAAATGGGATTTCCACTGATCAAGTAAAGATACAAATAATTGCCGCACTAGTGAGACCAACGAAAATGAAAGAAGTGCAGGCATTTATGGGACGTTGTGGGTACTACAGGTGCTTCATATACATGTATGCTGTAATAGCTAAGCCGTTGTATGCCCTCATTGCTAAGTTTGAATGGACAGAAGAATGCGAGCAGACTTTTTACAAATTGAAGCAACAACTAATTTTGGCTCCAATTTTGCAAGCCCTTGACTGGAGCAAGATCTTTCATGTTCATGTTGACGCATCAGCCTATGCCATAGGATGCATATTAGCCCAGGCCAAAGAGAAGAAAACGGATTTTTTCATTTGCTACTATAGTCGGCAGCTGAACAACGTGGAGAAAAATTATACCACTACAGAAAGAGAAGCTCTAGGAATGATATACGCTGTCAAAAAATTTAGACACTACCTTCTTGCAAAAAAGTTCGTTTTCTTTGTCGATCACCAAGCACTATTATATCTAGTAAACATACCTTGCAACACTGGAAGGATTGTTCGCTGGTTTATACTATTGCTTGAGTTTGATTTCACCGTAGTTGTACAAAAGGGGACCACACACACACACACGCACACACACACACACACGAGGTGATCATCTTTCAAGAGTGTTCCATGGGGAAGCACTTTAAGGTATTGATGATGATCTTCCAGATTTGTACCTGTTTAACATTGAAATGGTTCCAAGGTGGAGTAAAGCATTCATCCCTCTACTCACGATCGGATTATTAAAGGTGGAAAGACAAAGGAAGTGCCAAAAAAAAACATGGCCATAAACTGGGAAATTGAGTAAACACAGGAAAAACATGTCCAAATTTGAAAATATTTCACCAGTGTGCTAGGAAGACCTATAGGAACATGTGTGCAAAAAGCCGTATCAAAATCCTTCCGACCACGGATCGCGATCCATGTACCTTTTTGCCCAACCAGAGAAAAATTCATACCATCTGGCCCAGTATATTCAGTAAAGCCCTAGCCATGAAGTAGCCATTTGGATTCCAAAATCCACATCAAAATGCCAAATTGCTCTAAGTTTGAGGATGATTTCCAAAAATTGACCCAAGTACCAAACCAATGATAAAAAAATCAAAATTGGTTTGATTTCCAAACCAATTGACCCAAGTACCAAACCAATGATCAAAATTTCAATTTTTTTGGACCAGAGCACCATCTTGATGAGCCCTACCAATTGGTATCATCAAATCTTCAGTATGTTACTAAACATGGATCACGATCCATGTTCCTCAAACCCCAAACCAAGAGAAATTTGCACAGTAGCATCCCTATGTGGCTAGGAACAACCCCCATTAGTTGAAATTTCTAGATGCTTCCCAACATGGATCGTGATCCATGTACCTTTTTGCCAGAATTCATTTGTTATCTTATGCCCTTGTTCCTATAGCAATCCTAGATGCATTGGTGAAATTTGGTCAAATTTGGGGTAGTTTTGACAAAGTTATGCTCATTTTTCATTTTATGGTCAAAGTTTGCGTTTTCATCAACTTTTTGACAATTTTTGCTCAATTGCTAAATCATGTTTCTAATCTGAAATTGACCTCATGATGCATTGAAGGAAAGCACAAAGGGAGTGGGGAGCACCACCATATGAGATCACAGATATATCCTCGAATGAGAAGGCCCATATCACAGAACAGGTGCTCGAAGCAATACAAACCAATATATTCATTGGAAGATTTCATGCAGCGGTAGATAGAGAGATAGTCAAAATTACCATCTTTCCAAGGGAATTGTGGACATCACACCAAAAATCAGAAGTGCAAGCAGGGGCCGAGTGTGAGGTCCCCACCCCGCCGTTTCCAATGGCGGATCTGATGGTGAACCCGATGGCCACTAGATCTATTGCGGAAACAAACAAAATGGTTCAGGGTTCGACTAGCGGACGATCTCTCATCACAAAGTGAGTCAAGTTCGAGCCTACTAGCAGGGAGATCTAGCTCCACCTCGCAGGGGAAGCATACTTGAACTATCTAGCGATCCTAAGACCCACCTTCCAAGAGGAGAGAAGTCTCGAGTGCCTTTTTCCCCATGTTTCAGAGGCACGTACTCTCGAGAATTCCCCGCTCTAGGGGCAATGAGCATTACTAATATCGAGTAAGCACTATGGGGACAGAGAGTTCCCGACCAATCGTGACCACCCATCTCGTAGGCATTGGCAACCTGAGCCAAGCCCCCACTTTCCACCCCCACACTCACACTTCCTGGTGTGACCTAATTACTACCACAAAGGTTGTTCAACATAGATATTCCTTGTTTAATTTCGAATCACATGGTTCGTTAAGACAGCCCTTCAACCAGTATTGCAAACAACACCAAGACAGAATTCTAGTAAAAATTCTACTCAAACTTATTCATAAAAGTTCCAATGTTTTGGAGGTACAACATCCCCCCTCCAGTGAGAGTTCACTCCTCCCGTTGTCGCCTAGCTGCCCATACAACTAGGTATGTCCACCGCATAGAAAGCACGTCATGGACACTCCCACCGCATAGAAAGCAAGACGTGGGTTCCCACCGCATAGAAAGCAAGTCGTGGGTATCCACCGCATAGAAAGCAAGTCGTGGATTCAAGAGCCCTAACGAGGAACTCTACCCCCTGTGATCAGTAGGGGGGGTCAGGATTGATTCAACATTGGAAATAAAATGAACATACTGAGCTAAATTTTCCCTAGCAGACATTCTTTCCTACTCCAAACAGCATACCCATCAATCATTTCTTTCCTACTTCTAACACTTAATGTACAATGAATTTAATGCCGAGGTTTTCGTCGGATTTCTCCAACATGTTCGGGAATATGTTCATTCATAACTATCGTATGCAATGTTAATTTAAACAACTTGAATAAAAATATGATCTACCTCTTCCACTTCTTCAGCGATGGCCCGTGGGATGGCCGGTATTTGTTCCTCCATCGGAGCTTTTCCCTTTTCGTTGACATTACTCGTTCCTGCCTCGCGATCGTGGGCACCACCGAAGCGCGTCCTCTTAACCGAGGCCATTTCTCACTACTTTAAATGATTAGCTTGGAGAAAGAGCTAAGGTTCGCAAGTATCATAACAGTCCAACGGATAGATTAGTGACATCAATTAATTTCTCTATATGAGAGGTCTAGATTTCTTTCATAAAGCAATCATTAAGGATGGCACATAATCCTATGGGAACCTGCTCTAAAGATAATTACTTGGCTTACGTGATTAAGAATAGTAGGATTTCACTAATGGAATTACCAGAGAGATGAATTAAGTATGATTAATCTCCTTCCTAGCAACTAGATGATGTAGATTTATCTTATGCATATGTGTGAGGAAAGTCAACTCGTAGAGACTTAATGACAGATTAATTTTTCCTGAATTACAATCTAATGCATAAAGGAAATGAATTTAATTTAGTTACAGTATTAATTGGTGATAGAAAAAGTGATTCTCTTAAATCTACACAATTACCGGCTTGCCAATTAATACTATGCTACCTAGAGAGAGAAAATTCTAATAATCATGCACTAATCATTAATTGAGAGTGAAGAATGGCTTGATAATTCAGCTATGGAATGATGATTACATAATAGATTATGAATAAGGAGAATTTAAAGAGTAGTCATAGAGAATTTCGACTAGGGATAAGCATAATGGATGAGGAATTTAGATGGTAATGAAAAGAATTTACAGATGGCATTAATTAAACCTGGTTACCGTGATTAAGGGCTGATAATCTTCTTGATTCTCTGATCTAATCGAGCTTCTTGAGGCGAGAATTCGGCAGCACCTCCCTCCTTGCTTCTCCTTCAAAAAGTGTGTGAACTGGCAGCACCTTCCCAGTGTGTGAAGGTGTGTGTGTATACACTGTGTGTGTGTGTGAGCATAAGTGTGTATGTGTGTGCAGGTCTTTAAATAGGCTCCTACAGGCTGAAAATCGATCTGTGTTGCTAATTGCATCTGGGAGCTTCTCCAGTTAAGCATGGCAAGTCCAGTTCCCTGCCCACCAAGTGTCAGGTTGGCTTGGTTAACTGGTTCTGAGACTGAGTTGTTGGCTTGGCAGCTTTCCCAAGACTCCCACAAAGCAAGAGGGAGCCCCCTAGCTGCTAAATATGGTATGGAGTGGGCTGGAACCTGTTCCCACACAGCCTCGGGCCCTCGGTACCTCCCCGGACAATTTTTAGGAAAATTGGTTCTAGGCTAAAACGGGTCATACGGATCGGATTTTGATGTTGAAAGTTGCTATACAAAGCTCTAACTAAGACATACTGGCTCGAGTACCTGCCATATTTAGCAGCCCTCGGGGTCCGAAAATGCATTTTTCTCAAATTCGGGGTAGGGGTGCAGTTTTTCGAGACGATCAAAACTAGACGGGTCGGGTGACCAAAAACTTACTATTTTTAGAATTTTTTTACAAAAATTATTTTTATTCACATTTCGAAGCTTTAAAACATTCTAAACATCATGGCACTGACAGAATTTGAAAACCTGCTAAAAATAGTAACTTTTTCCATTATGTTCATTTCATAGTACAATGGTGCTCATTTGATCGGGGTCAGAGACCTTACAACCTCCCCAACGTGAAAAATTTGAGATGTCCTCATCTCAAGAATGTGCTTGGGTAATCCTTTATGAGCGTTGGTTTGTCCTCCCAAGTTGCATCTTCTTCAGGGTAATCCTTCCACTGTACTAGATGCTCCGTGATAGTTCTGTTGCGTAACTTCCTTTCCCTTGTTTCCAGTACGTAGTCAGGTTGGAGCTCGAGAACTCCTTGTGCTGGCATGACTATCTGATCTGAGTCCAAAAATTGTTCAGGGTTAGGAATATAGGGTTTGAGTAAGCTGACGTAGAATACATCATGAACCTTCAAGTTTGCAGGTAACTTTAGCTTGTAGGCTTGGTCACTCACAACCTTAACGATCTCGAATGGTCCACAATACCTTGGGCTTAGCTTCTTATATCTACCTAGAGATAATTTTCTTTTCTTTGGTCGGACTCGCAGAAAAACCTTATCTCCTTCTTTGAAAGTTCTTTCTGAACGGTTCTTATCTGCATAGTGCTTCTGTCTATCCTGAGCGGCCTGAATGTCCTGGCGAATAGCTCTAGTCTGTGCTTCCATATCTTCTAACATCTTTCTAGAAGCTTCTACCCTGATGGTTGGATCTGAGAAGTTCAATGGTGCTAAGCATTCCTGTCCATAAAGGGCTTTGAAAGGTGACATTCCAATGCTTCTGTGTTCGGAAGAATTATAAGCATACTCCACCAAAGGTAGATATTGTAACCACTTCTTTGGATCTTGTGAACAATAGGCTGTGAGAATGTCCTCGATGACTTGATTAACTCTCTCAGTTTGCCCATCTGTCTACGGATGATACGTTGTACTGCTGAAGGCTAATTGTGACCCAATAGATTGGAAAAGAGAAGCCCAAAATTTTGATGTAAACTTGGCATCTCTATCACTGACGATACGTATCATCTCTGTCTGCGGATGATACGTTGTACTGAAGGCTAATTGTGACCCAATAGATTGGAAAAGAGAAGTCCAAAATTTTGATGTAAACTTGGCATCTCTATCACTGACGATACACTTGGGTAGACCATGTAACCTAAAAATCTCCTTGATGAATACCCGACTAGTATCTGAAGCAGTAAAAGTTGTCTTTACGGGTATTAGATGAGCCACTTTCGTAAGCATATCAACAACCACTAAAACAGAGTCGTAACCTCCTATAGAAGGTAATCCTGTAACAAAATCCATACTGATGCATTCCCATTTCATCTGGGGTATGTCAAGAGGTTGAAGTTGCCCTGGTAACTTGATTCTTTCGGCCTTTATCCGCTGACAAGAAAGACATTGCCTCACATAGCGAAGTATGTCCCCTTTCATTCCAGACCAAAAATAACTCCTCCTGACAGCATGAAGAGTCTTAGCATAGCCTGGATGTCCGGATGTAGGGCTATCATGTGCTTCATACAGAATAGTTTTCTTTAGAGCTGGGTCTCTGGGTACATAGAGTCTATGTCTGTAGTAAAGACATCCTCCCATAAGAGAGTAATCTTTAGCTTCAAGCATCTTATTCTGCTGGACTAGAGATACTATATGTTGGTACTTTGGATCTACCAAAGATGCTTCTTTGATTCTATCCCAGATAGGGTTATTTGGAATAGAGATAGCTCCGAGAAAGGATTTTCGGCTAAGACCATCTACAACTGCATTTTCCTTTCCTGGTCTATCCTTTATGTCAAGGTCATATTCCTGTAACAGCTCTATCCATCGTCGTTGTCGCATATTGAGAATAGGTTGAGTAAAAATCCATTTTAAGCACTTGTGGTCTGTAACCAGTTGAAACTTGCGCCCAAGAAGATAATGTCTCCATAACTTCAACGCATGAATAACTGCTAAAAGTTCCAAATCATGAGTAGGATAATTCTTCTCATGATCTCTCAGCTTTCGCGAAGTATACGCCACTGGTCTTCCTTCTTGAGTAAGAACTCCTCCTAGAGAAAATTTGCATCAAGCCATAGAGAGGGGCCTCTCCCCTTTAAACATGGCTCTCTGTTGCCACAATGGGGGCCACCCTTGCCATGAGCCAAAGCCCACCCAAGGAGCATCACAAAGATTTTGGGCCACCAATTTTCTCTCTGAAGAGAGTGGCGTAGGATGGCTACTCCCTAGGAAAATATTGAGTGGAGGGGTGAAAAATAGTTGCAACCAAGGGAGGGGTAGTTGGGCATCCCCCTCTAGGCCGATCTCTTGATCCTCCGACTGAGACATCTCCACATCATCACCATTAGCTAAGCTGCTGCATAGTGTGGAGTCCACTTCTTACCATAGAGGCTCCCTGAGCCTCCCTCTCCCAAGCACTCTCGCAGATAGAGCAAACAACAACCCTACATAGGTCTCGTGAGGGTCTCACAAACCCTCTTGCTGCTGATAGAGCAAACAACAACCCTACACAGGTCTCGCAAACCCTACGCAAGCCTCCTAAAGGATCAAAAGTTTTCAGTCTCAAAAACAAAAAAAGCCAAGCCTCTTAAAGGATTTTCACCAAGAAATGCACACAAAGAATTTGTAGGCGAAAGGAGCGTATTTCTATTAAGATAGGTGGAAGGTAAATACACAAGTGTGCACTAGATCATTATACAAAATGGAGAGCTTATATTAATGAAGCTTTATACATGGGATAGGCTAAGCTTACTCCGAGTTATGGAAGTACTCAACTTGAGAGAGTAGACTCAAGGATGGACTCTAAGACTCAAGTAAAGATGCATTCAACCGAAGATGGATTTACAATCAGTTGTTGCTTTCTTTATATAGGAAAGGCTTGGCTTGAGGATCAAGGTAACGCCTTGGTGGGTAAGGTAGTGGATGTCATTTTACATTAGTCAAATTACTTTATGGTAGTGGGTGTCAGTGTCCATGGTAGGTTTATTTCTTTACAAGGTGGACATGTCAAAAGGAAGTGGTAGGTGGAGAATCTTATCACACATGCTTTTTTCTAGACACTGAGTGCTCTTTTTTGAGCGTCCACCACAATGATGTTTGAGCTAGAGATGACAATAGCCACACATCCATTTGTAATGGTTTCTACATCATCGTGGGCGCTTTTATATATCATCAGAGGGCATTAGTGCTTTGCCAGCTTTTTGAATGACCAGATTCCTTGGCAAGGGTTTCTTTTGTAGTTGTTGCAACCTATCAAGCCCTACTTGCTGAACTGGATTGTGTGGGTGACTATAGATATCTAAGTCTGAGATGCACTATATGTTCCCTTGTCAAGTAGGTGGAACATATTTCTTTTTATCAATTAGCTTATCTATTGCAGTAGTGGTTCTTGTTGGAGTCCTTCCCATTGCAATGTCCTGCTCTGTTCCTTGGCCCTCAATTGTTTCCTATGTTGTGGTTTGAGTACTCTCATGTCCTTTCCATGAGACCTTTGTTTAGACCTTATCTGCATTTGTATGAGCTGGAATAGAAGTTTCATAGTACAAGAACTACCACACATACCATGCTTTAAACAAGTTCCAAGTTTTCACCTTGATAGTCTGCTGAATCAAACTATTGTGCAAGAATGTGCTTACGTTGATATCAACACCAGGGTTCTTGAGATTGACTTGTAGCATGCCAAATATTTTTTTTGATATTTATTATGGGTTGTTTTTTAGACTAATGGCCTCTTTGTAAATCTATATACTGGTTTGAACTCTTGAGCTATGAATAAAACTCTTTGGCCACCCTTTTTATGTCTCTTCTTGTCTTGCTCATCTTCCTCCAGATAGTTGCTAACTTCATTAGTTGAACATGATTTGGCTTGGTTGACAAATGACAATCTTAACACATGAGATAGGGGTATTGTTGTGGCCTTTACCGATTTGCCATTGATTTTAGTAGCACTTGTGTCCGGGTCAAAAGTGTCAACGACCTATTGAATGATCTTAACATCAATGTTCATCCTAGTAGCCTCTAACTTTACCTCTAAATCCAAGTGTTAGCAGCGGCTGACAGTTGCACCAATTATGCACCAAGCTATGGATGTGCCATAGTGCACAATATTTACTTTTCATTGTATAGGGCTTGGGCTCATTTAGGAGTTCCAAAGTTGTATGAGTCTAGGCTAGAGAGCTCACTTTATCCCATAGTTGAAGCGTTTGAGGCCCAAAGCTATAAAAGAGCCCTATGCTTAATGAGAGGTCATTCTGGAGTGGTCCTTTTGAGAACTCTTTCCCTAGAGTAGGTCTTGATGGTCTAGCCTTTGAGCTTAATGCCCATGCTTATAAAGCTAGTGCTAATCACATGTAATTAGTGTTGTCGTGCAGAAACACTGCTCGTAGACGCTAATACAATGAGAACCAAGCCAACAACAAGTTGTCAACCTAGGACAGAGTTGATCCGCAGGCGCATGGAAAAAAATAGCTGGTTGTCACTCAACTATTTGAACTTCTCTAGACAATCACTAGCAAAGGAGATCATTCTATAACACTCTAATCATAATGAACTGCAATCTTTCGTACAACACTTCCGTTCACCGAAACATGGTCAAACATTATCGATTCGCCACAAAACTCAAGGATCCTCCTCTACACACCTAGAGGACACTTCCCTGAAGTTTCCAACCTAATCCACAACCCGTAACCATATGGTGCAAAAATCGCGTATAAAGACAGGCCGAAATTTACTGGTCATCGAATCTGGAAATGTTTAGTCCTAAAGTGTAGTTCTACTCACCGTGAACGCAATGACATAAAGCAAGCACAAAACGGACACACAGATAGAGAGAAAACTCACTTGGAAGCTCATGGAAGAGCTCTTTGCGAAGAGACTAAAACCGCTCAAGCTTGGCGTCGAAGTGTAGCTCTCGCCGTTGCTAACACAACGACGTAGTCACTTTCACAATGTAGTAGTCACAACATGCAAGGGGAAAGGAAGAAGACCTCTCTCACTCTCACACACAGTACGTAGTCTCTGTACGTTCAGATAAGCCCAAAAAATGATTTAAAAAAATCCCCCTTAGGTTTACAAAAGATTGGCTTTGGTACCTCAGTCTTGGAGGTGTCATCTCATCAAAAATGAATTCTACTTCCTATCAGGGGTGTTGTGGAATAGCAATTACAATGACATGTTCCGAAAATTATCTGGAGCCTGAAGAATTAATTACATTTAAGCTCATAGTGTGAATAGTACAAGAAAAATGGGATTTCGGATGCGGTTGATTTAAAGGTCAACACTCCCCCCTTCCGCGTTCAGGTCGTCCCCGACATGATCTTTGTCTGATTGGCTTGCCACCTGGGCTTTCTTCTTGTGCTCACTGCTAATGGAAGCCATGTGGCTTTATCAATTTGAGATAGGATTCATATCTTACATTCCCAAGAGTGATAGTAGGGCCGAAGATCTTGCTGTCATAAGTGAAAAATCCTGTATAGAATGCCTCTTCGAATGCTTGCATATGATAGCTCGGCAAAAACATAACTCTTTGATAGAGTAGATGCAACAGTTCAGGTGATGGCTGCTTCAAGAGATCGTAGACCATCTTGGCAAAGGTGTCGCCCGTTGATAGTAGACTTGAGTCAGTAGCTTTGGAGGGCGTGAACACTTCAAGACATGCCAGTAAGGTTTTCCATATTTTTCTTAGCATGATGCACACTAGGTCAGGAGAGACAGTGAATATCCTAATGGTGCCCTTTAGGGTTTTCACCATGTAGGCTGCACTTATTCTCTCTCCTGCACTAGGTGGTGGCAATGATGGGTAATTTAGCCATGTTGCATGTGTTCTCAATAATCTGAGATGATTGGCCCACGATCTGACACGTGGCACTGGGCAGTAGGCACAATCATCCCTTATAGCCTTAGGTGCTTCCACCAAATTCTTCAAATATGTCGGATATTTGATGAGCCAGGCTTTTCTCCATTTGGGTTGAGAATCTACAATTCTCTTTACATCTGCATTGCTTTGTAGATCTCCTTTGTATATTGCTACTGCTCCTTCGGCTTAAATTCTCTTTTTGGTTGCTTCGACTTCTTATTTTAAAAGAGGATATGGAAGTGTTGGTTGCATCCACTCTTCTCTTAAAATTGATGTGGCAATCTCTTGAGCACCCAATGAGTGGATAATTCTTTTTTCCCATTCTATGGCGGCCTTGTGATCTTCCGCTGTAGTTTGTTCTATCAGATGCTGCAACCGGGCTTCTTCTTCAGCCGTTAGAGCCTGTTCATGTTCCTCTTTCTGCTGCATCTCTTCCTCAATAGGCTTAGGGTCTTCGGCCCCTTCTGGTATTTGCATGTGCTCCGTCTGAGCACTCACCTCTATCACCCCCGTGCTCGGTCCTGCTTGGAGCTCTTGTAGCTATCTTTGTACATCTAATTCGTAGCTTTAGCTGCATTGTTGACCATCAATTCTTGAAGCTCCGCGAGTTGTTGGCTTAACTGCTCATTGTTGGCTTTTAGCTTCTCTTCTTCTCTTACAAAATCTTCAGCTAGCAGAGTCCTTTGTCGTTGCTCAGACTTAAGAGAATGCTGTAGTCCTTTGATTTGCTCTTCAAGGGATTGCACTTCTTTTCTGATGTCTTCCTGTCGGCCTCTTGCTGCCCTTGGAGTTGATTGTAGCCTTTGGATTGTTGTGTCTTGTAGTTCCAATCTGGCTTTCAGCTCCATGATCTCATCTCTAGCGGCTTCTAACTCATCGTCCACCTTTTCTTTTTCAAATATGACAATTCGGACCTCATTGGAGGCCTCTGCCATCTGGAGTGTTAGTCCATCTCGCTCTGCTTCAACTTCTTTCAAAATTCTAGATACCTCTTCAAGATCATGCTCTGCATCATCTGCTCTTAGTTTTGCATCTTGAAGGCCTTTAAAGAGATGATCGTATTCATTTTGCATGTTCGCTTCTCTTGTTCTGAGCATACTGTTTTCCTCAGCTAGTATAAGAGACCGCGTCCTGATTCTGTCCAGAAGTTGGTGCGCGTCTCTTACATCTTTCTCATTATCTTGCAGTATGTTCTGGCTAGTGGGCCGATCAATTGGCCAGAAAAAGGGAACTTGGTACCCCATGCTCAGCATCACCCCTGATGGAGGTAGTCTATACGGGTGCTCCAAGGGTTTCGAAATGTAGTGTTGGGGAATCTGTTCCATTCCCGGCACTTCAGGTTGCTCTTGAGATTCTTCTCTTGTTTTTCTATCCCCATGTGCTCTTTCCGCAGCTTGTGCTAACGGCTTTTCTTCAGTATTTTCCTTCCATGGTGGGTGTGGCAATCCGTACACTACCTTGGCCGCTTCTTCTTGTGAATAGCCTACATTGAGTAGGTCTTGAAAAGTGCATCTGTCTTCTTCCTCCTTATCCGTTCGTGGTGTCTGCACCTCTCCCTTCTCTTTTGGTGATCTCTTTGGAGGGGTGATTGAAGTTTGAGGGCTGGGTAAAGGAGAGAGTGGCCTTGGAAAGGGTGCTTTCCCACTTTCCTTCTTTTCTTCTTGGGCATCTTTTGCTTCAGTAGGTATTTCTTTCAATTTCTTCTTTATGTCCTCCACTTCATCTGAAGTGAAAGCCTCTAGAGATTGTTTCTCTATCACTCTTTCCGACTCTTCATATGCTTTAATATAATGATCAAATTGATCTTCAAGTGGTCCGGATGAGCTGCCCCCGACTCTTGCTAGATCTAGCACCCAGTATTCTTTGAAATCTCCCTTCAAGGCTCTTTCGTGGTCAATTAGCAGATCTATTATTGTCGCTTTCTGGCTAGTGGTCTCCTTGGGCTTTTGCTCCTTGGTCATAATTGCCTTGCCTTTCTTTCGTGGAGGTTGTTCCGCTTCCTCCACATATACTGTTTCTAATCTCCTTCGGAATCTGGTCACAATCTGAATGGGTGGTGCTACAGGTGGTTCTTCCTCTACATCTTCCTCCTCTCTCAACCACTCATTCTGGGATGGGGGTGCAGGCCATTTTCCTGTGGCTCCAATGGCTTCCTATGCTATCTTGGTTTAGACCTCTTCCCTGCTGATGTATCTTGGCTTCTCTGTCCCCATTTGCACTATTTGTTCATGCAAATACTGTGCATAGTTTACCACCTTAGGCACATTGCTTCGGATGGCCCATGTCACTGTCGTGGCAACGACATGTGGTGGTGCCGTATATTTCTGAGGTCTTTTGCTGCATAAATGGAAATACTGATTGTACAGCTTGCACATTGTGGCTACTCTTGGGTCCACCATGTCTTCCCAGGTCTGATTTGGCTTCTTCTTTTGGTGATAAACTTTTAAAGTTTCTCTTCTTTCCTTGACAAAATTCCCTTTATTGATCATACTTAGGGCATCTGCTATCACCTGTGGTTTTGACCTTGTGAAGACGTTAATATGTCATTCCATTCCATTTCATATCTCTCTCTCTCTCTCTATGTGTATGCATACACTGTATATTTCTCTCTCTCTCTCTCTCTCACACACACACACACACACACACACACACACACACACACACACACACACACACACACACACACACACACACACACACACACACACTCCTAGATGGAAACACTTCAGAGCAATTGTTTTATGCGGTTTGTTCATTGATAGTGCCCTTTGCCGCAATAGGCCTTAATGGAAACTCGGATCAGGGAGCCAATTTTGTTACGGAATAAAAAGTCAACTTCATGGAACAGGATGCAGACCATGGGTAGGTGCCCTAACATCTGCTTAGCATTTGGACATGATTATATCAATAATTTTGTTGGTTGTTCTTCAACCTATTTTTGAAACATCAAGCTTGATTTAACATATAAAATAAACTAGAACCTATGCGTTAGAATTTTTTAATCTCTTTCAAGGACATTTTGTGATTGTACTTGAATGCCATAATTGTGAATTCGGAGATTGTACTGCTGGATGTGGGATGGTATTAGTGCATACTCACTATGGTACAAACTATACTAATAGAATTTTATAAAGAATTGCTTATTGAGGATGTTTTAAATCACATATGGCCATAAAATGGCAAGACATAGACTAACAAGACCAAGGATAATTGAGACCTTTAAAATATAACACAGTTTCTATTGGTTGAATGACCTAGCTGGGATGAAGATATCTGACATAAATTGAAAGCTAATTTAGGCGGATAACCTTACAAAATGCCTTATAAACTGCCTTATGAGGAAGTGAGAAAAGTGTTGGTATTCTTTTAATGCATTGAAAAAGCTATTCGTTAGTGACTTCTTGCTTTCATAAATTGAAAAAGGAACTTGGGTGTATGCCAAGAATGTAAGCCGTAAACCTCCCGTGGAGGGTCTCACTATGAGATGACACATACTGAAATTTTGAAATTTTATTCGATTTACAAACAAGATGCTGTCCGAATTTGGTTAGACAGACAATGTTAACCTTACACACTGAGAACTTATTCTCTTTGATTGGCATAAATGAATGGCTTGTAGAATTGTTCTATTTACAAGCAAGAATCTGTCCGAATTTGGTTAGTCAGGCGGTATTGATTTTTTTACATATTGAGATAAATGCATGCCATTTTGGGGATGCTGTCTTACTTGCTTCTCTAAGACTCTAGTTATTCTAAATGTGGATGACAAACATCATTATGGGATGTGGGAAATATCTTATAGCTTTCTTACTTGTGTGACTGGGAACTTAAAGAAATAGGATTCCTCAATCAAAGTCATTTTATTCATAGTCTTAGAAGGTGATTATGATACTACAGGTTTGTGTTTTTTGGGATCGATTCTCATTGCATAACATATAGACATAAAAGTAATTAAGGATATGTTTTTTGGAAAACTTTTTTGAGATACAAACAAGATGCTACCAGATTTTTATAAGGACGGTCATAAGTGCTAGTGACATGTGATGTATTGCTAGGTTTTGACACATGACATACATGGTTTTTTCATTAATGATGCCGTAAACCTCCCGTGAGGGTCTCATTGAGAGATGGCATAAACTGAGGATTTGAAATAGTAATTGAATTACAAGGGAGATGCTACCCGATTTTTGTTAGTAAGTCTACAATGATCTTTGAACCAAAATTACCAAAAATACATAGGTATCTCCATCATATATGGTAGTAGTCATTAACATCATTTCTTTCGGGAAACTCAATGAATGTTAGGATACATATGCTTGGACAATCATAGGTTATCTTACTTAAAAACCCAACTTAATGATCAATCCTAAGGGTAGGCTATAAACTAGGTCTACAGGTGTGACATGGATGACAAATGGATCCAATGTCGACACCTGCAATACACACAAACATAGCCAGTTGTAATTGAATGTTTTTGTATGGATGCAGGTAACAGCGGGATCCTTCTCCATGTAGATGTAGTGGAAACTCATCCCAAAGGGTAGACACACAGAGATACAACATTAAGATATCAATTTATAATGATCAGAGATCAGATTTCTGATCTAAATAACTGTATTATCCAGTAGATACAGAAAGTTGTATTGTTGTATATGAAATGTTAATTGAGTTTTATGACATTTTGTTTTAAAATGTTGTTATTTAATACAATTGTCTAAGTATGGTTCAAATATGAAGGGATTTTTTACTTAAACACACACTCCTTTTTCCATACTAGTCTTTGGTTGGACTAGTGCCATATTTAACAATTGGAATTGGATAATATATTAAATAATAATTTAGCTACTCCAATTTATCCTGATTTCAATCAAGCGGTTTCTGTCAGGATATGGGTCTCTTGTATAATTATTCCCTAAGAATTGGAGCACTGTCTATTATTAATAGCTTGACTCACCTAATCCAAAGGGATAGGTTGGGGCTCTTTAGCTCCTTAATTGTTCAAGTTGATACAAATTATATTATTACTAGCTTGGCCCACCCAATCCAAAGGGATGGGTTGGGGCTCTCAGCTCCTAAATTGATCAAGTACCTGCATGCTTACATATAGGCCATATACTGTAATCATTATCCACCCTTGAGCATGGGTGGCATTTCAAATGATTTTTATCTTGCAGGATTGGAATATTTTATAGCAACCACAAAGACGACATAGTTCACAAAATTGAGGTGACACATCAACCAAAAGCATGAGATGACAGGTATGTAGGTTTCGTGGTACCGAACTCTCCTCCTTGGAGAACCCCTTTTATCAAACAACAATTGGGTATTATTACACCTAAACCCTGCTCAACACATTACGGATGGGTATTCACGCATCTAAACCATACTCTCCTCCAATGAGGACCCTTTTATCATGCAACAATTGGGTATTATTACATCTACACCCTGTTCAACACGTTACTGATGGGTATGCTCAACACATTATGTATGGGTATTCACGCATCTAAATCATACTCTCCTCCAAGGAGGAACCCTTTATCATGCAACAATTGGGTATTATTACATCTTCACCCTGTTCAACACGTTACTGATGGGCATGCGCACATCTAAACCCTTTTAACATAGTACAAGTGAATGAGCTATAGACAAATTTTTAGGAAGCATGTACTACAATCGGCAAGGGATTGGTCCACTTGGTGGACCATCCTCCACCAAGTGGATCTCTCCTCTGGGATGGGGGAGGGCCACACACACATACACACATGCACACACACACATTTATCTTGACGACAGTGTCTTGGCACGATTGGGATCTTGCTTTCTCGTGTGGCACTCTCCTTACTAACCCACCTCCTAAGTCCCTTGGAAGCTTCAATGCATATGAATCACCAACTGACAGTAACCAGTTTTGCACATGCAACCTCTTAACTATGGTACATTGGCTCACATGCAAGAGCTTTTAATGCAAAGCAAGATCTCTCTCTCTCTCTCTCTCTCTCTCTCTCTCTCTCTCTCTCTCTCTCTCTCTCTCTCTCTCTCTCTCCCCCCTTATATGTAGATAAGGTCAAAAAACTTGGATCAGTAAGGTTTCTGTCGTGCAGTCTTTATCTCTCTCTTTCTCTATCGGATACGGACGCACTCACATCACCCTAGGATCTCTCAGGTTCTCTCTCTCTCTCTCACACACACACACACACACACACACACACACACACACACACACACACACACACACACACACACACACACACACACACACACACACACACACACACACACACACACACACACACACACACACACACACACACACACACACACACACACACAAGGGAATTGCTCTCTGCCTTGCGAGATTGGAACTCTCTGCTTTACGGGCTTTATCAATAGTATTGGGCTTCGGCAACTGTTCTGGCTCTTTGGCTCAATGGACGACATACTGGCTATGCTGAAAGACGACCATACTCGGCAGACCATCTGATGGACGGGATATGCTCCTCTCTCTTCTCTTTTTGCTCACAGATCCCTGTCAAGGATTAACTGTGTGAGGTAATCCCCTTTTTACTACCAAGCTTCCTTGATTGCCATCTTTATCTGTGTATTTGGCTCTATGCGTATGCATACACTGTATATTTATCTCTCTCTCTCTCTCTCTCTCTCTCTCTCTCTCACACACACACACACACACACACACACACACACACACACACACACACACACACACACACACACACACACACACACACACACACACACACACACTTCTGCTTGGAACTCTCTGCTTTACGGGCTTTATCAATAGTATTGGGCTTCGGAAACTCTTCTGGCTCTTTGGCTCAATGGAAGACATACTGGCTATGCTTAAAGACGACCATACTCGGTAGACCATCTGATGGATGGGATATGCTCCTCTCTCTTCTCTTTTTGCTCTCAGATCCCTGCCAAGGATTAGCTGTGTGAGGTAATCCCCTTTTTACTACCAAGCTTCCTTGATTGCCATCTTTATCTTTGTATTTGGCTCTATGCGTATGCATACACTGTATATTTATCTCTCTCTCTCTCTCTCTCTCTCTCTCTCTCTCTCTCTCTCTCTCTCTCTCACACACACACACACACACACACACACACACACACACACACACACACACACACACACACACACACACTCCTAGATGGAAACCACTTCAGAGCAATTTTTTAATGCGGGTTTGTTCATTGATAGTGCCCTTTGCCGCAATAGACCTTAATGGAAACTCGGATCAGGGAGCCAATTTTGTTACATAATAAAAAGTCAACTTCATGGAACTGGATGCAAACCACAGGTAGGTGCCGTGGCACTTGCTTAGAATTTTGACATGATTATCAATAATTTTGTTTGTTTTTCTTCAATCTATTTTTGAAACATCAAGCTTGATATTACAAATAAAATAAACTAGAACCTATGTGTTAGAATTTTTTAATCTCTTTCAAGGACATTTTGTGATTGTACTTGAATGCCATAATTGTAAATTCGGAGATTGTACTGCTGGTTGTGGGATGGTATTAGTGCATACTGAGGATGGTACAAACTATACTAATAGAATTTTATAAAGCATTGCTTATCGAGGATGTTTTAAATCACATATGGCCATAAAATGGCATGACATAGACTAACAAGATCAAGGATAATTGAGACCTTTAAAATGTAACACAGTTTCTATTGGTTGAATGACCTAGCTGGGATGAAGATATCTGACATAAACTGAAAGCTAATTTAGGCGGATAACCTTACAAACTGCCTAATAAACTGCCTTATGAGGAAGTGAGGAAAGTGTTGGTATTCTTTTAATGCATTGAAAAAGCTATGCTTTAGTGACTTTTTTCTTTCATAAATTAAAAAAGGAACTTGGGTGTATGCTAGGAATGTAAGCCTTAAACCTCCCATGGAGGATCTCACTATGAGATGGCACATACTGAAATTTTGAAATTTTGTTCGATTTACAAACAAGATGCTGTCCGAATTTGGTCAAACAGACAATGTTAACCTTACATATACTGAGATCTTATTCTCTTTGATTGGCATAAATGAATGGCTTGTAGAATTGTTCTATTTACAAGAAAGAATCTGTCCAAACTCAGGTTAGTCAGGCGGTATTGGTTTTTTTACATATTGAGATAAACGCATGTCATTTTGGGATGCTGTCTTACTTGCTTCTCTAAGACTCTAGTTATTCTAAATTTGGATGACAAACATCATTACGGGATGTGGGAAATATCTTATAACTTTCTTACTTGTGTGATTGGGTAAACTTAAAGAAATAGGATTCCTCAATCATAGTCATTTTATTCATAGTCTTACAGGGTGTTTATGATACTATAGGTTTGTGTTTTTGGGGATTGATTCTCATTGCATAACATATAGACATAAAAGTAATTAAGGATATGTTTTTTGGAAACCTTTTTGAGATACAAACAAGATGCTACCAGATTTCTATAAGGATGGTTATATGTGCTAGTGACATGTGATGTATTGCTAGGTTTTGACACATGACATACATGGTTTTTTCATTAATGATGACGTAAACCTTCTGTGAGGGTCTCATTGAGAGATGGTTTTTTCATTAATGATGACGTAAACCTTCTGTGAGGGTCTCATTGAGAGATGGCATAAACTGAGGATTTGCAATAGTAATTGAATTACAAGGGAGATACTGCCTGATTTTTGTTAGGAAGTCTACAATGATCTTTGAACCAAAATTACCAAAAATACATAGGTATCTACATCATATATGGTAGTAGTCATTAACATCATTTCTTTGGGGAAACTCAATGAATATTGGGATACACATGATTGGACAATCAAAGGTTATCTTACTTAAAAGCCCTACTTAATGACCAATCCTAAGGGTAGGCTGTAAACTAGGTCTACAGATGTGACATGGATGACAACTGGATCCAATTTCAACACCTGCAATACACACAAAGATAGCTAGTTCTAACTGAATGTTTTTGTATGGATGCAGGGAACAGCGGGATCCTTCTCCATGTAGATGAAGTGGAAGCTCATCCAAAAGGGTAGACACATAGAGATACAACATTAAGATATCAATTTATAATGATCAAAGATCAGATTTCTGATCTAGATAACTGTATTATCCATTAGATACAGAAAGTTGTATTGCTGTATATGAAATGTTAATTGAGTTTTATGACATTTTGTTTCAAAATGTTGTTATTTAATACAATTATCTAAGTATGGTTCAAATAGGAAGGGATTTTTTACTTAAACACACACACACACACACACACACACACACTTGGTTGCGACATCTGACCATGATAGCTATTTCTAGCTACACTTACAACTGTATTCAACCTACTAGTATTGCTACTTGAAATGTAGGATGGCGTGTCCTTGTGCACATTGCAAGCATCAGATCTTTTGAAAACAAAAAAATTGTGACCAACACATACGTAATAATGGTCTGTTTCCCATAGAGCAACTACAAGACCTGCGTTATTGATCTCATGGTCTAGAGACAATAGATCAATTTTTGCAAGTAGATATTGATCCAACTTCATCACAAAGAAGACAATTTTCAAGCGAACAGCCATTGACTGAGTCCTCCCAACCAAGAAGTAGAGATGCAACAGATGTTAGACGTGTTCGTTGACATGGATCCCATCATTGAAAACATAGAAGATGACAACATTCAAGGCAATACTACAAACAAACCTCAGTCATGCCGTCCATATCGATGGCATGATAGCAACAATAAATAGGGCGAGATGATGTAAAATCTTGCACGTATGCCACTTTACAATGGTGCAAAAATATCAATTCTCCGTACCACTTTGGCAATGCTTAAGTTGCAGTTTGTCTACGGGTGGTATGATGCCTCCATCACAGAGCTTTTCAGGTAAATAAATTGTATCCTAAGCATGATAAAGTGCAAATTATAGTTCAATATTGTGATCAAGGGGTTGACTTGTTCATGTAACGACAGGTTTCTCAACGAGAAAATCTTGTCGGAAGGTAATCACATGCCCCCTACCAGTCCAGCCGCGCTAAAAAGATTCTTACTAATTTGGGCTTGGATTATCACAAAATACATGCATGTCGTAACGATTGTTTACTTTTTTGCAATGAGTATGCAAATTTGGAACAGTGTCCCAATTGTGGATCAAATAGGTATAGAGAGGACACACAAGAAAAATTTATCCCTGCAAAGGTCCTTTGACACTTTCTTATCATTCCAAGATTAAAGAGCATCTTCAGGTGTAAGTCTATAACCGGTTTGATGACATGGCACTCAAATACTAGATTGACAAATGATGTGATGCAAGTAATCATGCATGTCCAAAATGTGGTCCTTGACTTGGCTTTTGCCACTCTGATCATGTAAGTAAGACAATTTACAAGGAGCATGGTAGATTTTTGCCTGAAGGACATGGGCTACGTGGACCAAACATATGAATACATGACATGCATCCAGTGAAAGCGAGCGATTGGAAAAACATGTGACTAGAGAGGGGAGATTTCATGCCACCTGGAATGAAAAGACTTTCTATTTTCCATGAACTCCCATACTGGAGTGACCTACTAATTTATCATTTGCTCAACCCAATGCACATCTTCAAGAATGTGGGGGAGATCATATGGAAAACCATCATGGGAAAAAGGGAGAGCAAGGCCCAAAGAGATGACCTGCAGGCTGTGGGTGGAATGCCAGAGATGTGGCCTAATTTATGAAGACTTTAAAGAGGTTCGTTCGTCAAAGGGCTCGCCCCGAGGGTAGCATGGCCGAAGGATGGCTTATACAAGAGTCTCTTGTCCTCATCAATGAATTTTTGGGCTCAATTGATCCACAGATGCCCCAAATGTGGCCTATTGAGGTCAACGTCAAGGTGATAGGGGACGAGCCGCAGGGACAAGGCATCATTAGGAAGATGGCCATTACAATGCGAGACAGGTTATGAGATTTTGCCTTCTCAACTCAGACATCATACAAAAGTGGTTAGAGAGGTACGAAGGGAAAAAGAAACAATGCTTGACCGATTGCTTGCATTTCAAGCGCAACTGTGCCACTAGAAACCTTCCTTTTCTAGATCATCTTCAAAAATTGCTTGACTTTCCAACTGGGTGGTGGTTAGATGCAACAATCTCAAAGGAAAAGAGGAATGTAGTGTTGATTACTGAAGAGGAAGAGGAGATGTCAAGGGGATGCGATTGACATGTAAATTTTCACAACTTCCTTTTTAAGCTCCACATGATGACATTACTTTAATAATTTTAAGTCTGTTTGAATTTTGTGGCTGCCGTATCACAAATATGGAGCTTTGTGGTCGCATGGGAAACACTTTAGAGTGCAATGGATAAACAAACAAAGGGTCACCTTTGACAGTGGTGTTAGGCCAAGCTTTACCCAAGAAAGTAGGAGTAGTGCCAAGGATGAGAACACAGAGACTAGCCACCTTGAATAATTTGGCTACATCCAAGACATCTTGAAGATTAGCTTTAGAAAGTTTGATATTTTTATCTTTGATGTCAAGTGGTTCAAACTTATTACCAACGGCCCTAATACAAATGTGCGCAAAGACAAGAGTGGATTGATTCAAGTGAACTCTAGGTGGGTGTGGAAAGATGCGCGGGATACGTTTGTACTTACGCAACATTGTGAACAAGTTGTGTTCACACTACATTCACTATGGAGAGAAAATGATGAAAATGATACGTCCAAACCACGCTGGCTCTATGTTGTTCAAGTTTCTCCACGGAGCAAGCAAGTGTGTGAAGCATTGGAAGTTGAGGTCGAAGAGCTAGTGCAGAGCCGACGGATGATATAAGTTTGGATTTTAAGCTGGAGGTCAGTGGGGTGAGAATATGCCTGAACCTAGAGATGAGCTTACAAATGCTGAAGCTCATGTGGAGAGTGACAAAGAAGTAGAGTTTGATGATGAACATGCAGAAGTATAGATTGAGATAGAATGGTTATGGTTATGGTTTTGCAATGATGGCATGGCTGCTATGGTTATGGTATGACAAGCAAGTTATGGTTATGATTATGGTATGGCAACTGGCTTATATTTATGGTTTTGCAATTTTTGAATCATGTTTTGAATTATGGCTATAAACTCTTTATGCCGTTGTGCCTATGGTTTGGGAGTCGACCTTATGGTTATGCTTTTGAGATCTTATCATGATTAAACTTTTGATTTTTTGGTTTTGTTCTTCTTACAATTTTGCTAATCTGTATACACTAGCTCTTTAGCGTCAATAATAGGTGGAGTGTCGTTGCTTGTGCACTCTTCCTTTGGGCAGAGAGGGCTGTTTTCTGTTGCTCAGTACATGCAACATCAGTTCCCAACCCTCTCTGCCCAATTTTTTTTTGCAGGTTCTGTCGTTGGTACAGTGTTCGGTATACACGATGGTATAGGCCTCAAAATAGGCGTCGGTATTTTAAAATATCATACCGGCGCTTATTTTAGCATATATTTTGATGCCCTTTTCATAGCTTATATCAACGGATAAAATACTGGTGATATCGATGACACCGTATTGGTGTCTATTTTGATGATTATTCCAACGTATTTTACTTTTAAAGCAAGTTTAAGTCATTGATATCCGCGTCGATTTTTGTGCAGCTGTTGTAGTGTACACAATTATATTTTCTAGCACACCTAATAGCATAGATAAATAGCATGCTATTATTATGCTCAATTTTGCTATATAACACACATAACATTAGATACATGGTACTATGCTACTATCACACACACAGATGCTATATAGCACACATAGAGCTCTCATTCTATAACATAGCTTCTCTACATAGCACACATTAGAGAATAGACATGGATAATGTGCTATTATTATAGAAATCTTCTATATGGCACATATAGTGCTCTCATACTATGACATAGATCTTCTACATAGCACATGTAATAGCATAGATAGGGATACTATGCTATTATGACATATGTTTTCTATACAACACACATAGAACTCTCATACTATAACATAGTTCTTCTACATAGTAAACATAATGTGAAGAGTGAGAGTACAGATGCATGCATGCTCAACATGCTATGCACAAAAGGTCGACGTAGAGGTTTTGGGTGGAGCTCTCGTTGAGGATCTGCCTCACTACTACTTATTATTTTATACGACCAAAGAATGGGATAAGTACGGTCAATATGATGGTGTTCAGTCAATTGTCTTGAACCCTAACAATCTTTCACTTCAAGGACAGCGTGGCCCAAGTGGCCTATATGTGTATAGTATGTACAACCATAAAGCATTGTAGGTTTGATCACTTATGATCTTAATGATTTTATAAGGTCTACAATAGTGTCTTTTTGTACTTCCCCAAGGATAAATTACTTTTCTTGGGCTTTGCTCTCAACAAAACTTGGCCACCTTCTTTAAAAATCCCATCAAATCTGTTGAAGTCTACATATTTCTTTTGATAATCTTGAGTCGCTCTTGAATATCTCTCTGAATAGATTTGTTTTGGGCATTCATGTCTTCTATCATTTGTTTTGATGCTTCTACCCTTATAGTAGGGTGGGCTGAAAAATTGAAAGGTGATAAACACTCTTGCTTGTGGAGAGCGTTAAAGGGTGTCATCTCAATATTCATGTGAGTAGAGGAGTTTTAGGCATATTCCACTAAGGGTAGATATTGAATCCATTTGCAAGGCTCTTGATTTTAGTAATCTTGGAGTAGGGATTTCATTAATGTGATCAAAACCATGTGAGCACATTAATAACATCCAGTGATCACATTTCAAAATACGTGATCACATTAAATATTCATGTGACTTCCCCTTAACCTATAGAAAATTGTCTAATTCACTAAGCCGACTGTATTTTTTGCATTTCTTTGTGGGCCTGATTTAGCGTTCTTATAGTTTCTCACTGGGCCCATCGGGAAAATGCATACCGCGGTGAGGTTTTGGTGGGTTGCCACATCACCACTTTTTGGCTTTTTTGTGATCACGTTAATTGTGATTATGTGAATGTGAAAATAAACATTGTGATCACAAGAAATTTCACATGGTCACGTGAATATTAAACCCTTGGCTTGGAGGATATCTTCAGTTACTTGATTAGGAATTTTTGTTTGGCCATCAGTTTAAGGATGATAGGTGGTGTTGAAGCATAGCTGAGTACCAATGTCTTGAAACAATGATACCCAAAACTTTGAAGTAAATCTTATATCATGATCACTTATAATCCTCTTGAATAAATCATAGTTGAGTACCAATGGCTTGAAATAATGATACCCAAGTGGATATAGCTAGGATTTATCCACCATAATTATCCCATAATAACTAGAATAAACTTCAAATTTCCTATCCAATTTATGTGTAGAAAAGCATAGTTTTGCTAAAAATAATTAGCAAAATTAAGGTTTTAGGCTTCTCCTAGTTATGTTTGGTTATTCTAGGAAAATAATTATCAAATCTAAACTATTAGTATTTTTCCTAAGGCCGAAAGCAAGGGATGGTGGTACAAAATTGGTTGTCCTTGGCAGTACCTTTGACAAATCTTTGCAATGAAATTTATCAAAGTCCCAAAAGAAATCACTTATCATATTATATATCATTGGATACATCTTGAAAGGAAGAACATAAAAAAACAAACTTCGACAAATTTTAACACAAACTAGAAAAATTTTACCGATCCCCACTTTTTCATTAGTACCAATAAGGTGGAAAACAAATTTGGTCATTTTTTTTGTACCACCAAATCCTATTTTCAAGCCTATCTATTTTTCTAATTTTCAAACCTAATTTTAGCATTAGTTCAGCTCAAAGTTGATAGTAAAAAAGTCTTTAATTTTTTTTCAAAAATTACAAAAGTTTTTAAAGGTCAAAATACACCTTGGATTATAAGGGTTTTATTTCTAAAATTTGTTTAATTAATTATTTCAATTTTCTATATATTAGGACTTTTAAAATGAAGTAAGAAAATACAAAAAGTGAAAAATCAAACAACATAATAGTACCATTTTCCTTTTCAATATCCTAGATATTTAGAGAAAAATTCAACTTAATTTTACACAAAAGTAGTTTCCCCTCTATTTTCACAAGCCAAAAATTAGGTGTGTGCCTAGAAATTGACAAAAATGGATAATACGGGTCTCTTAACTACGCAATAGATAATCCAATTTCTAACTTTAATTTCCTAATTATGCTATGATTTAGCTAGTTTGCACTCATAAAAATTAAGCTCATGAATACTTTTCCTAATTATAAGTACACATAATCCTTAATTACTAAATTAACATTGCTTTATACTTAACAAGAGCATAATCACAATTCCTATTTACTGAATTTAAGCTTAATCATGCATAATATATCAAGCATGATTGGCATAAGCACTCTTGTTTAGGCAAACAAGCTGATTAGTCAATAGAGAATCTAGCATGGAGAAATATCGTATAATTTGATAGAGATTCTAGAAAAATTAGCATGATAATGCTTAATTATTTTGTAAATCCAGTTGAGTTTTTGATCTCTAAGTGGCTTGTGGATGCCCTTATCTTGAAGAAGTAAACATCTTGAGTGTAGGAGAGTATTACCAACACAAGGTGTAAATATGTGAGAACTTTGTGCCTATTTATAGCTTTTGTCAAGTAGTGGGCCTACTCTATAAGCTGCACCCTACTACAGAAGCAATGCCCTAGCTTGGTATCTCATCCTAGCGTGATAATTAGTGAGGTCCTCAAGTCCACCAGTGCTTCTACACAACCTTGGTCAAGTTGTAGGACTTTCAGGCCTTGCAGTAGCTTCCATGCTCCGTCTAAGATCCACACTTCCCCCAATGTGACTCCATGTTTCAAGGGTCTAGATTTATCCGATCTTAGAGAGAAAAAAATTGTGTGACATAATTCTCAACTTAAGATTCATAAAATATCATACTATCACCCAATCTGGATTTCCCTTTAGCTCATTATAATAAAAGAATGCTAACTTTAGTAAAAAAGAAAATGGTATCTTACACTACCCGTCCATAGAATGCTATTATCGTGGCCTCATTGTCCCACTTTCCACACCATACTCACACCATTTTGCCTTTTTGTTTTTTGATTACTTCCACAATGTGACAAAAATCCAAGTTCTTTATTAGTTTATCTCACATGTTTGTTCCATTAACCTTTCAAATAGTAGTGAAGACAAACTTTAAAAAACAAAGAAGTAAATCAATTTTCTCAAGACACTCTTGGAATAGGGTTCTCTTGGAAATTCCACTTGCATAATCAGGATAGATTTGAATAAATAAAAAATCCTTGCCATCCATGAGCGTCCGATACCGCTTGGCAAAGTAACTCGCTGAGTCAACCTAGGCGTACTCTCGCCATAGCAACAAGGGTGCCAATTTGGACGTCGTCTCACGCCACAACAAAACAAGAAGTCCATATTATTTTGTTGGACCAACCTAAATGTACTTCCATCACAGTGACAATCGTGCACCTTGGGCGCCATCTCAGACCATGACAATACTCACTTGATATCAATGCTAGTAAGTAGAGAGTCTAAGAGAAACCATATCAAAAGGTTCGACAAACATTCTTTCATAGTCAATCAATTTGTCCCAAAATTATTTCCTAATCATTGAGTCTGTCAATCAATCAGAATGTCAATGAATAAGTCTAGGTATCATCTCATGCCATGTCAACTAGCACCTGATATCAATGCTAGTAAGTAGAGATTCTAAGAAAAACCATATCAAACATTTCTTTCCTAGTTTACAATCAAATGTCGTGTTTCCAAGGATAAACCGTATGTTTTGATCAATGATTTTCTTAAGATGGATTCTTTTATTAATTCTCTAGGGTCATGTATGCATCACTTCAATGACATTGTAACATGTGTAACATCTGTGCTAGGAGGTATAGCCATTATCACCTCTTCATGCTCCAATGGTGCAGCCAAGTTGCTAGGACAAGCGTCATAATCATTTGCTACTTGATCTCAAACTCTTTTGTGAGGTGCAAGAGCTACTACTGTGAGATTATGTTATTCATCTCTTTTTTTGGTAAGGGAGCCAAGAATGCACTAAGGCTATTAGATGCACTCTCATAAGCCCTAGGTGGTTTTCTCTATTTAATTCCTTAATTTTATAATTAGCTTTAGCATAAATACCTAGCTTATAGATTTCTATGATTTACATAAGCTCTCTAGTAGTAACCATGGGAAGATATAGCTAGGAGCTATCTACCATAATTATCATACAATTAACTAAAATAAAGTTATAATTTTCCTATCTAAATTAAGTCTAAAAAAGGTAATTCTCCTAAAAAAGTTTAGCAATTTTTTTAAAAAAAGGATTTTCTTAATTTATTTCTAGTTATGATAACAAATAATTACCAAGTAAGATTTATTTGATTATTTTCCTAGCTATTTTTCTAACTATAAAATGCACTTTTAGAATTACTTCAACTAAAAATAGCCAAAATTAATAATAAAGAAGCTTTAAAATTTCTTGTAAAACTACAAAAACTTCTTGAGGTTAGAATAACCCTCTCTAATAAGGGTTTCATTTGAATAATGTTTGGATTTCTTTATATCCTAGGAATTTTAAAATTAATTTAAAAGATCCAAAAAGTGAAAAATAAAACATTATAACGGTACCGTTGTCCTTCTCAAAGGTTTAGAAAAATTAAATGCATCTTAATTTTACAAAAAAATAAAATTTACTCTATTTTAATAGCCCAAAAATTAGGTGTGCACCTAAAAATTGACAAAAACATGTCTCTTAATCATGCCCTAGAGAATCAATCACTTTGACTTTCCTAATTAGGATCACATTGACTTTAACTATGTAAAGGTGTCTTGGGAGTAGTCATACTTGTTGAGGACCTTTTAGGCTTAGATTAGGTTGTTTTTGAGCGGTTGATGACTTAGGCTATGTTATTTGAGAGTTGACACTCATTTGATTATAAAACTAGTGTTTGTTGACACTTTTTACTATCGTTTGTGCTGATTTGACTAGGAGTAGGATAAATAGATACCAAGGTGGATTTCCAACCTATCTCACCCTTTGAATTGTCATTAGTGAAGTCCCCTATGAAATTTTACAGTGTTTATGTTTTGAACGAATGAGGTAAGCTCAAAGAGCGGCCAAAATTGGTCTTGGAAACGCTATGGAAACTTATTGTTAAGTCAAAACCAACATTTGAGAAAAATTTCAAGGTTTGGAAAAAAAAGATATTATAATCTCTTTAGTGATCTATGCACAAAATTTGAATTTTTTGGTCTAAAGTACCTGCAATATGCTGTATTGGACCTGAATGGCATCAAAATTCCAAAAAAGTGTATTTTTAGGGTGTAATAAGCATTAATTTTCTTTAGGCTTGAAATTGGACCTTTTGCTCAACTATATTTTGTCTAGGTGAAGTGTGAACACTTTTTTGAAGGCTCTTAAAGTTTTGATTTCATTCATGTGAGATATTCGAGGCAAAACAACTTCAACCTTTGACTAATAGGTATTTGAAGGTAAGTATATTCAAACCTGAATAAAAATTGATAAAACCTCTTCACAAGTCTTAAAATACCCATTTTAACTGTGTGAGTTGAAAAAGTTGAAGAAACTTAAAAAATTGGATACCTAGATAGTAATCATGCCTATTATCTTAGGACTTGAAATTGCAAAATTTAAAGCATTTGAAAACACCACATGCTAGAACATAGTGTATTAAGACTTTGATTCAAGTTTGAAGTCATTTGGACTTGTAAGCTGTCAGTTAGGCCTAGATTTCACTAAAGCTCAACTAGAAACATAAAATTTTGCCTAGAAACTTAGAAATTGAACTAAACTTCGTAAAACTTGATCAGTGACTTGTTTATAGTGTGAACATTTGGTACAAGTCAAGAAAGTGAAAAAACCCTTCATTTTGACTTGAGAGATAATAAGCACGCTTATTATATCCTACCCTAAAAATTCAAATTTTTGAAATTTTTTGGAAGGGCATTGGAGTTAGGGTTGTAATAGAGTGCTTGTGTAAAATTTCAAGTGATTTGGAAACATTGTGACTTGACTAGCCACTTGAGTTGCACTAGAAACTCCCAGACTCAAAAACTACTAGAAAATTGAGCTAAACTTGCCCCCAAAAATATAGAGCTTATTAAAGATACACTTGACTAGTGCGAACTATTAAAAGTAAAAAAAAAGATGTCTTTTTGAGCCAATAGATAACAAACATACTTTTTAGCTCTTGTTATCCAGAGAGCTCATGTTTAACATTTTTTGGTTGCCAAGGTTAGTAGACTTATCATACAACTATCCTAAAAAAATTGGAGTCATTTGGACATTGTTTGCTACTAGATATTTGGTTTGGCTATGGAGAGATCATAGCCAATGCTAGGTCAACAACCACCCTTGCTAGGAAACAATGCAATTCCAACTAAGTACATGCATCCTAAAGGGAAAGTGGAAGTTTAGGACATAGTACGGGTCATTACCTATAATGAGGATAGTTCATCAATGGTGGTAGCTGAGGAAGAATGGTATACTCAACCGCAAACTACCAAGGTAGAACTAGTCTATCAGAAACCTCCAAAGATAGCGCCTGTTTACTTCATTGCAAACCAAGGAGCTAGGCCACCCATGGTGAAACAAATGATTAAAGCAAGAGCTATAAATTGCCATAACTGTGGATTGGATGATCATTGAAAAAATGATTTTCCAAACCTAACAAGACAGCTAGGCCAATTTAGGCTTACTGCATTAAATGTGGAAAAAAATGTGGGCACTATCCTTAGTATTATCCTAGGAATCCTGCAAATAAAAGGAAAATTGCCATCAACATAGTTCATGTCATGCTAGTTAGCTCCTCGGCCAATGGTTCCAGTCAAGGTGATGACAAGGGCACATGAAAAGAATAACAAACAAGACAATGCTAGTGAGTTTGATACCATTAAGAAGTCTTCCAGAAGTCCAAAAAAGAGAAAAGATCATGTTACGGGCTTAGAAAATGACAACAACAGGGGGAATCAAAGAGAAAGCCCAGAAGTTGTTTGAGGAAAGAACAAAATAAATGTTGAACAAGTTCAAAGATTCAAATCCAAAATTGAGAGGATCTATGTTGGTAGAAAAAATTATGAGCCCATCAATGTAGCCTTGGAGCTTTTCAAGTGGGCTTAAAAGAGGGTCAGACGATGGAAAAACTACCCAATGCCTAATATGGAAGCAACAAAGCTAGAAGCTTACAAAAAATTAGTGCATTTTATGTAGTCAATGTTGAAAGCACAAAAAACCAAAAATGAAAACCATTGGGAATCCAACAAAGGACAAAACACAATCAAAACTAGTGGAAACAAGAGACATTAAAGACCCAGGGGATTGTTTAGTTGAAGATGAAAAACCTAAAATAATAATGCTAGATAGTGAGTATGGGCTATATGGAATCCCCTTAGTTGATGAGGATTGGACAAATCACTTTTGGAAAATAGTTAGAGAGGTAAATGATGGAAGCTTGACTTTGAAATCAACTCCAATCAAAGAAATTTGGCAAGATCGACCACCCATGGAGCTAGATAGATAGTCTCTATATGGAGATTGGAGATCAAAGCAGCCAAGCTTTTCAAAAACCTAATGATGCAAAACCTTACCCTCATACTTGGGCGATAACAAAGAAACATCATTGGTCTGTAAGACCACAAGATAAATTGGGTAAACCGGACTCCGATGTAGAGAACCTACAGGCAATCATGTCGACACTTATACAATGTACTGTAACATTGGGTAATTTGTTGAATATCAAGCCACACTTATGGAGAGATCTATGAAGCACTTTAGAGAAAGTGGGGATTAAAGTATCAATGAAGGAAAAAGCCAAGAGATTGCACCTAGAAGACTCTCAAAGTAAACTTGTCAAATCTGTTTCAATGAACAAAGTGGGAGATTATTGCAAGGGCAACGTGGGAAATACAAATCTTCCACTTGACTATAATGATATAAAGACCATCTCTATATTGAAGAGTGGAGCAGACATTGCCATATCAACAAAAGCAATTTGGGAAGTCTGAGAAAAACCAGCAATTAGGCAAACAAGCATGAAATTGCAACTTGCTGATGGACATATCGAATGACCAATTGGATCGTTAGAAAATTTGATAGTCTATTCATGTGGAATTGACTACCAACATACATTTTCCATTGTATATCTTAGGAGGAACCTAAATTAAAAAATAATTTTGGACGACCTTTCATGAGATAGATACAATTGGTCCAAGACTAGGGAAATGATTATCTATACTTGAAACAAGTTGGATCAATTACACGAGTAAACTTGAAAGATCACTTTGTCAAGGATGTCCTAAAAACACCTATCCAAGATTTTGACTCAAAAAAATCAGGTGAAACAAAATTATCATCATGTTTGAACAAAGATACTCTTAGTTGGACGTGTGAGGCTTTAGAGATTGGTAGTTTACAATGAGAAGATTGCATCTTGTATCGAGATGTAAACGATGCCAATTACATACTTGAACCTTTTCCTAAACATTTTTTTGATTCATGTGAGTGTGGGAATGAAAGAAAACACCAATTGGGATGTATGGCTGTTAATTGAGCCAACATTAGTTAACAGGAGTTGCTAAAGATCAAAGCCTTATGAATGCACATCGAAGATGAATGTGAAGAAGCAGTGAAGATTGGAGTTACACACTTTTCACAATTTTCCAAAATAGCCATGTATTATAATTTCTCAATTTATTTAGCCATTGTGATAATTGTAATGTGTTACGGGCTCAATAAGAGTTCCAAGATGTAAATAATAGGTGAGTTAGTGTACGTAGGTTACAGATATAGTAAGTTGTGGAGCCTCAAAGGTCTTGGACTTCGGACATTACACATTTTAGACCTTCGCTAATGGTATAAAAGCCAATATTGTAAAGTTTGGATTAAGTTTTGGATAATAGAATACACATTAGGAGAAAGTTGGACTCACTTTTGGGCCCTGTAAGAAGTGACACGTCGGCTTAGAGAGAGAAAATAAAAATGTTGAATTGTGTATTTTATGTGATACTTTTCTGCCCAATAAAAAGCCAAAATGACATTCTTTGGTAGGTAGCCGCCGTCTTTATCATTCTTATCCTTCGTTCTCTTGTTAGGAATCCAACTAACCGTATGACTAATGATTTGAAATGCCAACTTACAAGCGTTCCCTCCAGAAACATAAGCCACACGAACTCTATCAACTCTAAACTTGAGAATATGGTCTTCCCTCCCAAAACCTGAGATATTTCATGAGTTTCGAGTCTCCGTCTTTTTCTCTATCAACTCTAGGAATGTAGAACGCTTCTTTTCCTAATGAAAACACTAATTTGACCTTGCAATCCTCAGCCCCTTCATCTTTAACACTTACCCAAAGAAAGAACACACATCATCTTCATGTTGATGTATTGCAAGAGTACGCACCGTTGCAGAAACGTAGGAGGGGGGAGTCTTTCTTATCTCAACGGGAGAAAGAACTTAGAAGGACAAACAAGGAACATCATTTGGATTTGTAGACCGATGGGTCTATTTATCCAAAGGATCCTACAACAAATGCGCCACCTCCCTTTGCTAATATCACTAACCTCTTACATTTCATAGACGATGGCAAGGATGGGCTATTGGGATACACCGAACATTTGGAAATGAGAGGATTGAATGCGGAAAGGCAAAGAAACTTCTTGGCGATGGAGAACATGCAGCTGAAGAAACTTAATGAATCATGCTCTCAAAATATTTCATCAAACAAAGAGACAATCCAAGGTCTTGAGAAGAAGATCACAAGTTTGCGAGAGAAAGACAAAGTGCTTGGTAGTTGGAAAAGAAAACGAGATCTGTGCAACATTGAGAACATGAAGGTTGGTAGTGGTGGCCTGAAAAAACAAATACAAGCTTTAAGGTAACTTGAAGTTTGTTTCTTCAATGTGCTTCACTAAGAAATGGATACACTTTCCTATACATGATCATAACGCATGGTGATTTTTTGGCAGGTCTTTACTGCATCCAAACTCAAACGGTGCAGGCTTCAATGCCAGAGTGCATTACAGTCGTCTAGTTCCAAAAGAAGTAGTTGAAGAGATGATAACTTAGAAAAAATTTTTAAGTTGAAAGGGAGGCTCCTTACCTCCTTCATGAATGAGAATCAGCTGGAACCAATGGAAGTGCAAGCAATACTTGATGAGAGTGGCATCTTGCATATGGGATACAGGGCACTCTTCAAAGCATAAGATAAAAAATCTCAAAATAAACTACAAAGAGGATCATTGCTGCCAAAGCCATCACATGTAAAGGCTGCTCGCCGGCACGTAAATGATGAGGTGTTTGAGAAACTTGGGTCACCATTCCATATTGAAGCAACGTTCTTAGGCAAGGGCGGCAGAGAGGTACAATTTAACGAGCACAACAACCTCTTCGTTGATCTTGAAGCATTGCAAAGGTATGCAGTTCACTTCTTTGACATCAGTCAAGAGGAGTGCGGTGGGGTTCTCAAGTTTGTTTTGAAGCTCGACAAGTGCAAGGTCCTGAAGAACAAGAAGCTGGAGAGAGTCACCATTACCCTCATGAACAGAGCTTTGGATCCATCAATAACAAAAGAGGATCCACGATACTTCAACGTGCAATCCAAAAACAACATTCTAACTCTAGGATCATTTCAGGTATACTTCATTCACTCTATGATAACAAAAATATTGATTATTTGGATGTTGATTTTGTGTTTTCGTTTTTCACTGCAGGTTGATAAGCGTTAGAGGGAGTGCTCTCAGACATTGTTTTGCATGGAGGCAAACCAATGTCTGAGACATTGGTTTGCATGGAGGCAATGTCAAAATTAAAGAGGACCCTAAGATGTCTCAAAGTCGGTACAAGGTACCGAGGAAAGCATCGATAGGCGGCGTGAAGACAAGAAGGTTTCTTGGGTTTAGCCTCAAAGATTCAGATAGAGAAGAAAGGAGAAACCTGTTCAACAAATGGAAACAGTTACATAAAGTGGTTAAAGACAATGCTGGTGGTGGGGCAATCCAGAATCACAAGGTGAACGTGTGGAAATCACTAGATAAAATTTTCCACTACATTGAGCAGCATTCTTGAGACCAAAGTAAGCTCACATCATTTCAAGCAGCCTTTCTGGATTAGAAAAAGGCTTACCTTACAGGGTGGGGTGGGCAACATATCACACATTACATGGTGGGTTGGCATTCTACGTATAGAAAACAAAATTTTAAATTGTACTCTACTGACCATTTTGTTTTATTTCAATGCAGCACATACTGTTCAACCATGGTCCATATTTTGCCAAGACATACGGCTCACTATCAATATGGTCCACACAAGGCATGGAAAAAACCCACTACATGGCAAGAACAGGTTATTTTAAGCACACTAGACATGGGGGAGGAAAAGATAAGGCCAATAGCCTATTAGAGTTACACCAATGGACTTATAGACGACTAATTCATAGAGCAAGGCAGAAGGAACTTCTTAAGAGTTCATAAATTACACGATCTTTACAACACATCTGCAAAGAGAAGAAACACATGGCTTAGGGAGCTTCAAATGTGGCGGAGCGCCATGCGAGGTGGCGACGGTCACGAGGCAAGAGTGGGAGAAGATGGACCTGAGCCCGTCATTTTTATCCTCTTCGATGCACCTCCTTCTTCCTCACTTTGTACCTCTTCGATGTGCAAGCTCTGTAGACGAGCTCGTTCCTCTGTAGATGGCAGCATCCCCACGGACATCAGGCGTCTTATTTCCCTTAGAAGTAGCCACTTGTTGTATGGATCTAAGCTCTCCGAGTCTTCAACCCCTGCAACCAGAGCCTGAGCTATGTAGGACATGAAATAGGGGGCTCTGAGGCTTGGCACCCATAGCCAATGCCAAATACGCGTAGAGCAAACTGTTTCTCAATCATAATTAGTCTTTCTACGTTTAGTGGGAGGGGGTGCCCACCACACAATCTTGTAATAACTTTCATTCCAAACAGTGGGAACTTGCATTGTCCTCGGAGTATTCCTTGTGGTATATTATGATCTACATAAAAATTGTAATGAATTTATGGGCCGTAAGTGAGATGAGTACAAGTTCCAAGTACTTCAATTGTTTCTACAAACCGTTGTGTGGTTGAAACGCCCGATGTAGTGAGACAACGCCGCATCCTTGCCTTGGACTCCAGTGCCAAGCCCTTACCGTGAGCCTCCCGCTCTTCTAAGGAAACTATCGTCATACACTAGCACCTGTCAACAAAAAAAATGATCATGATATTTTATCACTGGGCCATCTCCAATACCATCTAAATGCATGACAAAAGTTACCATCTGATTCTCGTCCATTTCCAGCATTGACCTCCCCCACAAGTGAATAGATTGACTATTCATTACCTGATCTCTGGGTGCTACGGGCCTACCCATGTTTTCCAAACCGAGTTGTTTTGTTTTCAATGCAAACTGCTCATCTGTTGGAAAATTGGCCTCTCCGGACTTCGCTTCATTGAATGTATCGTTGATCATTGCCACCTTGATGTGAACTGTGTGTCGCGGACAACTGTGTTAGCAATAAGATGTTGGTACACTCCATCATCATCCACAAACCCCATGTCTGCCTCATAAAAATTCACAATTGCAGCTAGGCAGTAGTCCTCCCGTATATTGAGCTCATGCATGATATCTGTGAGCAGAACATAGTGGGTGTTGCCCGCCATAGCAAAGCTGGGAGCGTAATTCAGAGGCAAAGTCACTTCCTTACGTGGACTTTCTTGCTTGCACACTATTGTTGCATCCGCAAGAGAAGCAAGAGTTAAGCCCACATCAAATGTTTTGTTTAATACCTCTACCCACTCTTCTTGTGGGTCAAACTGCACCTCCACATCCTCTACCTCTTCCTCCGGCGCCAATGGACAACTACCAAAAGTTGTTGACTAGGAAGTCTCTGACTCACCATCCGTCTGCAAGTATAAGTAACAGACAAACCCATGGTAGAATTCCACTAAGCGACACTTTTTGAAGTGCTTCATACACCTGTCTTGTACAAGCAGTGCATTGGAGGGACACTTTTCTAGACAGCGATTCAGTCTCCTTGAAGCACTCTTGTCAGGGTCAAGGTCGGCTGGGTGCACATATCTCATGCCATCAACTGTCATGGAATTGTCACAAGTGACTGCCTCATACTGTTGCAAATGGGTTTGTAGGTCCTCAAATGAGCAATCTATAATCCTCTGTATAGAAAACTCTGCATTAAACATTACTGATAGTTTTGGTGCACGGTGATGAGGACGGGCATTGTATAAGAACGTGAATAGTTTTTCTTCACATGTATCCTCGCTTACAACGTCTGTCTCCAGGACTATGATCCCCATGACTGAGAAAAAGCAAGCCAAAACTATTTGGTGTCATAACCAAGCGAATATTGAGCCTCAAGTACCCCTTAAGGTCTCTATTCGCTTGGTTCTGTCCCGTGCGCTAATGTCATAAGAGGTGATGTCACTTGAGTCGGAACCAAGAAAATAGGGGCCCCAAGAATCTTTGAAGGGCCCTATTCGCTTGGTTCTATCCTATACGCTAATGTCATAAAAGGTGACGTCACTTTAGTAAGAACCAAGCAAATAGGGGCCCAAGAATCTCCGAAGGGCCCTATTCGCTTGCTTCTGTCCCGTGCGCCAATGTCATAAAAGGTGATGTCTTTTGAGTCAGAACCAAGCGAATAGGGGCCCAAGAATCTCCGAAGGGCCCTATTCGCTTGGTTCTATCCCATGTACCAATGTCATAAAAAATGACGTCTTTTGAGTAAGAACCAAGCGAATAGGGACCCAAGAATCTCCAAAGGGCCCTATTCGCTTGCTTCTGACCCAAGCACTCGGAACAGGTGGATAAGAATAGAGCATTTAATGTTATCACTGATAGATATATTGGCCTACTCACTCACTATGCCCAAACTCAGGCACGGTCACATAAGGAGTAATTATTCCAACCATGCGGTGTGAGACTTTTAATCTTACCCTAATGTAGTGGCTTCGGTGCGCACACAGTTAACAGCACACAGGAAGGGGAGAGAGACAGGGAGAAAGAACCTGTCTTTGCAATATCCAATGGCGCCGAGTTGGACGGTGATGTCGTAAGCCGCCGATAGCAAGAACCAGAAGGTGGCGATGGCGATGGCGATGGCGACGCGGCAGCAAAGGAGTGAACCCAGTGGAGATCGCTCAATGCAGGATCACGAGAGGTGGCCAAGGGGAAGAGCGCAGAAAAGACAAAGTCAATGGAAAACTATTTGTTCTACTTGGAGATGGATATGGCGACTGCAAGGGCGATCCGCATCTGACTCTAAGCGCAGGATCACAAGAGCTGGCCAAGGGGAAGAGCACAGAAAAGAAAAAGGCAATGTCGATCTTTTTGTTCCACTTGGAGATGGACATGGCGACTGCAAGGGCGATTGGTGTCTGTGTGACTCTAAACGGTCACTCAAAAAGGCACGTGGGTTGTGCTCACAAGGGCAACCAGTAATAAATGGTCTCAGATTCCCATGCAGTACGATTTACCAACCACAATCTCGGGTGTAATCATGCGCATAAGTGAAGTTGTCACCCTCGCCGAGGTAAGCATTCTAAGTTTAGAGGTAGTACCCCCGCCAAAAATTTCAACTATTCTGCCTCTTTTTGCGTCCTCTACTGCCCATCATTTTAATTAACTCTACCCCCATCATTTTAATTAACTCTACCTCCATCGATGCTACGCGGTAAGAAACCATCCCAACTCTTTTTGCGCATCTCCTCTTACTCTCGTGCATCCTTCTCTTACTCCTGTTCTGCAGTGCTTTAGTGATGCAGAAATCTACACACAGTGAAGAGGTATGCTACTACCCTTTTGTGCACTTGTATTTTGTGTAGTCAGTACCAAGCGAATAAGGGAAGGTAAACCCTGTTTGCTGCACCTGTTCGCTTGGTACTGACCATCGTCTTTACCATAGGATTGTTTGCTTTTATAATTTTCTGAGGTTAGTACCAAGCGAATAAGGGAAGGTCACTTTGTTCGATGCACCTGTTTGCTTGGTACTGACCTCGGAAAATATAAGTGATTTCTGCTAGTACAGAGGTCAGTACTAAGCAAATAAGGGGAAGGTAAACCCTATTTGTTGTGGGTTTAGGTTTTTTTTTACTAAATACGCATTTTGAATTCATAAGAGAGAAGAAAAATTACAACTTAACAACCATGTAGGGGGTTTTGAGTTAGAAAACACTAGGGACAGGCGCAAAGGCCAAGTTTCAGACTTTACAAGAAGTGGCCTATTAATTTCCGGGGGTCTAGGGTTCGCAATAACCAGTTAGTCCTTTTCCTTCACATGCCAGACTATATCTTCCTGAAGCTTGTTGGCAAAGTTCAGGGCTTCCTCATATTTACTGGCTAGCTCAAGTACTTCATCCTTCATCTCCTATATCCAATTATAGATAGCATCTAGAGAGACATTCTTGGCGAGCAATCACTGCAGGTCTTCAGGCCTTCTTGCTTCCATAGAGTCTTTGAGGATTGAGACTCTGTGCCTGATGATCAGCATTTGTTCCAGCTTCAGGCTAGCATCCTGCACAGAGCATTTAACAAATAAGATCTTCAAACTAGGAGCTTGGAAATTGGGAGCAAAAAGGAAAGAATTACCAGTGGCTTACCTCCACTACCGGGCTGTGTCGGTTGAGAACGCTAAGGGTAACATCGGGGGAGGGCCAAGGGGGGACCTCATGAGGAGGGCCCGGATGCGGTTCTGTTGGCGCTGCGGGAGTATACCTTGGAAAGGCATTAGCACTATCCTAAGCTTCCTGTAGTTGCTTTGCGAAACCTTGAGGGAGGTTCTGAAAAAATTGCTGGTTAAATAGACTAGATGGACAGGCCTGAAAAGCAGAGCCTGGGTTCTGGCTGATGAGTGGTCTGTGAGGGGTGGTACCACCATGCGGTTTCATGAGAGGTAGACGTGGGAGGGAGAAGCAATGGCATCCCCCCCCCCCCTAGATTAGGGGAGGTGATGGGAGGGACCGACGTGACAGTTAGGACCGCATGGACTTAAACGTCTCCTTCACATTGGTATTTTGTTGCAGGGGATGCAAACCTGTTCGCTTGCTATTACACATTTCTGAGGTCATTACCAAGCAAATAAGGGAAGGCAAACTCTTTTTGATGCACCCGTTCGCTTGGTACTGACCTCAAAAGATATAAGTATTGTCTGCTATTACTATTTTATGAGGTCAGTACCGAGAGAATAAGGGAAGGCAAACTCTTTCCGATGCACCTGTTCGCTTGGTACCGACCTTAGGAAATAAAGTGATGTTTGCTATTACTATTTTCTGAGGTCAGTATCGAGCGAATAAGGGAAGGAAAACTCTGTTCGATGCACCTGTTCGCTTGGTACTCACCTCAGGAAATATAAGTGATGTATGCTATTACTATTTTTTGAGGTTAGTACCGATCGAATAAGGGAAGGCAAACTCTTTCTGATGAACCTGTTCGCTTGGTACCGACCTCAAGAAATATAAGCGATGTCTGCTATTACTATTTTCTGAGGTTAGTACCGAGCGAATAGGGGAAGGTAAACTCTTTCCGATGCGCCTATTCGCTTGGTACCGACCTCAGAAAATATAAGTGATGTTTGCTATTACTATTTTTTGAGGTCAGTACCAAGCGAATAAGAGAAGAAAAACTCTATCCGATGCACCTGTTCACTTGGTACTGACCTTTTTTGAAATCTTAAGTCCCTTCTACTGACAAATGAATTGTCTTTTTGTGTTATGCTCTTTGTAGAGATGCCTCGTGTAAAGGCCTACGCTAGGAGGACAACATGTGAATCTTTGAATGCTCAAGCAAGAAGACGTCGATATGAGGCACACAGAGGTGTACTCCAAGAGCTACGCAAGATAGAACGACACGTTCAACCTTCTATTCCACGTCTCCCTTTCCAGTGAGTAGTGCGAGAGATTTGTGAGCAGTGGAGAGTTGGCATGCGATGGGCCAGCAGTGCACTACTCTACCTTCAAGAAATTGCAGAAGACTACCTTGTTGAATTCTTCAGCAATGGATATATCCTGGCTGCCCATGCACACCGTACCACTATCATGCCATGGGATTTTGATACTCTTCGGAGGCTGCGTTTCCACTACAATAAGCTGCTTCAGCCAATGCATATCCGAGATAGTAGAACCATGGATATTCTCAACATCCTCCCTCTCCATCCTCGTGCATGATAGATAGAGCCGTCTGGGGCTGAAACAAACAGCAGAAGGACCCGATCACGGGTAGAGAGAAATGACACAGATGGGCAGGCTAAGATAGCCGTAGAGGGGCATGAGCAAGCCAAAGTGGACCCCGAGGCATTCATGGAAGAAATAGAGACAGTTATTGAGGAGCCATATAAACACCAAAATGAGCAAGTCATGGAGGATCCACAGTCAGTAAGGGATGATGAGGGGCAAGAGCAGGCCAAGGTGGACCCTGAGGCATTTATGGAGGAACCAATATTGAAGAAAAATGATCCGAAGCCTGTGCTTGTTAGGGAGGAGCCTGAGGAATTAGGGAGCCAGTTCAAGAAAGGCAAAGGCAAGGCTTTGCATCACAAGGGCCATCCAACACATCAGATGAGTCAATTATTTTAGAGAAAATCAATGAAGAGAACGAAGAGGAGTTGCAAGTTCTGCTCAGCGCAGCGCCTCTGCATGCACAAATACTGCTTCCTGGAAGGTCATAGGAGGCTTGCATTTTTAATCTCGATCAACAAGACTTCCTGTGTATGCGCAGTTTCACCAACTCCAATAAGACTTCTTGTGCATGCACAGTTTCACCAACTCCAATGCAACGAATGAGGTCATCAAAATTGCTTTGTGGTAATTCTCATGCTCTTTAAAAGTCACGGTTGGTTCATTAAATGGGTCTCTACCAAGACATGGGTCAATACCAAGCGAGACAGTGGCTTATGGAATTGGATAGTGGTACTACTCGCTCGGTATTGACCCATGTCTTTACGGCAGTCAAGTTTTTCTTTATAAGTCACACTTGATTCATTAAATGACTCACTACCATTAAGACATGGGTCAATACCAAGCGAGTCAGTGGCTAATGGAATTCGATAGCTGCCCCACTCGCACGGTATTGACTCATGGGTTTGTGGCAGTGACAGCCCACTGAAATACCTTAATTCTAATCTCTGCCATTGATTCATGTTAGGCACGCTGCCTCAATTCTGCCCCCTGAGGTTCAAGACAAAGTATACATAATAGATCCCCTGATATCACCTTTGCTGCAGAACAACTCGATTTCCTTTTTGAGTTTGATGAACTGGTTTAGCAGAGTCAACTTTGATCTAGCGTGCTTTCTGGTCACTGCATACAATCAATCGTGAGTTTTTTCTTGCCTTGGAAAAACCATGTTGCATTTAAAATCTTCCTCCTCATCTTTGATGGTGTCTTTGTAGTGATCATTGGAGTCTGATGTTATTTGACATGGAAGCTAAGATTGTTTACTACGCAAACTTTGGGCAAAGCAGGGCGTTTCACAATCGTGTAAAAACGTAAGGCCCATCTGGGTACATTTGGAAGTAGTGTCTCTTTGTAATGTGTTGCTGACTCAAGTGGTTATGTATGTAGTGCCGCGAAAAAACTTGTATGCTGTGTAGAGCATGTTTTGTTAGAACATGATCTAGGAAATACCATCCGGCACGAATGGGTAACCGTGCCCATGTAGATTGATGACTATAGTTGTGGTTGGTGAACCGGTTTGAATGCCCTGTTGCTCCTCAGTCAAATTATGGATGTAAAAAACGTAAGTAATCGTGCTGTTTCATTGTTTGCTGCAACGTTTGTATGAAGCAACAAACATTTGTATCACGCTTCTACAAGAACTTCAATTACATAACTACACCCCCAACGATGTGCGATATTTTTTTTTGTAATGGCCATCCATCATATTATAATCTCGGTAAACAGACGCACAAGAGAGGAAGGGACGAGAGCTGAGAAGTTTGAACAGGCTCCCGTTAACGAAATGACGCAGCGCTACAATCAGACTCAAGAACATGTTCAAAATATGCAAGAAGCAATAAATCAATATTATATGGATGCCACAGATGTAGAGGAATAGGCTACACGTCGACGACAAGAGCAAGAACAAAGGAAAGCTTCACAGGTGCAAGATGCATGGGAAGCCATGGAAGAGGCCCATGATTTCGAGTGACGTGAAAGGATGCCCGAGACCGGTGTCCCCAGAGGCAGAAGTAGCAGCAACCGGAGCAGAGGGCAAGGGACCAGTGGCAGCAACCGGGGGAGAGGACAAGGGACGAGTGGCACAAACCGGGGGAGAGGACAGTAGAAGGGAAAGGGAGCAATTTACTTGTATAAATCTTGACAGAAACAACACAATATGTAAAGTTTTGAGACAATGAAAATGTACATTGTTTGACCGCCACAAAATGTCTCTGCCTTAGTCATTTTGAGAGTACATCATTGTTTGCATGGCATCAAAGCTCTTTGCGTGCACAAGGTATGTGACCTAGCTTCCAGTGGAAGCAATTAAGTGAAGTGTATTTGTGAGTGACTCCTTGCACAATGTTGTTTTCTCCTTGCGTCTTGGAATCTGAAAAGAAGAAAAAGTTAGATTCTGTCTTAATGTATTAAAGACAATCAAAATTCATCGATTCACCTTTCTATTGTTGAGAATGAATGCATACAATTTCGGCAAAAGTGGAACTTCTTCACATGTAACATCTACCCTGAGCTATGCAAGAGTTGTGCTTTACATTGTCTCCATCACAGTAAGTAGGCTGTCTCGAAAGTAGAGCTCCATTGATAAAGGTTTGTTCTCGAGGCTATTCTCTGTATCTTGGTCGAGTGGAATAAGCTGCCCACTAAGAAGATGATATCTAATATAGTAAAACAACACTAAGAAATTTTGAGATCTTATAATGAACTTGCAAATTATGGAATTCTTTTGCAAAATACAGATTTTGCTCTGTGATTGTTTCCTATCCCAATTATCATCTAAAAAGTCTAAACAGCTCTCAGACCTACAAATGAACATTGTTGCGGTAGTTCTTATTTTCTCATCAAAGAAAAAACCTACAAACACTTCAAGAGGCATAAATAGTGCAAGCCGAACTATTTTTGTGGCAAGCAATTGAATACTTGAGGGACTTTTGTATATCCTGAAACAACTTATTCCTAAAGCTTTCACTAGTTTGTGAAGTTGGCAAGGACCAATCCTTGCTGTCAAAGGATGGAAGTGACAAAGGAGCTACACGACCCAAACCAATGGAAGTTCTCGGTTCCATATGACATATCATAAAAGAAAATTCGATTATCTGCAAGTTCCTTGTGTTGTCTTCCTTGGTACATTTCCTCACCAATAAATGCATGGAAAGCATAAAAAATCCCAACTATGCTCTCAATTGGTTGCCAATCTATCCTATTCGATTAAATAAATATCTGAAACATACCAAAGATGATATCCACCACTTAACCTTCGAATATAATCATGCACTAAGCGAGATGCTCAAAATAACTTATAGTTGGGTCGATGCCTTGGAAAACTTGGAGGAGATGTTTGCAACCTTAAGTCTGCATGCTGGAAAGCATGTTGTATGAGGACCTCTTTCACCCGCTTGCTTTGTGCACACACTTTTAACTCTTGAACTTGTCCCTTGAAAGCCTCCACAAAATCATTGCGTTGCCTCCTCTTCCTCCTCCTAGTTTGCAGTAGAACCCAACTTCCGATAGTTATTCGAGATGGTATCCATGCTTGATCGTCTGTAGTATAACTGTTAAAAATGCTAACAGAGTCAATGGTAGTGCTAGGCCGTCGAGAAGCAGTCATGGTGTGTAGTAGAATACACAGAAAGGTTAGAGCAAATATGAAAAAGGGAAGAAGTTTTGAGAGGGAAGTAGAGCGACTCAAAGTCAAATTTGGACGGGAACAAAGATACTAGATAGAGTCTTCAATGAATGTTTTGAAATTCCTCGGTACAGAGTTAGTACGACTTACAACATTTATGTCTTGAAAGCGTGAAATTGTGCAATTTGATAAACAAAAATATTATTTCCTCCCTTTTTTTAAAAATAGATTGACTTCAAAACGTCAATTTTCAACGTAACGTTAACCTCTTCCTCATTGGTCGAGCGCCACTCTCTCTCTAGAACTAAAAGGCCCAAAAGTGAGTCCAACTTTCTCCTAATGCAGTGTGAGCTAACATCACTCACTTCTCTCCTTCTCGTTCTTCCTACTCCCATGTCGGTTGTCACATTGAAGTGCCGTCTGTTGCTTTGCAACCACAGGTAAGATCTCTGCGCATTGACGTAAACATATCATGATAAACTGTAGCTTTTGGCATCACCAACCCGCAGCTTAATTTCATCATAAGTAGGAATTTAATTTCATCATAAGTAGGAATTTAATTTCATCATAAGTAGGAATTTAATCTACGAAATCACAAAGTGAGTATAGGTGGGGTATTGGGGCATCATTGCTAAGCATTTAGATGCATTCTGGGTCGAAAACGACTAGGTCAAAAACTCACCTGCTGTTAATAATTGTGATATTTGCACTTCATTAAAAGTGAGATTTAAAACCATAAGCATGTGTGCTTAGGTCTTATATACATGTTTTAGAAGTTTTGTAAAATTCGGATGTTGTTTGATGCTGTAACGGTACTGATTTGTTTGTCGATTAGTGATGAGCGTTTGGTGACTTAGGCTATTTGAGTGTAGCTTGAGTTAGATGCGAGTTGTCTATTGTTTTCCAAGAGATTGACACCCTCTTGTAGCCTCTATACACTAATGGAGTCAGCTTCGTCCCATGGATTGACAATTATGTTCGTAGTTCTCGCTATGTCTGCAATAAGATAGGAGTGAGGTTAGAAACTCGTCCCACATTTGGCACTGCTTTCGAGGATGAATAGACCTAAACTAGGGAAAACAAGAGCGTCTTGTGTAGTTGTCCATCTTCCTCTAGGTTCACCTAGACTTAAACTTTCTCTTTAAAACCGCATAGCCTAAGAGTGTCGTCTTTTGCTATGTAGAGGTAGCTTGGAAGTGGATTGTACTTGCTAAGTACCTTGTAGGATTGTAGGATTAGGTTAGGATTTTGAGAATAATTGATGGACAAGACAAATCTTAAGATCAAAGCTCAAAAAATAATAAAAAACAAGAAAAAAAGTGTTTGTGGACACTTTCCACAACCCAATTGTTTGTGGAAAGTGTTTGTGGACACTTTTCACAACCCAATTGCAAAAGAAGCTAGGAGTAGGGTAAGTAGAATCCGAGGTGAGATCTCAAATCATTTCTCACTCCAAAGGAATCATCTGTGAGTTGTTTATGTGAAGTTGCAAAATTTCAGGTCTACAGTTTGAAACAACACGGAAAGACTGTCAATCACTAAACCGGCTGGAGATTATGCTCATAAAAGTTGTATGAACCAGTGGGTAAGGTTAAGAATGCATTTGAGGTAAATTTTCAAGAGTTGCCAAAAACTCAAATTATATACATTTTCTTGAGAATTTAGGCCAAATTAAGTTTTGACTTGACTCAGAGGCTTAAAACATGTCACAAAAAGACAAAAAGTGCAAAAAATGTTTATTTCAGGTCAAAAGTAAATAATCACATTTTTTGCTTTTGGATCAAAATGGATTAAGGTTGATACCAAAGACTCTATGCATGATTACAAACATCTTTTGTAATCATGATTACCAAAGACTCTATGCATGATTACAAACATCTTTTGTGAAGGCTCATAGAGTTTGGATTACAAAACATGCCAAAAACTTGATAAAAATTGAAATCCATATTGATTGTCGAGAAATTGAGTTTGACTTGATGAATCTTGTTCAAATTCTGTGAAACTTGACTCAAAGGCTTAAAACATGTCACAAAAGGACTGACCGTTGAAAAAATTGTTCATTTCAAGTTAAAAGTAAATAATCACATTTTTTGCTTTTGGGTCAAAATGGATCAAGGTTGATACCAAAGACTCTATGCATGATTTCAAACATCTTTTGTGAAGGCTTATAGAGTTTGGATCACAAAACATGCCAAAAATTGAAATCCATACTGATTGTCGAGAGTTTGTGTCTAACTTGATGAATCTTGTTCAAATTCTATAAAACCTGACTCTGAGGCTCAAAACATGTCACAAAAAGACTGACCAGTGAAAAAATTGCAAAAAGTGTTCATTTTAGGTCAAAAGTAAATAATCACATTTTTTGCTCTTGGCTCAAAATGGATCAAGGTTGATACCAAAGACTCTATGCATGATTACAAACATCTTTTGTGAAGGCTCATAGAGTGTGGATCACAAAACATGCCAAAAACTTGATAAGAACTGAAATCCGTACTGATTGTCGAGAAATTGTGTCTGACTTGATGAATCTTGTTCAAATTCTATTAAACTTGATTCTGAGACTTAAAACATGTCACAAAAAGAGTGACCAGTGAAAAAATTGCATAAAGTGTTCATTATAGGTCAAAAATAAATAATTGCGTTTTTTGCTTTTGGCTCAAAATGGATCAAGGTTGATACCAAAAACTCTATGCATGATTACAAACATCTTTTGATACCAAAGACTCTATGCATGATTACAAACATCTTTTGTTAAGGCTCATGGAGTTTGTATCACAAAACATGCCCAAAACTTGATAAAAACTGAAATCTGTAATGATTGTCGCGAGAAATCGAGTTTGACTTGATGAATCTTGTTCAAATTCTGTGAAACTTGACTCAGAGGCTTAGATTGAAGTGTTAAACATGTGTATATGATTTGATGATAAAAAAGATGCAAAAATTTGCTAGAAGTAAATAATCACGATTATTTACTTTTGCCTTATTTTTCAACTTTTTAACCAACCTAGTATACCACCAGTTTTATCATGTTATATTGAGAACAAAAATAAAATTTGGTAAGGTTTGGATCATCGAAGTGAAAATGGTGGCCAGATTTGTAAAGTCAGAGTCTGTAGACACAACACTGTTGACCAATTGAACAAAGATTATCCAAACGTGGTAATACTTGGCTAGGGAGCTTAAGTTGAGTTGCTTAACTAGTTTGTATCAATAATTTGGCAAAAAGTTGCAAAAATTCCTAGTAGTAAATATCAGGTAGACTCCACACATCAAATTTGGTGAAATTTGGATCACAAAATTGAGACTTAAGCCAGATTCTTGGAACCAGAGTCTTCGGACATTAAACAATTGATAACTTGGACAAATCTTGTTCAAACTCAACCAAACTTGTCCAGAGACCACAACAAGGTGATTACATCGCAAAACATGCCTAAAAAGTGTAAAAATTGAGAAAAGTAAATAATCGTGATTATTTACTATACTGAGACCCAGAGACAAGATTTTTGACTTTTTAGCTTGTCTAGTGTTAGAACAACATATTACAAGGCCACTAATCAATTTTGGGTTCCATCGGGCCCAAATTGGTATCTTTTAGCTCAATTTTTAGGTTGCAGATTAGTCCTTTAACTCTTTGCGAAGGTAAAATCTAAAAGTCTCAATTGCTGACTCACTTAGATCAAACTGAAGTGATGAACATAGACCGATCACAATAGTTAACAAAATTTTGAGCAGTTTGAGAGAACGATCTGAAACCTGTTAAAATGGGATCGAGCATATAATTGATTTTTAGTAAAATCAAGCCATTAGGGTAGTTTCACGCATGGAACTTGCGAATCGGGACACAAATCACATTGGATTGCAGGTTAGGTTATTCAAGGCCCATAATTTTATTACTTCAAAGGCTGCAATCAATTCGTACACTTTCAATCTAGAGTTAATCAACTCTTGTGAGTCCAACTGCAAAAGTACTTTGGCAAAATAAGTCTTATGAAACTCAAGCAAGAGTAATTCTGCTAATCAACACGAGGATTTGCTAAGAGGTAGTTCTTAGAGGCCAAGACAACATGGAGTCAAGTCGAGCCAAGAGTTCAAATGCACGAGAACCAAAGCCAACCAGTAGTAGTAGCAACACATGCACAATTCAACAGACCACATTTTACAGCTATATGGCTACATTGAAGATAAGGTTTTGTACAATAGATTAGGAAGGCCATAGGTATCTTATGAGTGGCAAAAGCAGCACAGGAGCCACGATCCTATTGATCATAGTAAAGCCAGATTCAGAGAACTCCTAGATGTTCACAGACTTCAGTGGAGCTAGGTATTGCAAACTCAAAGACGAGGTGCAGATAGAAGTGAAAAAGATGGATCCAAGTGGTTATCCAGAAACCCACACAAGCCCGCAAAGCATCCATTTAGTGCATATGCAATCGAGATCATTGAACATGATTACATTGGTCAAATCTACAGCTGAGAGCTAGTAATGGAAGATCCAAGAGATCAACCAATTGAAGCCAATCTAATCAAAGAACCTAGTCAAAGATAGTATAAAGGTCAGGATGAAGCAGTCTATAGCCTGATGCTCAGTGTTTTAAAAAGAGATGCCGACAACTTGGCGAGTAGAGAAGATGAAACTTCTCAGCTAGAGCTTGACATGACATAACCAAATGAAATACCACCAGTCATGGCGTATTGCTCAGATTGTGGAAGAAAAAGTGGACATTTTCATGAAGATTGTCCAAGAAATCGAGACAACATGGACACATCAACTGCCAAGCAAAGCATAGAGAAAAATGGAAATAGGAATCCTAATTTATCACCGAAGGTCAAAAAGAGTGTAAGGTTTGCAAATGATTCTGCATATGCTACCACAAGTGTGCAATCATTCACGAGTCTAAGGGACAGATCAAACAGAATGATATTAGCATTGTATGGTACACATAATTCATATGCTACCACAAGTGTGCAATCATTCACGAGTCTAAGGGACATATCAAACAGAATGATATTAGCATTGTATGGTACACATAATTCATATGCACGCTATGTGGACCAACAAGGGAAATTGTACAAAAAGTATCAACCAGTTTTTGAATGATTCACATCCCAGCTCATAGAAGTGAGTCCAATGATAGATCAGGAAGGATGGCTCATTTCAGAGGATAGAATCTATTATAGCCCATCCTCTCTAGAGCTAAAGGAAATTACCCAAGTGAACCCAAAAATTTATTCAGAGCCAAACTCTCCTCCATCGAAAATCAAGCTTTGACGTTGTGACCAAATGAGCATATACTTTGACCAAAACAGTCGTAGATATAGACGACAGTCTAAAATCTATGATGCCTTGGGTCCTAAAACCACAGAAGCTCATATCATAGGAGACCCATGGGATAGAAAATATTAGGGCAAAGATAATGCTATCTATAGCTTGGACTTGGGGAATAATTTGTCATGTTTCATGAAGATACATCGAAAACTATACAGAAGGTCTACAGATGCCAAACATCAATAGTGCTACCCAAAGTGTGCCTTCACAATCCCAAAAGGTGGGACTAAACCAGAGCCAAACAGTTTTAAACTCTCATAATGGAGTAGGCTATAGTGATCACCCTAGGAAGGGGGGAGTTTTAAATCCATCAAGCTCAATGCTAGTACCACAAGTTGCTACACCAGTAAGAAGCTCAAGAACTTCTAGCCAACAGACCCCTTCAAAGCAAAAACCATTGGAAGATCATATGGTGGTTGGAAGTTTTCCACTAACCCAGATCCCATAAAAATATGCAAAAAAATTATCCTATGAAAATCATGAGGGACAAAAGTTTCAGCTGATCTCCACGAGTCAAAGCCAAAAGCCAACAAATCCCATAGTGCTCAAGCAATTGCAAGAGACCAAGCTCGCATATGCATAGATGCAAATGGCAATGATTATCAGCAGGTTCATGACCTTGTACAAGCCCCTATAGATGTTAAACCTGAAGTCAAGGACTATCTGAAGATGATGCAAATCCTCAAGCTGCCAGAACAGGTGACAAAAAAGTCAAAATCAATGAAAGCTAAAGTCCAGAAGGCTACATAAAGGTCACCACCAAAATCTCCTCTGAAGAGACAGATACTTCCAGAAAGTACAGTGGATCTTCTAAGATCAAAATTTACTCAAATGCAAGCAGACAATGCTCAATAGTTACAAGAAAAAGGTGCAGTATCACAGTCATATGAGTCAACATCAACTGAAGCAAATGGTCAAAGCAAAGAATATGTAGGAAATGTTCAACCCACGGACACTGCCACCACAAAAGCACTCAATACAGAAAGATATCCTGAGACAATCAAGTGCAACATTGTTGGTGAGAATGAAGAAAAAATATCAAGCAAAGTAAAGCTAGATCTCTAGTTAGATAAGAACCTCATGTCTTTTTTCACTTGGAAAAAATGTGGCCAACCACAGCTGGAAGATGCTCCTGAGTTTGTGAGAATATCTGAAGACAAATGAGCAGAATGCTGGGGAATTATCTCCACCGCCATTCAAATAGGTTCACAAATGATCACATCCCAATTCCATTTGATCACAGTAAAGGATATACCAGAGGACATCATAGTGGGAATGCCAATGGCCTAGAAGATGTTAGAGATACGGAGTTCAAACATGACGGAGCCATCACAGACAACAAAGAATGAAGACCAAGACTGGTCACTCATGGACGATAGAGCAAAGTCCTCAAGCACAGTTAAAATGGAGACCGATATCAAAGCAAAGATTATTAAAGATGATTCATGTTCATCGAGCAGAACTTCAGAAGAGCTTGAAGAAAATCAGGCAATAGCAAGTGAATATCAATTAGAGCAAAGGGCAACCACTACAAATATTGAGCACAAAATGCCAACAAAGCAAGAAGTGAAGAAGAATGGGGTTGCAGACAACCAAGAAGCTATAGGAAGTGCACAAATCCAGACATTGCTAGTCGAATCAACCAATGTAAGTCAAATTGGGAAACAAATTCCCAAGCCACCCTCCATAGAGACACATTAAGATCAAGATGAGACCATGACAAAAGAAGGACATAAATCTTCAATATAACCTCCAATGAGAATAGTTGTAGTTCTCAGTAGTACAAAAGGAGCAAGTGTTAGATGTAATGCTCTATTGGATAAAGAAGAAAAGTGAAATATGGTTGCAGAGAACATCCAAAGGATCCTCCAACTCACTCCATGCAAACATGATAGCAAAACAATGTTAGGCATGCATACAGGTCAAAAAGACATGGTTTCTATTCTTAGCATCCAAAAGCATGAAGAGCACGTAAAGTTTCAAATAAATCCTTCAAAATAAATGCTTGTAGATGTCATCCTTGGACATTAGTGGTTAGAACAACACAAGTCCTACAAAGAAGATACAATGCTAATACTCTCTTTTCCAAGAGGTAGTCGACACCATTTACAGGTACCGTTGATGGTAGATTCAGAGTTGCAGAAGTCACAAGAATCAAAGACAAATCTTGCATACAAAGGTAAAGCCAAAGTGGACCTTCCACCAATTAGCAGGAAAGGTGTGACAGCATATGCCTCTACATCAAAGAACCCTCTTCTAGCAAGTCAGGCTTTCAAAACTTCAAGTCAATTGTTGACCCAATTGAAACCTCTAAGGAGACACCCAGAAAAGCAAAGATGTATCAGCCCAAGTACTCAAGAAATCAAAAGAAAGTAAAGCAAGTGTTTGTTCAAAGCAATTTAGTCAAAGTTAATGATTCAGTTTGGATTGAAGATAGGAAATCAACACAGAAAGACAGACACATGGGATGGATAGCATCACATGGAGCGTAAAATAACAAGAGTACTATAGAGGTAAGTAATAGAGAGATATGGATACCAAAACCTCAGGAAAGGGTATATGAAGTAACATCAAGTCCCTCCCAAGAAAGAAGGCCCACAAGATATCAACATCGACAATATCCTAGGATACCTAAGAAGCATGTATATGATAGAACAACATAACAGAACAAAGGATGGATCTCAAAGAATCTTTCTCTTGGACAAGGATTCTACACAGGTTATACAAAGATTTCGCTACCAATCAACCACAAGCCAACTCCAGCTACACCAGAACTGCATGCAGATCTCAAGAGCTCAACAAGACCTAGAGCTAAGCAAAGTCAACAAAGGAGTTACAAAGGTCCTCAAGAGATTTGGATTCCTAAGTCTTCCAATGAATGGAGTCAAAAGCCAGATGCCAACAGCCAACAGAGGCCTACAACAACATCAAAGACTCCTATCAACATGCCTAATTGGAGAATCAAATAGATAATGGAGTCTTCACACTCAAAGAAGGACAACCCAACCAACGCGAATGGAGATTTGAAGAAGATAAAATAGGTATGGCAAAAGAAACCTTCAATCCCAACTTGGTCCTTCACTAATACTAAAGCTTACTTTTACCTGAAGAAATGTTTGTAGTAAGCACAAGAATGTAAAAAGTCAAGTTGCCAGGGTGCAAAAAACACTCTTTAGCATAGTCAGAGTCAAAAAATGAGAAAAGCGTTAGTCCCAAAGCTTAAAGTCCTATTAAACTCTATGCTAGGAGTTGTAGTTATTAGGCTTACGCTCAAGCTGAAAGAGTTGAGCATATCTAAGTCATGTCGCTCATGCTGTATGAGATGAGCATAAGTGTTGGACGGGAGCGACTCACACACCCATGAAGTGCATGCAAACACTACCTAGATTAACATAATGTCAATCGAGGACACAGATGACACGATAGGCACACGGAGGAAATCTCTTAAGCTTGTCAGGCTGAGACCATCCTACACATACAACACTCTGGAAGGCCAACTAAACCACAATCAAGAACCTCACTGCCCTCAACTACACCACCTAGCCACATACACACATACGGAAGGTAACTCACCTAATCATGCCAGAATCATACGAAACTGAAGGAACACCATCCCCTCACTAGGATAAACCTGTCCCTAAGCTTCTACACTCAAAACCCTCACTCTAAACCCATCTGCGGAAAACGCATAGGATGATAGAACAGAATTTTGAAAGTGCCCAAAACTGAAATTTATGAGTACCTATACGTAGCTTATGTCTTCATGATTCTATAGACTACTAGCACGCAAAAAACAGACATCATTTGATACACTTACGGCCACAAATAGCTCGTAGATGCGTCGGCGTGTGTTCTTCGTCTCCCGTGGAATTCTTTGTGTTGTCACGTAGCTCTCCTCGAGCCTACAACAATGGTGCAGTTGGATCTCCAATGTGTTGAGCGAGCTGGCGTAGCGAGAGGATGAAGCTCACACTCACTCTCTTTCTCTCTCACACACAATAGACGACAGCGCTAAAAGTTTGATTATGATAAAAGTCCTCCTTTACAAAATGACCTAGGTACCTTATATACTAAGTCTACCTTAGGTTTAACCAAAAATGGGGTTGAAAGGGTCAAATGGGTTTGTATTTACAATTTGGAAGTGCCATTGCACCCCGGCTTCTAAAACTAGAATAACTACTCATTACAAATGACGTTTATAGCCATAATCCGCAGCATTTCATAACTCGCAAAAGATAAGACTTTGGTACGAAACTTGAGTTATGTTGTGTTGTTGATCCAACGGTCAACAATAAGAGTCGAAGTCTATTAACTTACAATTGGTGGAGTGTTGTAGAATCCAACACTCACACACAGTGCATAGTAAGATGAGAGCACATATCCTCGATAACAAAAACCATTCTTAAGGGGTTCCAGCTTGCAAAGCCATGTCATATGCTTTTATAAGTACACCATATTTTTGAAGAACCCCTCAAAATATTTCTTGCACAATATATTGCTTTCCATGCATTTCTATGCATGCATATAGGCTGTCCCACCATTAGACGTATGTATTAGACACTCTTTTTTGCTTCCACCTATGCACCTTCAATGGACTACAATAGGCAAATCAATGTTCCATCCTGCTACCCTCTCATATTTTGTGCCTTTTTAATTCTATATCTATCAGCAAATAATTCCTTGAGTACTTTATTAATATTTCCCATGCTAATAAGTACTCCAATAATGTGCGTATCCCAAAGGTACTTTTTTTCCACTAAATTTTTTCCCTTTGATCATTTAGGTATTAGACCCTAATTTAGATCCTATAGTTCTACTTCCCTTGTACATACTTTTCATAAATAAACAGCAACCTCATCATTATGCTATTACAACGGACAAATGCAACATCATCTCTCACATCAAACAACTTCGGACCAATGAAGATCCTGTAGAAAATTGAACCTCTTCAACAAATTCAATGACAAATGAAGACAATCATCTCATCAAACAACAACCAATCAAAACCTTCCATTGCCTCCACAGACACTTCTCAACCGTGCCCGCCGCCTGAGGATGGGTACTAGAATCAGAAGGAGGGAATGTGAACTGAGCCAACGTCAGTTAACAAGATCTGCTAAAGATTGAAGCCTTATGAATGCACATCAAAGATGAATATGAAGAAGCCATGAAGATTGGAGTTACACACTTTTCACATTTTGTCAAAATGGCCATGTATTGTAATTTCCCAATTTATCTAGCCATTGTGATAATTGTAATGTGTTACGTGCTCAATAAGAGTTCCAAGATGTAAAGAATAGGTCAGTTACTGTACCTAGGTTGTTGATACAGTAAGTTGTGGAGCCTCAAAGGTCTTGGGCGCCGAACATTACACATTTTGGACCTTGGCTAAGGTATAAAATCCAATTTTTGTAAATTTTGGATAATAGAATACACAACGTGAGCTAACGACGCTCATTTCTCTCCTTCTCCTGCTTCCTACTCCCTTGGTTGTCACATTGCAGTTCCGTGTATTGTGTTGTTGCAACCGCCGGTAAGAGCTCTACTCATTGACGTAAACATATCATGATAAACCGTAGCTTTTAGCATCGCTAACCCGCGGCCTAATTTCATCATAAGTAGGAATTTAAGCTAGGAAATCACAAATTAAGCATAGGCGAGGTATTGGGGCATCATTGCTAAGCATTTAGATGCATTTTGGGTCAAAAACGACTAGGTCAAAAACTCACTGCTGTGCTGTTAATAATCGTGATTTTTGCACTTCATAAAAAATGAGATTTGAGACCATAAGCATTTGTGCTTAGGTCTTATATACATGTCTTAGAATTTTTGTAACATTTTGGATGTTGTTTGATGTTGTAACGGTTATGATTTGTTTGTTGATTAGCGACTAGCTTTTGGTGGCTTAGGTCATTGAGTGTAGCTTGAGTTAGATGCTAGTTGTCTATTGTTTTCCAAGAGATTGACACCCTCTTGTAGCCTCTATGCACTAGTCAAGTCAGCTTTGTCCCATGGATTGACAATTATACTCGTGGTTCTTGCTATGTCTGCAAGATAAGAGTGAGGTTAGAAACCTATCCCACAATGGTAATAAATAATGGTTTGAAAGGCTACAAAGCGTCTTTTTTGACCCTCGAGGGAGTCAATTATATTTGACTATCACATGAGTGCAATAAAAGGGTTATTATATTTTATTTTTATCACATTTTCACTAGAAGGATATCATAAAATGGAATTGGTAAAAAAATTTACAGATTGAATAGGAAAAGGGTATATTTTGTTTGTAAAAAATTCTCAAATAAGGAGTTTTAAGAGTCCTTGAATGCATGTGATATACACAATTTTCACATAGTGACCCTTGTGATGTAAAGATTAATGGATTATAATGATGTAAAGACCATGACTATACTTGAACAGTGGGGCATAAATTGCCATATCAACAAAAGCACTCTGGGAAAAAGTGAAAATTAGGCAAACAAGCATGAAATTGTAATTGGCTGATGGACACATATAATGACCAATGGGATTGTTAGAAAATTTGATAGTCAATTCATGTGGAATTGACTACCAACATACATTTGTCATTGTAGATTTTAGGAAGAAACTAAATTACTAAATAATTTTGGGATGAGCTTAGGCATTGAAAGGATCCACTTGCAAATGTAGAACGCCTTTTTGGATAATAAGAATGAGAGGGAACAGAGGCTGAAGGTAAAACAATCAATACAAGCACACCTTGTGTGGGCACCTGAGAGATACCCCTCCCTAGGGGTCTATGTGAAAAATCTACAATTTAGACTTCTATACAATTTCGATATAAATGAGAGTTGTGGAAGTGTTTGCATAGGTGAGGAGTTCTCAACGCTTGAGCTACCATGGATTAGGCCATGAGCCAGAGGCACCTAGCATCTAGTGCTACCTCTGAATGGGTGATATGAATAAAAGCATACTTAAGAAAATAACATTGTGGAGGGTGAACATATATGTACACCATATTGCGGGAATAGATAGATAGATAGAGAGAGAGAGAGAGAGAGAGAGAGAGAGAGAGAGAGAGAGAGAGAGAGAGAGAGAGAGAGAGAGAGAGAGAGAGAGAGAAATAAAAGTGAAGAGTGAAACAGAGTGTGTAGAGACACGCAAGAATTACAAAAAACAATCTTTAAATGCCCCATCTAAATGAAACAGGCAATCATGAACTAATGCAACAACAAAAATCTGGGTATACCATAATATCAAAAAATATAAAATTATTGATAGAGCACCAAACCTTATGTAGGGATTGATAGGTCCACCCATCCACTTTTGCTCTACTATGGACAAAGAGAATTTCACTTTGCCGGGAGCAAGCAAGAACACATCCAACCTGCCTGAGCCAGACATAGGCTCAGGCCGCTTTGCCTCCCGGCATGAACCAAAGCTCTGCAAGGATCCCAATACAAGCAGGTTGTAGGGTATCAACACCAACCATACCAATTTAGGCACCATGCCTCTTTAGTGCCCAACATTGGGTATTTAGGCAAAGCTAAGGAAAGATCCTCGACGTGTTAGTTGTGTAGGTCATTCAACCCCCGATGCACTAACCATGTAGGGGAGCCTAACAAAAAAGAAGACCTAGGCAACACCTCGGATCCTGCAAAGCCCCAGGTCATTGATCGTTTTGTCCAAGGCTAAGAGTGTAGGTGATCCTAGTCAAATACTGGGGAAAGGGAAATTCAACTAGATGGGCGTGCACTAAAACAATCAAATCAAGAGAAATTTAATTTTGGATCAACAACAAAGCCCGATCAAACAAATGTGGGAAGTTCAGGTCAAACTATTGATAGGCCAAAGATGGAGCTTGGACTTGTAGAGCCAATTGATCCATTTAATGAAGATGTAGTAGGTAGTTGTACTAAAGAGAAAGCAAAATCATTAGCCAAATGAAAAGGAGGAGGTCCAAACTGGTTAATTCTAGATGATCGGATGGTTGAAGAATGGAATCTTGGCATAGATGAGAAACCCAGAATGGTGAAGATCAAAAAACATCTAAAGACATAGATTAAAGAGAAGGCCAGAGATTTGTTTGGAAAATACAAGGATGTACTTGTACAGGAACATAGTGATTTGAAAGGAGTTGATCTAGAGGTGTGTCAACCTTAGATACCATTAAAACCTGATGCCAAACCAATGAGATTGGAGAGGTATAGAATGAACCCAAACTATGCTCAAAAGGTCAAGGAGGAGATCCACAATCTCCTAAAGGCAGGGTTTATTACTGAGGTTGAAAGTAGTGACTAGATATTCCCAATAGTAGTGGTTCCATAGAAGAATGGGAAGTTAAGGGTCTATGTAGATCACAAGAAGCTTAATGCTCAAACAATTAAAGATCCTTTCCACTCCCATTTATTGATATGCTACTAGAAAATATTGCTAGCCACAAAATGTATATCTTTATGAATGGTTATAGTCGCTACAATCAACTGAATATCAAGCTAGAAGATTAAGCCAAAACTACATTCATCACTGAATGGGGATCTATGTACCTGATCATGCCATTTGGACTTTGTAATGCTCCAAAACTTTCTAGAGGTGTATGACGGAATATTCAATAAGTTTTTACAAAACAAAATGGCAATATTTATGGATGATTTCACCATCTTCTCTATTCAAAAAATGCATCTACTTTGTCTAGAAATGGTTTTTGAGAGATGCAAAGAGAAGAGGATTTGCTAGAACCCATTTAAATCAGTATTCATGGTATGGAAATGCCAGCTTCTAGGACATATTGTCTCTAGAAATAAAATTGAGATGACTTTTGGCAATATTAAGTGTGTTCAACAAGATAGGGTGTTGAAAAATTTATTGAACTAAGCTCTTTTTTGGGATATGCTATTTTATATCATAGAATTATTCATATGTTCACAGTTAGGGAGGCACTTCCTCTGTATGAGTTGACTCGAAAGGGGAAGAAGTTCATTTAGACCCAGTAATGTGAACAAAGTTTCCAATGCTTAAAGAAGGAAATAAGCAAGAGACTAGTACTTTGCCAACTAGACCGGGATGTAATCTTCCATGTGAATGCCAATGCATCTGGAATGGCAATGGGGGCTATATTGGCCCATCCTAATGGGAAGAAATACTATCCAATCCAATTATTCCAGTCATCCATTTAGTTCAGGTGAACAAGGGTATTCCAGTATAGAGAAAGAAGCTTTGGGAATTATTTTTAATGCCACAAAGTTCAGACACTACTTTTTGAGAAAGATGTTTCACTTCTACGTAGATCATCAGACACTTCTCTTTGTGATAAAAAAGGCATCTTAGATACATCACTAAGGGATGAACCAATATATACTAAACTCTTTCAAAATGCAACATGAGTTCCTTCAGCTGGTAGGATTTCTATAGGATTGGTCCCACACAAACAAAAAGGCATTGATAATAAATAGTTTTAAGTTCAACATCATTAGAGGAGCTCTATACAGATTAGGTATTGATGTGGGATACTTTGGAGATGTGTGCCTATGCAAGGAAGGATGGAGGTTATCACAAAGGCCATTGGAAATAGGATAGGGTCTAGGAGGGCCTCTTTATTTTCCATGAGATTATGGAGGTGATTAGCATCTTGAAAAATAGATGCACACCATGTGTGCAAGAATGGTGTGTGTGTGTAAGAGAGGTGTAAGAGTGGTCAAATTGGATGCACTTTTCCTTTTAAAAAATGGGGTGACACTTTTATGATTTTTGACCTTTCATAAATCCTACATACTATCTCCAATTTGAGTGGAGATTGTAGATCTATAATCTACACGCCAATCTCTTTCCATAGATATGTTACATGGTATGGTTTTGAACACTAGATTTTAAATTTCATTTTGGGGGGAAAATTGAATTCAAATAAACTAGCCGTTTTGCCTATTTGAATTCAAAATCTTTCCTTTGTTGCTTTCTTAATACTATAGGTTTGACTCCCTTAAACTACCAAATAAAGAGGCTCTCCTAGACCCCATTCTCTTGCTAATGCTCATAGTGGGGATGTAGGTTACAAGAAAAACATGCTAGAAAGCCTCTGGTGGAAAAGCATGATGGCTGATGTTAGAACCTTTTGTAAGACCTGTGATATTTGTCATCGGATGGGAAGACCAACATCAACTGACATGACACCTTTAACACCAATACGAACATTTGGAGTGTTCATGAAGTGGGGATTGGACTTCATGGGTCTATTAAAGAATACCACTCCTAGGAAGAACAAGTACATTATGATGGCTCCTTGCTATGTAATAAAATGGGTGGATGTCCCGATGATATTGCAAAATGGACATCAGTATTTTTATACAAAATAATCATACACAAATATGGATGTCCTATCAAGATAGTCTTTGATCAGGGTACACATTCCATGAATAAAACAATTTGGATACTCACTAAGATGTTTCCAGTTAAGTATGAAATATCCACTCCATACTATCCTAGGCACAATGGTAAGGCAAAAAGAAGCAACAAAATCATAAAGACAATTCTGACAAAGATAGTTCAGAAAGAGCCACATCAATGGGATGCAAAGCTTTAGAGAGCATTATGGGCTTATAGAACTGCCTTCAAGGTCACCACCAGAATGACACCTTTTAGAATGTTCTGGTACAGAGGTAGTGATAATGATGGAGTTTGCAATCCCAAGTCTCAGGTTAGAAGGGGAGCATGGCATGGACTTCAATGCATATCTCAAGCAATGATTGGATGAATTATTGTGTTTGGATGAGATCAAGCACCGTGCTATCTCGGGGGGTGCACTATGTAACCATCTTAATGTACCACATGAGTTTAGTAGGAGGGGTTTGAAAATGAAAAAAAAAAAAGAAAATTTAAGAGATACATTAAAATAAGGGGGTTTTATACTCAAGTTTGGGTGCCAAATTTGGTGCACTTTAGGAAGCAAAAAAAGTGCTTGAGGAGCTTACTGTTTGGAACCGCATGCATGTTAAAAGAGGCTTTTTAAGTACCCCGTGAATGCATGCTATATAGGGGGGGAACTGAATAGTGAACCCCCCGAGAATGCTATGTTGGAACAAGAAGTGGTTCAACAACGAAGGAAGCACTAGCATGACAAAGAGCTCAAAGTCATAGAGAGTCTAAAAAGGGAGATCTGATATTTCTTTATCAGTCAAAGCTAGGGCCCAAGAAGCCTAATCTAAAGATAGCATGGTTAGGACCTTATGAGGTAGATTGGGTGTTTTCTAATGGCATAGTTAGGTTAAGGATCTCTCAAGACTAATTTGTCTAGGTGTTTACAACGAGGCCAAGATAAAGTTATATTTTGCCATATCATATGAGATACCAGGACACTAGTGCAATAGGCCAATTTAAAATCAAATAATGAACCACTAAATCTATTTTTTGTTAGACCACTTCAGGAAGGGATAGAGAACTTTTGAGCACTAGTAGACTGCTTTAGTGTAGTTCCAATTCAGGCACACATGAAAATCCAGTGGAGTCTATCAATTTTAATGATCGTTGGTATAAAATGAATGACACAATCATAGGTAAAATCTTGTAGGAAATGATTAGACGGCCCAATGAATGCATGAGTACCATGCCACAAACAACAACCATAAACCCAAGGCTCCAAGAGTGTGAAGCAGTCATGGCAAGAATAAATATAACTATGCATAGAGTGCACAACCTAGAACTTTACCCTCAATAACTTGTGCAACTTTCTCCTTAGCACATAGAGTCGCCTGTGCATGCACTTGTTCCTTCACCTTCCACATAGCATCCCAAGTGTGTAGCATTATTGCCATCACCTTCCACTTCCCACTGCATTTACAACACAGCCAAAAACACCTCGGGTTTCTTGCTTTGGTTTTCCAGCAACTACAGGTGAGTCTTCTTATACCTCATAGGATTACTCACAAGACTAAAAATTAGGCAAAAAAAAAGTATCAGAGAAGATGCAGGTCGATATGGATCAAGAAAATGAGCAAATGGATACATTGCTCAACCAGACTAAACAAGAGTGCTTGGTACCCCATAACAAGATAGGGAAATATGTATTTCACAAAGGAGAAAGAATCCTTCTAAGACTCTTGGTGTTGGAGGCTCGCCATAGCATAGGCACAATCTCCCACAAATCTATCAATCCGGAGAGAGAGAGCATGACCCGGCTAGGGCTTGGAGGCATCACACAAAGAATGTGTGAGAGAGTCATCGGATGCAAATATTGAGAGGATTCAAGAGCGTGCATCCTCCAATGCAAATAGAAATCATCCCAAATCAACTAATGCTAATCACACATCAAGCATTAATACAAGCAATCATCTACACACATCAAGCAACGAATGAAACACACTAATCTTGGAGTCTCTCAAGCACAACTCTAATTACATGCATTAAAGATTAAGCACACAAGATCGCATTCAAGTCGGCCACCCCAACCATGCCAATCATGGTGTCCAAATCAAGTCACACATAATCAAATTAAGCTCAAGGCTTCTTAAACCTACACACACACACACAAGCACACCATTAGAGGACAACTCTAATCCCTCAATCACGAGTATGCCCACTCCACTTAATCGAGAGAGTTAGAAAAGGACTCCACTAATCGGAGTAGCTTATCATAAGTAAGAGTTAGATTAGAGAAGATCAACACTTCAAAACAATGAAGGAAAGTAGAGAAACATGATTGACAACATAATGAAGAATAGATTAATTAAGAGAGGATTACACTAATTACATGTGATTAGCACTAGCCTTCTAAGCATGGGCATTTAGATCAAAGGCTAGGCCATCAAGACCTACTCTAGGGAGAGAGTTCTCAAAAGGACCACTCCAAAATGACCTCTGATTAAGCATAGGGCTCTTTTATATCTTTGGGCATGAAACCCTTCAACTATGGGATAAAGTGAGCTCTCTAACCTAGACTCATACAACTTTGGAACTCCTAAATGAGCCCAAGACCTATACAATGAAAAGTAAATATTGTGAACTATGGCACATCCACAGCTTGGTGCATAATTGGTGCAACTGTTAGCCGCTGCTAACACTCCCCCCTTCCTAATTTGGTGCACGTCCTCATGTGCCGGTGAAGCAAGACACGGTGACATGGTAGAAAGCAAGTCCATGGAAGAAATGTTGAGCTGCAAAACATAAGAACAATTAATGAGCATCAAAATGCCACCAAGAATGAATAAAACATGAAGCATAACTGAACAATCATGCAAAGTGATTTTTTTGCCTCTAAAAGATGGGTCAATCATAGTCAAAAACTAGACAACGTAAAGCAAAAAAATACTCAAACTATTGTGAAGATTAAACCACTTGAAATTTCAATTTTATGCATGAAACACAAGCAATCAATTATGACCCTAGGCTAATGCAAGTTCATAAACCTACTAGCCTAAAAACTATGTGACCAATTTTAATAAATCATTCAAGTCTATCATGTGTACGGGCTATAAAAAAGCTCCTAATCTATTAGTACATTGTCAAAGTTTTTTGAAGCTCATGGAAGTTTTGATTTAGTCATTCATTGAAAAATTAAAGCACAATCACAAGGCTACCACCCCAAGGCAAGTCTAGGTGCGACTCTTAGCTCCTTGAACCCTCAAGAAGGTGTTCCAAAAGCCTACTAGCCTACCAAGGCGATGGCTAACCCCAATCACTCCAAGGCATCGGTTTAGGGCCATGACCAAGCGAGCCAAGGTGATTCCCCTCGCCTGCCAAGTGCCAATAAGGCGCTAGGCCTCTCATAGACACAACATAACATAGAATTTTTATTTTCATGTGCCTTAGTAGCATTTTTGCTACTTTTTTGGACACTTCTTTGCTTCATGATTCATTTTTTTAGCACTTTTTTATTGCTTCCTTTATGAGATACTAATGGAAATTGGACTAAAAAAGACTAAAGCCTAATCATAGCCCTAGGTCATGACAAAAATGAGTGGAGTATTAAGACTATTACTAAGAATCTAGGACTACCAAGAAATGAACCTACATTAACCTAAGGTCAAGGACAATTACCTATGATTAGCACACATAAAACCCAATTTTTTGATGAGTTAATTTTCACAAAGCAAAGTGTTGAAACTTTAAAATGCCTAGCTTTCGGACATGGAAAAAACATAGCTTAGAAGCAAAATTTCACTTAAACCAAGTAAGAGAATGAAGAGATAAAAAGAGAAAAATCATGGAAGGATTACACCTATTCATGCTCTTTGTGCATCCATGAGCAAGCATCCCCTTTGTAGAGAAGCCTCTTGATCTTTTTTATTTGCAAAAGAAGCTGATTTGAAGCTAAGTGTAAACACAAGCTACAAAAGCCAATTATTGAAAGCCAAAAGCACACAAAAAACATTAATGAAAACCTAAAGCTAGGATCTTGCATACCCGAATTTGCCAAAAGGGAAAAACCCAAGGGAAAAAAATGCCTTTGGTTATGCAACTTTGAGTTTGGTGTTACTGCAACAATGAAGACTTCATGCTTACCGATCTTTACCATTTCCACTTGTTCGATGACCATTTCTAGTCCTAAAGCACTGTCGATCCTTTGCACATGATGCTCTAAAGTGGAAAATTTATGCATACATATCAACCATGAGAGATAAAATGGGCTTCTACATAAGCAAATAGTGCAATTTTTATCATCTCTCATGCATGATTCAAAGTTGACTATTTTCTAGCTCAATGAAATATGGAAAAACAAGCCAAGAGCTGAAAATAATGCAACTTTTGAATGAAATGAAGTGGCTCTCGAAAGCCAAATTTTACATTTCAAAGCTTTCCAAAAAGTTGGCTAACAACTAGCTCACATGAAATTTTCAATTTTTTAGTGTGATCTTTGAGCTAGAGATGACTGCAACTTAATGAAATGGAAATGAATGGCTCTTACTAGCCAAATTTGTACTTGAAAGCTCAAATAAGTTGGCTAAACACTAGCTCAAAAAAATTGCATTTTTAGACCAAGCTATGAGCTAGCATATATGCAACTCTTAGTCCAAAGAAATGGAATGGCTCTAAGTAGACAAATTTTGCAATATTGCAATGATGACCCCTCTTGGATTAATGAAATCACACTCCTGCCACAACCTTTCAAACAGCTCTAATCATTAGTGCTTCTTAAGCATTTGGAAATTCAACACAAGCACTAAAAGAATTTAAGAATAATGATAAGCCCAAAAGATTTCATGCTCTCTCCTTGCCATTAAAAAAACTCAATTTTATTGCTTTCCAATGATTTTTCATTCAAGTCAAGCACTAAAATGTATCAAGCAATGCCAAGCTCAAGCACCACTCGTCATAATGCAACTCTCATGCCTGCATGCATATCACAAGGAATTTTTCCATTTAGCATAATACTCAATTTTATTGCTTTCCAATGATTTTTCATTCAAGTCAAGCACTAAAATGTATCAAGCAATGCCAAGCTCAAGCACCACTCGTCATAATGCAACTCTCATGCCTGCATGCATATCACAAGGAATTTTTCCATTTAGCATAATACTCAAACCAAGGCAATGAAAGTCATTTGTGCATTTCAAAAAGAGCTTGCCATTTATTGCAGTGAAAATCAATCAAGTCGATCCCTAAACCATGCACAAGTTGAATTATTGATAATTTGTGAATAGACACACTCATAGTACACACAATAAATACCCACATACGTGAGCAAATATGGCATACATATCAGAAGAACGTCATCCCAAAAACAAGGATTCCTCTTCAACTCACTTGAATGCTCACTAGTTGTGTGGGCTAGTTTTGACCAATCTCACTAGCAATGTGTTTTAATTGGACTAGCATGAAATAAACTTATCTTTGAGTGTAGCCTGTGTGAGATCACGAATGCATTCTCAATGAATCACTAGTTAGCTCACAAAGACATGCATTAAATAGTCACAACATTCGTCTTCATTTCATTATTTCCCTTTTGAAGGCACAATCCCTAAAAACCAAATCAAATAGAAGAAAAAATTCACTCTCATCTGGTTTTTTTTTTTTTGGGTAAAATTATCACAAGTCTACTTGAAACGAGTTATTTGGAGTGATTCTAGGCACATGGTGAAGTCAAGGGTGTGAACATCCTCTTGCTTTTATTTTAAAGCTTTTTGACCTTCTGTGGCGACAACGAGCATGTGACAGGGGATCGAAGGCCGAGGTCATGGCGTTAAGCTTGAAGGAGACAAGATCCTCTGGCTGTATACTAGAGTGAGGTGGGTGGAGGTTGTGCTTGCACCATAGGCAGGTCAGTGTAAGGAGCTCAGTTGCCGAGTATAGAACTCTTTGTGAGAGTGATATAGTGGGTTCGACTATTGGAGATGGGTTGTGTGGGGTTGTGAGGTGAATGGGGCCAATTCCAAGCAGCTTGCAGGTCGTGCGACTCTACAAGAAGCTTGGTGTTTAATGTGTGCGCATGTAGGCGTTTCAAGCTAGGCGAGCTAGCTAACAAGAGTCGGACAGAGAAAGAAATCCTGCAGCCAGTGCAAGCAGCCTACGACCGAGATAATAGCACAAGATAGCACAAAATCTGCAAGAGAATCGCAATCTGAGCAGAGCGCAAGGCCAACAAATTCAAGATCTTCGCAATTGAGAGCGTCCATGGTGAGCTGAATCTATGCAGGACAACGAGTCTCTGATTGTCTGTAGTGCAAGATGCCTGATCTTACTGCAATAATATATATTGTGATGATATGCATAGCGATACACGATTGAATTCATATAATCACAACTATGCTACATGCAAGCATAGTTTCAGATCAGCGCTAACTGAAGAAACACCTGCAATCAGAATCTGGCACGATAATTTCGAATCTGGCACGACGACTTGACGAGCTTGAGGGCCCAATGAGGGGAGGCGGGGAAGAGAGAGAGAGAGAGAGAGTGAGAATTCTGGAGAAAATCCCGGCAGGAGATCAGGGGTCAGGGCTGCCGAGAGTCGCGACATGTGGACTTCCTTGGCAGGTAGTGAAAACAACCGAGTATGAGCAGAGCTTTTGGCGGGTTGTGTGTGTGCATGAGTTCTACCGCAAATCTAGGTAGAGAAGGTTGCGAGCCAGTTCTCAGCAACGTCCAAAACGAAGTGTGTGTGTGTGTGAGAGGATGAGCCAAAAACGGGCGGCTAGAGTAAGCATCTCTTTTTGGCTTATTCTTTTTTTATATAAATATTTTTCAAATACCTCTTTATAAGAGGGGTCTCCCATGGGAAAAAAAGCTATTACCAACAGGCATTGTGTGTGTTATTGTGAGCTGTTTTTATCATTGGCAATACAATACACATAAACTTGCTACTGCATCCCTTGTGCATTTTATATATTTTTGAAAAAAACTCATTTACGGATCCGTTCCCACACAATTTCTAAAGTAACTTTGATGATGTCTTTTTGCGCATGGGACATATGCACCACAGTTTGGTCAATTGATTTGAGCATGAATTTTAATGACTCGTGCGAAAACTAAGTTTACTCCAAAGTATAGTGCATACATTCAATTAGGTCATACATTCCTCAATTGATTCATCATGCAAAAAAAGGCAGTTTACATCAATCATTGCATACACACATGTATGTAGTGCATTACTTCTCAAATGCCAATTTGTATCCGAATTTAATCATTGCAACTTTCATTGCTCATATCCCATGTCAATCATCCAAACCCAATCAGATTAATCATTTAGTTTGTATGGTTACACACGCTTGATTATGGCACTTGCAAATGTAACATATAATAATTTTTTTTGCCATATCCAATCGAATTGGCATTCGTATCACAATGGCAATGTAGATCAATCATTTTCAATTGGGTATCAATTGAATCATCCAAAGTCAATCAATCAAATACACACTGATCTTTTAGGTCTTTTAATCATCATAATTGGCAACCAAGACCAATTATTCATCCCCAATTTAGGCATAATTGGCCATTAATTAGGCACACACCTAAATTTAGGACGTTGATTTGTGCAAAAATTTCATTAAACACTCATTGCATTTCATCAATTGCACACTTGATCACACATACATGAGTATATACATGCTAAATTAACTCAATTTTAATAAAAAATTGATCGAGTTTTAACTCAATTTAGCATTGCACACACACAAAAAATAGGTGCACAAATCCATTTTTTTGCTCAATTAGCAACGAAATTAGGCCAATTCCTAATGTTTGCACACACGTTTCTTGCAAAATCATCAATCTACAAGCATTTAGGTGTTCAATTTGACCATAAATCTTCTCATCAAAGTTATTTAAAATGGGCACACACATTCAAATTTTGCCCTAATTTTGGCAATTAGGCCTACTCCATGACCGAAATAGACTCACATACGCATCAATTTAGTGATTTGCACACACAGTTTATGCAAAACTACCATTCCTCAAGCATCTAGGCATCCACTTTCATTCCAATTTCATCAAATTAGGCATAAATTCCATCAATTAGGCACACACACCTAATTTTAGCAATGATTTAGCAACTCAATGGGATCAACTTAATCAATCAAAAATTGAATGGATTAGGTCAATCCACTTACAATTGATTGTTTGCTCGCTTAGTCCTTGCTTAGACACTCCATTGCACACACATGTGTGCAACTCCGATTCGGTCCAAAATTGATCAAAAAATTGACCAAAACCAACACTCAATCACATGATTAGGCATATATTAGAGCAATTAAGAGTGATGATCCTCCTCAATTAAGGGGATTTAGCATACATTCCAAATCAAAATTAGTGGTTAGGTTAGCACAATTAGCATGAAATTAGAATGGAATTAGTACAATTAGCATGAATGGGATGCAAAATTAGTGAAGGTTAGTGAAATTAGCAAAATCAAAAGAGAATTTAGGGGTTTTTGGGGTGAAATGACTCTATACACATCTAATTAAACCTAATTACACTACACAAAAATCAAATCCTTCCTAATTACAAGAAATCGGTAATCAAATTACTTTTATCTTTTGCAACCTCAACTCCACTAGCGTAGGCAACCCGTTCCTCGGCAGCGGCGCCAATGTTGGAGGCTCGCCATAGCATAGGCAATCTCCCACAAATCGATCAATCCGGAGAGAGAGAGAGAGAGAGAGAGAGAGAGAGAGAGAGAGAGAGAGAGAGAGAGAGAGAGAGAGAGAGAGAGAGAGAGAGAGCATGACCCGGCTAGGGCTTGGAGGCATCACACAAAGAATGTGCGAGAGCGTCATCGGATGCAAAGATTGAGAGGATTCAAGAGCGTGCATCCTCCAATGCAAATAGAAATCATCCCAAATCAACTAATTCTAATCGCACATCAAGCATCAATACAAGCAATCATCTACACACATCAAGCAACGAATGAAACACACTAATCTTGGAGTCTCTCAAGCACAAATCTAATTACATGCATTGACGATTAAGCACACAAGATCGCATTCAAGTCGGCCACCCCAACCATGCCAATCATGGTGTCCAAATCAAGTCACACATAATCAAATTAAGCTCAAGGCTTCTTAAACCTACACACACACACACACAAGCACACCATTAGATGACAACTCTAATCCCTCAATCACGAGTACGTCCACTCCACTTAATCGAGAGAGTTAGATAAGGAATCCACTAATCGGAGTAGCTTAGCATAAGTAAGAGTTAGATTAGAGAAGATCAACACTTTAAAACAATGAAGGAAAGTAGAGAAACATGGTTGACAACATAATGAAGACTAGATTAATTAAGAGAGGATTACACTAATTGTTGACCTGCAAATCAACAGCATCCGAAATCCCATTTTTCTTGTACTATTCACACTATGAGCTTAAATGTAATTAATTCTTCAGGCTCTAGATAATTTTCGGCACATGTCATTGTAATTGCTATTCCACAACACCCCTGATAGCAAGTAGAATTCATTTTTGATGAGATGACACCTCCAAGGCCGAGGTATAAAAGCCAATCTTTTGTAAACCTAAGGGGGCTTTTTTAAAATCATTTTTTGGGCTTATCTGAATGTACAGAGACTGCGTACTGTGTGTGAGAGTGAGAGGTCTTCTACCTTTCCCCTTGCATGCTGTGACTACTACATTGTGAAAGTGACTACGCCGTTGTGTTAGCAACGGCGAGAGCTACGCTTCGTCGCAAAGCTTGAGCGGTTTCAGTCTCTTCGCGAAGAGCTCTTCCGTGAGCTTCCGAGTGAGTTTTCTCTCTATCTATGTGTCTGTTTTGTGATTGCTTTATGTCATTGCGTTCACGGTGAGTAGAACTACACTTTAGGACTAAACATTTCTAGATTCGACGACCTATAAATTTCGGCCTGTCTTTATACGCGATTTCTGCACCATATGGTTACGGGTTGTGGATTAGGTTGGAAACTTCAGGGAAGTGTCCTCTAGGTGTGTAGAGGAGGATCCTTGAGTTTTGTGGCGAATCGATAATGTTTGAACATGTTTCGGTGAACAGGAGTGTTGTAGGAAAGATTCCAGTTCAGTATGATTAGAGTGTTATAGAATGATCTCCTTTGCTAGTGATTGTCTAGAGAAGGTCGAATAGTTGAGTGACAACCAGCTATTTTTTTCCATGCGCCTGCAGATCAACTCTGTCCTAGGTTGACAACTTGTTGTTGGATTGGTTCTCATTGTATTAGCGTCTGCAAGCAGTGTTTCTGCACGACAACATTGGCGCCGCTGCGGGGGATCGAGAGCCCTAAGTAGGTGACCTTTGACTAATCCTACGAGGTAAAAGCCCATTTGGTTCGCCAAATTTCCTTGAATCTTAGATAGGAACTAAGGATCAAAGAGAGGATCGAGGGAGTGTGTGTCTTGCCTGGGTCTTTTGTGATTGACAGTTAGTTAGTTTAGAATAGTTGTATCGGAGAGAAAAGGGCTTTCTAGTCTGTGTGTGGCAGTGAAGCGTTTTTCTACTCATTAATGGAAAACCCCACATGATGTGTAGGAGTAGCTTTAGGGAAGGGATCTGATTTTGATTTGGAGCTATTCAATGATTACTTATTTGCTGAAGTGTTTGTTTGCATTCACGATCTCTGAAAAGTTGATTTTGAGGCTAAAAATGCAATAAACAGATTTTTGTTGACATTTTTTTTTTCATGACTGATTGCTGCTGTGCATATAAGAGGGCATTTGCAAGAGTTCTGTGAAGAAAACTTGAAAATCTGTGAACAAAGACTTTATACGCGTATAATGTCTCAAGGGGCATCTGGAGATAGAATTTGACAAATCTGACTGAACCAGGGTGTTCAAAAAGAGGTTTTTTCCTTAAGTACACTTTGAGACTAGGGTTTTGACCAGCCCTTAGTACCCAAAAGGCCAAAAGACAAAGTGTCAAAAGCGGAAAAAAGAGAAAAACTTGTGATTCTAAGCATATTTTGCATAAAATTTGGTAAAAGTGCTTGAAACCCAGTCATTAAAAACTTGGGGATGCTTGTGTTCTAAATCTGACCAAAAACTTAGCTAGAGTCTTTATACGCGTATAAAGACTTACTGAACAGATCCGGCTCAAATGGAGCAAATGAATATTCCCTAGTGTTCTAAAGCAGAAAAAACAGTACCTAGCCAAAATTTGATTGCTTTTGAAATTCATATGGGCTAGAAAGTGCAAAAAAGGCAAACCTGGACTAGATAACAACTTGAATTGTTCATAACTGACACCAAAAGGGGTGAAAACAGAAACTGAGAGTATCTGTCAGTTCCTTAGGGTGTAGGGAACATACAAAACAAAATTAGGTCAAATCTGTGTCAGTAGTCTTTATACACGTATAAAGACTCATCTCCTAGGATAGACACCAGATTTGGGAACTGACATCATAGGGTTGTTCAGTATTGTAAAGTCAACTAAGGGACCAAGTTTGGTGTAATTCTGCCACAATAGTCTTTATATGCGTATAGAGACTTGAGGCTAGATCTCGGCTCAGAAAGAGAAACTAACTGTTCCCCAGACATTCTGTCAACCTTGAAATCCCAAATATTTTGTCAAAACAAGATTTGGACTTAAACAACGAGTCCAATTGCCAGTATAGGTGTGAAAAGCTGGGACTTACCCACCGAGTGCATAAACTTTGCATACAGTCATTGATTGAGGATTGATTGACTAGTTCTAACAGCTGTGGATGGCTAATGTGAATGCTCACATTTTGATGAAGTTCCAATGGCTAAATATTTTCTGAGAAAGCAAGAACTCGGGATTGCAACTATACAAGGGAGAAGGTCAAGGAAAAGACACAAACAACAAAACTTCTCAGATAAGAGGTTTGATTTTAAAAAGGCTGTTTAGGAGTTAAGTTTGATGAATTTGAGATCAGGAAGACACATTCCAAGAGACCAAAAAGTAGCAGCAGACCAAGGTAGTGAGGCGGTCCGGGGCGGGCAACAAGAAGAGCAACCTCTAGACACCCTTCAAGGCTCCTGTGCTGCTCAATGGGGCTGGGGCACAACACAACACAAACAAAAACAACAAACCCACAACCAAATCCCAACTACACAAGGGGCACCACCTAGTTTAAGAGCGAACTAGGACGCAAAAGAGAAGAATCGTTAGAGCAACCCACAAACAAGCAAGGAATTTACACTAACCCTAACACCAATGGAACACTCTCACACACTAAAACACGAGAGAGAGAGAGAGAGAGAGAGAGAGAGAGAGAGAGAGAGAGAGAGATGGTGTACAACTTAGCTTCAACTTTATATTTTGCACAAAAAGGAACTTAGAGCTTGCGGAATCAAGTGACAAGATTTGGTTATAGCATCACTAGCACATTGTCTTAGGGTTATGGGAGCCCTCTCACCATCCACCCTCTTACAATGGTAGCCAAACAATAGCCAATGAATCACAAGCAACAAAACGACAACCTTCAATGAAACAAGTCACCTTATGAAGCTGAATGAGTTTGCCAAGCCAAATTGGAGGAGAAGCGTGAGCCTTTGGACATGAATTGCACCCAAAACTACCAATTCATTGATGTTGGGGTAGATACAACAATGGTAGGAAGAATATCTTCTACTCGCACTCACTCAAACTAGCTCAAGCTTTTCTATGCACCAAAGTGATGGTGTATAGAAAGCTTACTCTCTCTTTACCACCAAGATAGAACTGGCGTGTGCTACGCTCAATCTAGTGTGCAATGGTATAGTGATATCTTTTACAAGGAGGAATGGGTTCTATTTATAGGTTTTAGAAGCCTTGATTAGGATTAAGCCTAATCAATTTTATTAGGAAAGATCAAGGATTATGAATTTTTATGAATTTCAAATGAGAATGGGGTCTCTCTTTTCTCTTGAGTCACATGGATGTGGGATCAAGTAAGAGAATTATTGATGTGGTGAAAGGAGAGAAACTTCCATGTGAGTGAGTGAATTTGGTTTACTTGTGCGGTTGCCTACTCCATATGTTGATAGTGTGGGTGCATTTTTACAAGAGAAGTTAGTTGTTAGTGGTAATAATCACTAGAATTGTTAGTGATACATTTACAATGGGTAGGATGAGTTGATTTGATGAAGGAAGAGGGGTGAATTAAAAGAGAATCATTGAGATGGTGAAGCTTTGAAGAAGCTTGAACTCACCCTTGTGTAGATTGTGGAAAAAATGACCGCTGGTCTTCTTCTTCTTCTTCGCTTCTTTACGCCGCCGCCACGGTTGACCACCACGATGAAAAGAGGATTTGTTGATGAAAAATCCTCAATTTTCAAAAGTTATCATGGTTAAGATGCTGAATTTTAGATATTTTTAGGAGAGGTAAATGAAATTGTAACATAGAAGCAATAGAGAGAGACATGGAGAGGGTGTATGTATGTAGAGGTTCATAAAAGAACTATAGGGATGAGAGAGAAGGGTAATGGTGAAGAGGGTGGGAGAAGCCATAGAAATTGTAGGTTTGAGTGAGGGAAGGAGAGGGAGGGATGTGTAAGAGTGAGTAGGTGTGTGGAAGGGTGAGAGAAGACTAAGGGCTACTTGTGAGAAAAGTGGGCAGACTGGGGTCCACTCAAAAAATCATTGCTGACCGTTGGTAGCTCCAAAAATCATGAAAACCTTTGAGGTGATTATTGAGAGCGTGGGCTACATTTTCTCTTTTGACCACCGCTCCAAATTTGGAGTGGAGATAAGTGCCAAAATTCTCACCAAAAAGCCTGTTTTCATGCCTGCAAAAGTCTTTTAGTGGCCCCCTCCTTTGTTGAATTTGTACAATGCATCCAAGAGTGAGCCCCTCCTTTGTCATATTATAATACAAAGCATCCAAGTTGCCCTTGACCCATGCATGGAGGAGGATTATTGGTGAATAAAGAAATATATACATGGTGGGACTAGTGTATGGACTATTCATGGACTTTAGCTCAATGAGCACATGGTGTTAGAATAATGAGTAAAAATAATAATAAAAATATGGAGGAGTTATGGATATGGAAAGATATTGGAATCATATGACATGGTCCCTCCTTGAATTATTTTGGGTGAAAGAGGAAAAGGTATGCAAGTAAATAATATAATAAACGTAACCAATGAGTAGAAATCAATTTTTTGTTTTCACGAGGGTGAGGGTGAAAATGTGGGAGTGATTTGTATAAAGGAAAAATATGAGGTGAGAGTATGTACATATTGTAAAAAAATATAATTATGGTGTAAGAGGATGAAAGAAGGTGTACATAGGTTTAATAAAACACACACCTAAGTAGAAATATTTAAATAAAATACCAAAATAATTATAAAAAATCCCTATATTTAGGCCATATATACAATGAAATATTTACACACAAAGAGGCCATAATATAATTTTATTTTATTATTATTTTTATTTTTTTTGGCTCAACTAGCCCAGTGACTAGCTAGCTGAGGGTTTTTAAGAAGATATGGGAAAAGCCCCCTAACTCACACACGCCTATGTATAATGAAATGGTAGGGATAGCCATAGCGTTTGGGTGAATTTGGTAGGGTGGAGTAACTTACTATGGAAATTATGGAGAGCCAAAAAACGGCTATCATTAGCCCTCCCCCAGGATGATGGTATATTCATGTACCATCATAGAGCATGTTTTCCAAAGAGAGTGCTTCAGAGTCCTTGACGAGATCTTCATTGTTTGGCCCCTCAGAATTTTGGTTGGAGTTACACTCATGCTTCATGTAACAATACTTACATGAGACAGCGGCCTTTGGACAAATCTTTGGTAGATCCTTTTGTAGAAGGCGACTCAAATAGGGCTTCAAGCGATACCCGTTTACCTACCTGGAGTGCTCTTTACCATTCAAGTCCATAAGCTGATAGTAACTAGAATTGAAAGCCTTCTTGACTATGTATGGCCCTTGCCATCTAGTTTCAAACTTGGCATCAAAACGATTGTCAAGTCGATTGTCATACCTTAGCACAAGCTCTCCTTCCTTGATGCCTTTGTCCTTCAGTTTCTTATCGTGCGTTTCTTTCGCTTGTATGGCTTTCCTCTTGTAGCACTCATATGCTGCTTCTCTTTTCCACTCAAGCTCCACTAACGTAAGAAGTCGATCCATCCATACCTCTTGATCATCTTGTGCTCCTTTGCCATGAAGTCGCATTGTTGGAATGTTGAGCTCAATAGGCTGCAAAGCCTCTTGACCATAGACCAAGTGAAATGGTGTGAACTCCGTGGCTTCCCTATATGTGGTTCGATATGCCCACAAGGCACCATCCAAGAAGTCATCCCATAATTTTGTCTTTTTTTGCACCATCTTTCTAATGATTCCTGCAATGACACCATTAGCCTTCTCCACCAAACCATTTGCCTGTGGGTAGTATGGTGTGCTATGACGATGTAGAATGTGAAGCTCTTCACAAAATTCTATGAGCAAGCCCTTCCTAAACCCTGGACCATTATCAGAAACAATCTCCAAAGGTGTGCCAAATCTGCAACAAAGGTGATTGTACACAAACTTGCTAACTGTCCTCTCATTCACTCTTGCCACACTTTGAGCTTCCACCCACCTAGTCATATAGTCTACAGCCACTAGAATGTAGAGTTTACCATTTTTTGTCCTAGGCAGAGGACCCATAGCATCAATGCCCCACTTTTCAAAGGGTCCATTTGCAAGCACTATTTGCCTCGGGCCATGCACCAACCTTCTATTTCCGTTTATCTGACAATTGTGACAGCTTTTACACCAATTTTGAACATCCACATGCAAGCTTGGCCAAACATACCCCGCAAGCAAAATCTTCTTCACAGTTGATTCTTGGGCAAAATGACCACCACATGCCTCTTCATGCAAACCTTTTAGAATGGCTAGAATTTCCTCGATAGTTGGTACTCTTCTGCACACTTGATCCTTCCCTCTTTGATAGAGGGAGCCTTCGAGGAAGAGATAGAAACTTGCCTTCTTCATGAGTCTCCTCTTCTGAGCCTTCGTGAAGTCTTGTGGAAATTCACCCTCCAAAATGTAGCCAATAATGGGAGCCAATGACTCCAATCCCTGGTATCTCGGTTGCTTGACAACTGCTGCCACCATGATGACCTGCACTTCTCTCTCAACACATGTAATCGCTTGTTGTGCAAGTAAATCGGCATCTTCATTTTGTTTCTTCGGAATATGATATAGTTGCACTTCTTCAAACTGATTAAACATCCTACGAATGGCATGAACTTTTGTCCTTAAGCTTTCATTCTTGCATGCCCAAATGCCTAAAATCTGTTTAACAATGAGAAGTGCATCTCCCTTTACCATGAGACGTTTTATCCCTTGGCCAATGCACATCTTCAAACCATGAAGTAGTGTGTCGTATTCTGCTTCATTGTTGCTAGTTGAACCTGGTAGATTGACCTTCTCTTTCATGACCACCTCTCCACTTGGGTTGAGCAACACTAGCCCTCCCCCTGCTTTCCCTGTGGCTCGTCGAAAAGCTCCATCAAAGAACAAGGTAAAAGCATTGGGAATACTTTTTGGTGGTGGCAATGGTAGGGTCTTTACTTGAGGCACCTTAATTTCCTTCTCATGTACCCTATAAGTGAGAATCCGTGCCAATTGTGCACGCACACTATCTTCTACCTTGAAAGAGTATTGGAACTCTTGCAACTCCATAATCCACTTTGAGATCCTAGTACTAAGATTCATTTGAGATGACACCCAAGGGAACAAATTTTCTGCAGTGAGAATTACAAAAGGTTTTGGTAGCAGGTAGGATCTAAACTTTCTCACCGCAAACATGAGAGAAAGAATCATGAGTTCTGCTTCTGTGTAGTCTCTCTCCAAAGCATTCATGACCCTACTAGCAAAGTAGATGGATCGCATCCTTGTACTGTGGGGATCTTGTTGTAGCAACACAGCACCAATTGTTTCCCTTCCAACACTAGAGCTAACAAAGAATGTGTACTCCCAACAAGGAGGCATGAGTGTTGGTAGCTCTGACAAAATGACTTTAATGTTACAAAAATACTCTTCAAGCTCATCAGACCATGCAAATTCTACTTGTTGTGTCAACTTTTGCAAAGGATGAAGCAACTCCGAGGCTAAGTGAATGAAGCGTGACATATACTTCACCTTCTGAATGAAAGAGATGACCTCCTTAAGACTCTTCGGTGATGGGAGCTCAATAAGAGCCTTTGCCTTTGAAGGATCCACCTCAATGCCTTTATAGGAAACCTTGTGACCGATCAAGATCACTTCATCCTCACCTATGTGGCACTTGTCGGGGTTGAGTTGACCTCCCATGTCGTAGAGCTTCTTTAAACCTTCTTCTACCCTTTGTAGATGCAATGATTTTGAGCTATAAATGCAGAAATCATCAATGAACACCCTAATTGACTTTCTAAAGAATGCTTGAAACACCATGTTCATGAAACGTTGGAATGTTGCAGGAGCATTTGTCAGACCAAATGGCATGACTCTAAAAGCATAACAACCCCAAGGAGTGATAAAGGTTGTTTTCAATTGATCTTCCAATGCGATACCTATTTGAAAGTAGCCTGAATAGCCATCACACACAGTGTACTTCTCATGACCAACTACCTCATTTAGTATCTCATCCTGAAATGGGAGGGGAAAGTGATCTCTTTTTGTTGCCTCATTGAGTGGACGGTAATCCACACACACCCTCCACTTTGCGTTTTTCTTAGGAGTGACAACAACGGGAGAGACCCACTCTGAATTCTCCACTGGATAAATGAAACCTGCTGCTAGAAGCTTTCTTACCTCCTTGAGTAAAGCCTGCTCCTTGATGACTCCTAGCCTTCGTAGCTTCTGAGCCTTAGGTGTGGCCTCTGGCTTCAACTCAATTTTGTGTTGAACAACATCTACTCCACGCACATCGGTGTAGTCTGTAGCAAAAAGCCTAGGAAATTTCCTTAGCACACATTTGAACTCCTCTCTTTCATCCTTTCTAAGTGTTGTAGATAGCATACCTTCTAGCATTCTTTCATCTTCCACTTTTTGGTTCTCTTGGGAACCTACCTCCTCCAAACCTTGACAAGAGATCTCTTGGTTGGTTGGCTTAAACCTTACCCCCATGACTTCGATGGAAGACTCCTCTTCAGTAATGCTGCCGCTACTTTCTTCTTCTGAAGTGTTATCGGTCCAACCTTCTTCCGTCTCACTTTGAGATGATTCTTCATGGAGCTCCTCTTGGCGTTGCTCCTTCATGTCAAAGACAACCTTCTTATGATTGTCGTTCCTGAAAATTAGCTTTCCACTCTCCCAATCCTGCAAAGCTCGCATTTTCATTAGCCATGGTCTCCCTAGGATAAATGGGTAACCATTTCCTTTGGTAGACATGACATAGAAATCCACTGCCTTATTAATGCCAAAGGCCTCCACAAAAACATTTTTACAAATGCCTACGCACCTAGCCTTGCTATTGTTTGCCATCTTGACCTTAATTTCAGGTGTCTCATGGATGTACATGCCTAGTTTTTGCATGAGTCCCTCTGTCATGATGCAAATTTGTGCACCCCCATCCACTAGACCTTTCCTAACCAATCTCCCTTTTATGTAACAATCTAGCACAGGTGTAATGTCCTCATTCATTTCAGCTTGTGCAATTTTTACAACAGGCACACTCTCTTTTATCTTTCTCCTAGTGCTAACTACCCTTGTTAATGCAAGAAATTGAGGCCATGAGATATCAGGACCCTTACCTCTCATGTCTTCCAACAGGTTGTATGGAGCCATTCCATGTCCAAGAGGAAAGTCTTGGAGGTTGATACGACGTCGAGTCCTCTTAGCTTCCTTGGTCTCCTTTGCCTTCTTTTCTCGTCCATGGTCACTTTGTGATGTAACTCCTTTCTCCTTACCTTTCCCTCGGCCACGCTTAATGCCATTTGCTTCCATGTCAACCTCTCTTGAATTTGTCACCTCTACCACATGCACGTTTGGGTCTGGCAAAGGTGGAACTCCTTCCACTCCTTGTGGAGGTGGTCTTGCTCCATTTGGCCTTTGTATAAGCCGTGGTTGCTGACTAGTTCCTTCACCTGCATTCATCACTAGGTAATTCAAGTTAGGTCTCCCTGGCTCCCCCCGGGGCCAAGGACAATTATACATCCCATATCCAGACTCACCACAATTCCAACATTGCAAGACTCTCCTAGGTCGTGGGTCTCGCTCTTCAGACTTCTTTGCTTGTCCCTTTGGACCTGCAGCTTGTGTAAGGTGAATTGACAAGCTGCTTAAAGATTCATTTAACTTCTCAATCACTTCCGCCGTTACCTCAGGAAGCTCCTTAGATGTTGATGCTTGTGACTTACCTTTGGGTCTAAGACCTTCTATTGGAACCTCCCCCCTTAAGCACTTGAGTTTCCTATATTTCTCAGCAGCCCTAGTTTCAGCTGCATCAAAGGTAGCAGGTACACCCGCCTCAACTTTTACCTTAAGGTCAGGAAAGAGTCCGGCTATGAACCTCTCCTTCTTTAGAAATTATTCACCATCACTAGGGTTAGCAACATTTCGTATCCATAGAGCCCAAAGACGTAGGAACTCTTGCTTGTACAAGTAGTAGTCATCTAAGTCTTTTTGCTTATGAGAAACAATGTCTTACCATAATTTCTGAGTGTTTTGGGGATCAAAGAAGTATTTCTTGAAACAATTCAAAACTTCCGTGTAATTCCCTTTAACTTCCTTAGGCAAAGAGTCAAACCAAGTGCTAGCATCTTTCCTAAGGACCACCTCAAACATTTCTACACATTCTTGATCAGTTACTATCCTCTTGATATGGCAAGACATCTTGAAATTCTCTAGAAATAATTCTGCATCCTCTCCAGGCTCTCCAAAGAAAAGAGGATATCCAGACATTTGGCGTTGGCTCTCCATTGAATTGATTTCAAAGTGACGCGTTTTTGTTTTTTCTTTCTTTAAAAGATTTACACAATAATATTTTCTAAATTGCAATCTATTCTACAACAAAATAAAAATATTCACATCAAATGACCTATGATAATCAATAAGAGGTAGAATGACAGGGTTTGGGGACGCGAGAATTTCTCCTACTCTTTGGGCACCAAACATGAATACCATACGTTGTTGAAAATGGATTTTTCTACTAATTGCAATGTTTACTCTAATGTGTGGAGTGAAATGAAAGAAAAAAACCTGTATTCCTGGGCCATTATCCATGGTCTATGCATGACCTAATTCTTAAAACAAAACAAAAATATAGACGTCCAAACTAAGGTCGTACCTAATGAGAGGCAAAATAAAAGGATTTACTGATGCGTTTATCTCTACCAACCTAAGAGGACCTAAAATTCTACGAATTACTCGCTGAAATTGCAACTTAGTACTAACAATTATGTGTACCTTTTGCCTTGCAATGGGAATGAAGGGATCATACAAATTCTCGTGATTCATGCAAGCTACTTGATTATGCTAAAGGTTGAGCCTTCACAAAATATACACAAGCCTGTCCTCAGTGGGGGCACCAAAATTGAGGCGGTCCGGGGCGGACAACAAGAAGAGCAACCTCTAGAAACCCTTCAAGGCTCCTGTGCTGCTCAATGGGGCTGGGGCACAACACAACACAAACCAAAACAACAAATCCACAGCCAAATCCCAACTACACAAGGGGCACCACCTAGTTTAAGAGCGAACTAGGACGCAAAAGAGGAGAATCGTTAGAGAAACCCACAAACAAGCAAGGAATTTACACTAACCCTAACACCAATGGAACACTCTCACACACTAAAACACGAGAGAGAGAGAGAGAGAGAGAGAGAGAGAGAGAGAGAGAGAGAGATGGTGTACAACTTAGCTTCAACTTTATATTTTGCACAAAAAGGAACTTAGAGCTTGCGGAATCAAGTGACAAGATTTGGTTATAGCATCACTAGCACATTGTCTTAGAGTTATGGGATCCCTCTCACCATCCAGCCTCTTACAATGGTAGCCAAACAATAGCCAATGAATCACAAGCAACAAAACGACAACCTTCAATGAAACAAGTCACCTTATGAAGCTGAATGAGTTTGCCAAGCCAAATTGGAGGAGAAGCGTGAGCCTTTGGACATGAATTGCACCCAAAACTACCAATTCATTGATGTTGGGGTAGATACAACAATGGTAGGAAGAATATCTTCTACTCGCACTCACTCAAACTAGCTTAAGATTTTCTATGCACCAAAGTGATGTTGTATAGAAAGCTTACTCTCTCTTTACAACCAAGATAGAACTGGCGTGTGCTACGCTCAATCTAGTGTGCAATGGTTAGGATTAAGCCTAATCAATTTTATTAGGAAAGATCAAGGATTATGAATTTTTATGAATTTCAAATGAGAATGGGGTCTCTCTTTTCTCTTGAGTCACATGGATGTGGGCTCAAGTAAGAGAATTATTGATGTGGTGAAAGGAGAGAAACTTCCATGTGAGTGAGTGAATTTGGTTTACTTGTGCTGTTGCCTACTCCATATGTTGATAGTGTGGGTGCATTTTTACAAGAGAAGTTAGTTGTTAGTGGTAATAATCACTAGAATTGTTAGTGATACATTTACAATGGGTAGGATGAGTTGATTTGATGAAGGAAGAGGGGTGAATTAAAAGAGAATCATTGAGATGGTGAAGCTTTGAAGAAGCTTGAACTCACCCTTGTGTAGATTGTGGAAAAAATGACCGCTGGTCTTCTTCTTCTACTTCGCTTCTTTACGCCGCCGCCACGGTTGACCACCACGATGAAAAGAGGATTTGTTGATGAAAAATCCTCAATTTTCAAAAGTTATCATGGTTAAGATGCTGAATTTTAGATATTTTTAGGAGAGGTAAATGAAATTGTAACATAGAAGCAATAGAGAGAGACATGGAGAGGGTGTATGTATGTAGAGGTTCATAAAAGAACTATAGGGATGAGAGAGAAGGGTAATGGTGAAGAGGGTGGGAGAAGCCATGGAAATTGTAGGTTTGAGTGAGGGAAGGAGAGGGAGGGATGTGTAAGAGTGAGTAGGTGTGTGGAAGGGTGAGAGAAGACTAAGGGCTACTTGTGAGAAAAGTGGGCAGACTGGGGTCCACTCAAAAAATCATTGCTGACCGCTGGTAGCTCCAAAAATCATGAAAAAATTGGAGGTGATTATTTAGAGCGTGGGCTACATTTTCTCTTTTGACCACCGCTCCAAATTTGGAGTGGAGATAGGTGCCACAATTCTCACCAAAAAGCCTATTTTTATGCCTGCAAAAGTCTTTTAGTGGCCCCCTCCTTTGTTGAATTTGTACAATGCATCCAAGAGTGAGCCCCTCCTTTGTCATATTATAATACAAAGCATCCAAGTTGCCCTTGACCCATGCATGGAGGAGGATTATTGGTGAATAAAGAAATATATACATGGTGGGACTAGTGTATGGACTATTCATGGACTTTAGCTCAATGAGCACATGGTGTTAGAATAATGAGTAAAAATAATAATAAAAATATGGAGGAGTTATGGATATGGAAAGATATTGGAATCATATGACATGGTCCCTCCTTGAATTATTTTGGGTGAAAGAGGAAAAGGTATGCAAGTAAATAATAGAATAAACGTAACCAATGAGTAGAAATCAATTTTTTGTTTTCACGAGGGTGAGGGTGAAAATGTGGGAGTGATTTGTATAAAGGAAAAATATGAGGTGAGAGTATGTACAAGGATAACGCGGATGACGAGAAGTCGGAAAATACAGAGGGAGACGACAATCAAGATCAAGAGAATGACGTCTTCTACAATTTCCCAAACCAAAATGAGAGACGTCAAAAAAGATACAAGAGTAAACGACACCACATCAGTTCACCAACCAGGTTGAGACCCATGCCGGAGTTTGAGGGTAAGACACATTTCCTTATGAACATTCATGCTGTTGATTGTGCTAAGGATAAAGTGTCAGGAAGATTTCTTCAGGTTGTTGAAGACTCAGGATTTAAGTTCAAACTGTTGAAACCTAAGAAAACCAGCAAACCAAAAAAAAGAGTTCCAACAGAAAAACTGAATGTCTATGGTAGTCCAATTATGACGAAAATTGAACGGAAAACGAGATACAATGAGTGGAAAAAAAAAATTAAAAATGTATGGACAACTAAAATGGAAAGTAGCGATGGAACGAACGCTAGTGATGGGAGTAAAAAGATAGATGTACCTCCTCACTATTGTAAGTACACCATTCAGGAAAGAAGATTGGTGGTTCAGCAACCAATGAGGGAGCCTAAATCAAACGAGTCCTACGATGGGCCAGAGAACGCCAAGAAAATTGACTTAGCAGAGCCAGGAGAAAATCCTCGACCTGCTTACATTGCCACAGATCTAGGTCGAGAAGAGGACTTACTGATCAAAACACTTAAGGAATTTCGAGATGTATTTGCCTGGTCGTACAGAGATTTGAAGGGAGTGGATCGTAACATTTGTGAACATTCAATCCCTCTGAAGTCTGATGCAAAGCCAAGCAAACAACTTCCATACACGTACAATGAGACATTCGCCAAAAGGATAAAAGAGGAGATAGACAAACTTATGGAGGCTGAATTTATTTATGAGATAGAACACACGGACTGGGTGTCCCCGATAGTGGTGGTACCTAAGAAAAATGGGAAATTACGAATGTGTGTAAATCTCAAGAAGGTAAATGCAGCAACTATAAGAGACAACTACCCTCTACCTATCACTGAACATGTCCTGGAATGAGTGGGTGGCAAGCAAGCCTATAGCTTTATGGACGGATTCTCTGGTTATAACCAATTGGGGGTCAAACTAGAAGATCAATACAAAATAGCATTTGCAACAGAATGGGGCATATATTCGTTTAGGGTAATTCCATTTGGCTTGACCAATGCTCCATCCACATTTCAGAGATTAATGACACACGCTTTTAAAGAATACTTGCGAAAAATCTTGGATATTTACATGGATGACTTGTGTGTCTATTCGCTATTGAGAGAAGACCATATAGATCATCTGAGAAAGGTATTCGAAAAATGAAGAACGTATAGGATTTGCCTCAACCGAGAAAAATGTGTATTCATGGTACGACAAGGTAAAATCTTAGGCCACATAGAGTCGGCTAATGGAATTACCACTGATGAAGACAAGGTGAAGGTGATCATAGAATTGCCAAGACCAAACACTGTGCGAGAGGTACAATCATTTATGGGACATTGTGGATACTATCGACGTTTTATCTACATGTACACTGTAATAGCAAAACCCTTGTATAGTCTAATGATGCTCTTCATTTGGACAAATGAATGTGAGGAGTCATTCTAGAAATTAAAAGATGCATTGGTATCTACACCAATTCTAAAAGCACCAGATTGGTCAAAGATCTTCCATGTACATGTAGATGCTTCGGCATTTGCAATAGGCTGTATACTAGCACAACCAGATGAGGGAATGACGGATTTTCCAATCAGTTATGCTAGTAGACAACTCAACAGTGCAGAAAAGAATTATACTACCGCTGAAAGAGAAGGATTGGGTATGATATATGCCGTAAAGAAATTTCGGCATTACTTACTCGCGAACAAATTCACATTCTTTGTGGATCATTAGGCACTCTTATACTTAGTAAACAAACCTTGCAACACGGGACGAATTGTAAGATGGTTCATTGTGTTGCTGGATTTTGATTTTACGGTAGTGGTTAAGAAAGGAAAAACTCATCAAAGAGCAGACCACCTTTCTCGATTACTACATGGCGAAAAAGCTACCGGAGTAGATGATGATCTCCCAGACGCATACATGTTTAATATAGAGATGGTACCGAAATGGTCAAAGCAAATTATTCCGTTGTTGACATATGGAATGAATCTTGACAACAAACACACGGTGGAAGACATTAGACAAGCACAAAATTACACAATGCTTGCGGGAAGAATGTACCATCATGGAAATGGGATTCTAAGATTGTGTATAGGCCCAGAGGAGTACGAAGCGTATCTAGAGGAGGCCCACACACAAACAGGGGGATTCCATAGAGGAAATCAAATGATGTATGCACAATTAAGAAGACTTGGAGTGTATTGGCCAAGAATGGTAGGCGATGTAGCCAATTACATCAAGAAATGCGACTTTTGCACATCCAATACCACTGTGGATTATGCCACATTATACCAAGTGACAGTAGCACCCTCATGGAGTCATGCTATTGTGGATTATTTGACTAATAAGGAGCTTCCAAGAGATTGGTCTAAAGCCAGACAAAAGGCTTTACAAATCGAAGCGAATAGGTATACCATCATTAGTGACCAATTGTATAAAAGAGGAACTGATGACCAGCTGAGGTTAGTTCCTCATGAAAATGACTACTTTCCATTATTGGAACAGGCTCATGCAGGCATAGTAGGTGGTCATTTTTAGCAGAGATAACCGTAAAAATCATTATGGTTGTAGGGATTTGGTGGCCGACCATGATTCAAGACGCAACAAAATTCGTGAAAAGGTGTGATGAATGTCAACGCACTAAGGTACCAATTAAAAGAGACGAAATGCCTTTAAGACCAATGATGAGTGATCGAGCATTCGCTAAATGGGGATTGGACTTTGTTGGTCCTATCACTCCACCAGCGTATCGTTCACAATCACAATATATCATAGTGTCCACGGACTACATGACCAAATGGGTGGAAGCAAAAGCCACAACAAAAGCAGACGCTAGAACCACGACACAATTCTTATATGAATATGTGTTTACACGTTATGGCCTTCCAATTGAGCTGGTAAGTGATAGAGGGACACACTTTGTAAATGAAGTTATCCAACATCTCTTAAATGAGTTTATGGTAATTCATCGCAAATCTGCACCCTATCATCCACAAGCCAATGGCCAAGCGGAAGCGACCAACAAAGTATTGTGCACGGTTCTCACTAAACTGGTTAGTGAAACAAGAACAGATTGGGATCAGATGCTCTATTCGGCATTGTGGGCTTATCGAGTTGCATATAAAACAACACTCAATGCTACACCATTTAATATAGTATATGGGTTAAATGCAATATTGCCTATTGACTTTTTGATCCCCACACTAAGGGTAGCAAAACAGTTGGACTGGACTGGGCATGAACTTTCAGAGCGGTTAGAGGACCTTGAAAAATTAGATGAGTTACGACTCAACACTGTAGAGGCCATCTATGCAAAAAAAAGACAACAGAAAGAGTTTTTTGACAAACATGTCAAGATCAAGGAATTTAAAACGGGCGACTATGTCTTAGTATACACCCTTAAACAGCATGCCAAAAAGATAAAGAAAAGGGGCATGGGACCTTATTTGATCCAAGAAATATCGTCCAACGGAGCAGTAAAACTGTTGACACTAGATGGAAAAGAAATGCCGAACTGGATTAGTGGGTGTCGTTTAAAAAAATATCATCTCCCTTTAACACCGGAAATGTTGTTTCAACTGCATTATGGAAAAACATATAGACAGGAACAACAACGAATTCAAGACCAGGCACAACAAGAAGCAAAGGAACGGATTGCTAAACGAAAGCAGTTTCTCAGGACAATAAACATGGTCACCCCAATGATGACTGACGAATATCCTCTTTCAACATCCCAAACAATCGAAGCGGATATACAAAGCGACGAATTAGAAAAGACCATGACAGACCTTAGGGCTCAGGACGATAGCATCATCAACGACTTGGAAGATACATGGTGTAGTCCTTACATAAAAGCTTATGTAGGCACAAAACAAGTTGAAATCTATGCATTGCTTGACACTGGAGCAAAAATGAATGTCATCAGCTTTGAGCTCTTTCAGAAACTTGAACCAATGAAGACGATTCCAGAGACACACAGGTTGAAAGTAACGTCGGGTGATGAGGTGACCACGATGTGGTCTATTATAATACCAATCACAATGCAGGCACACCTGTACACTACAAAATTCCATGTACTGCCACCAAGTAGGTCAGCAACTTCGTGTATCTTAGCAGTATCATGGATGAAAGCTAACAGGGTATTCATTGATTTGGATACGAATGAGGCACTGTTCAGAAAGGAAAACTTTTCAGAACCCTTCTTATCATATAACCAATTCATATCAAGGAGGAAACAAAAGTCAATACAACCGCAAAAATCTGTCCAACAACAAACAAAGTTTACAAGTCCAGCAATGTCTTATCAAAAATCAGGAACCATGCAGGGAACTAGGCAAGTTTGGGTACGGCGTACAGAGCTGACCGAGGCACAATTACATCAAAAGCGGCAATACAAAGTGTGGATAAGGCGCGACAACCTAGTTCCTATAAAAGAGGAGTTTGAAGAACAGACACAACACCGAAAGCCAGCAAATCTACAGAGAAACATAGTCAATCTATCAAATACGCAACGGACTATATTGGTATGGAGGCCAAAAGTGCCAATTCAAAACGAGCCAACAACAAAAGAAGGGCGGACAAAGATGACAATCGTGCAGCTATCTACAACCGTCAAGGTCAAGCAACATCATACAAACAGCACGAGGAAACAAACAGAATTAACAACGAAAACTACAAGGATGTAAAAGACACAAATCATCAAGGCAGCAAGAGAGAATGTTCCACCAGATACGACAATAGCGATTTCAAAGGAACCACATACGCCAATTCAAAACCAGTGGAAAAAAATCAAACAACGGGCGGCGGAGTTACAACTACTACTTGCAAAGAAAATCTGCCAACCAATTCAAGATACCACAGGAAACCTCGACGACAAATGCCAATAAGCGAATCGCTTATACCTTCCTCTTGCACTGCATACATTCTTTCTACATGCATTGACCGTACATGCATATAGGGCTATATTACAAGGCCTGCATTAGCACGAGTTCAAACCCATGCACAACACATAACCTTGACGATACCCTGTCGTCCGGGAGGACTCCGACTAGGAGGGGGGGAGGCATTCCAAATGTGGACTCATCATGTCATATATTAGAGGGCAATGTTTGCGAGCAATTTTTCAACCATTTTTTGCGTTTTATTGTGTGATTTTTGGAAAAAGAATATGCCCTCATAATTAATCAGAATTGGGGACCAAATCATCATTCATGAGCCCCTAGGGATGTGTATAGACTATAAAGAGAGTCAAATCTGGCCAAAAACTGTCTAAAAACAGCAAAAAATAGGCCAAGGTTGACGATAGTGAGCGAGATTGTACATAGATGAGAGAAAAGTGAGCTACAAAGTGTTTTGCTTCTCATTGGTATTTTTCTAGGTTAGAATTGCTATTTTCGGGTTATTTCGGGATTTATTTTCTTTATTTTAGCCATTTTCTAGCAAAAATTATAGAAAAAAATCCTCAATCTAGATGGAAACACAAAAGAAGAGACGCCTGATCAGAGCAAGGTAAAGAAGACACAAAAAAAATAAGGACTGCAAAGGTGACAGAGCAAAATGACCACCGTCATGAAGGGACCTCCAAAAGGAGAAATCTACAAAAATGGTAAAATTGGAGCAACCGAAGTCCAAATCAGGAAATTTGCGAGCCTAAACCGCATCTCGCAAAAAGTTATGGCCACAGGTAAAAGATGGGAAAATTTGGTGTTGGAGTCTCGATTACATATAGAGAGACTAGGCTAGAAATTCCTCATTTGAGTCATTTTCCATAGTGAGAGAGAGAGAGCTCCCTACAGCAGTTGATAATTCCAAGAGCTCATCCATCGCGCACGGTCGCCAGATCGACATCAGATATGAGAGGTATGATCGTCAAATCTGACTCTAAGTGTTGTTTACTTCAGTTAGTCGCAAAACCTAGCCGGCATCACAATCACAACCTGTGCACACATACGGTAGAATGGTTGCTAGGGAGACCTAGAGGCCACCAAATGGGACCAAAAGTGAAAGGCACAATGCTAATAGCTTAGGGATCGATCCTATGACCTCGGTAAGCGTGAATGAAGCCGCTCAGAAAACCCTAATTTAGCAGGACCTGCAAATGGGCGAAAAAACCAAGGTGATCGGAAATGAGCCAAAATTCATAGACAGCAAGCCAATGACCTGGAAAAACCGAATGAAGGGTTAGATTATGAAAAATTTCGTCAAAACGGAGCCTAAAGTCCCTATCTGACAAAAACCGCACAAAGCGTCACGATACTCTAACGGGCCGACCAAGTGACAAAATTACACCAAAGTCAACAAGGAACATCCAAAGGAGGTCAACTATGAGATGGAATGTGTCCACTCAGAAAAAAAAGTTCTTCCACTAGGGCAAATGCCGGCATCAGGCCAGAAAGACGTCCAAATGGTCATTCTTGGTGTTTCAAACACCAAAACAACAACCGACTGCTTGGATGGAAGGTCAAAAGGAAGTAGAAGACAGCCGGAATCATAGAAAGACCAAAAGGAACCGCGACTATCACCTAAGTGGTCTACTTCGACTTCAGGACCAGCTAAGTGCTGCAAACAGGGAGTACATTCTGCTAAATTGATTAAAACTTGATGTGTGTGTCTAGGAGGGCCTATTAACACCATGAATGTCAACTAACATCAAAAAACTGGTAAAAATGACAAAGTGCCCAGTCTATCGCGATAGACTTGAACTTGCACTTAGATAAGGGAAAATTTGACTTTGGCTTCATGAGGGGTGCTAACAAGGAATGTTAACCACCAATATCAAGTCAAAGTGCAAGAAAAATCTATTTTGGCCAAAAAGCTCAGTCTATCGCGATAGACTTGCTGCAACAATTTTTGGGGGGAAAGACTTTTCAAATTTTTATAAGCTAGACTTGGGGAAGCAAATGAAGGCAGTACACCAAATTTGGTTCCAAGATGGACTCATATAGCAAGCTGAGAAAGACATGCAGACAACTCAGAGTCAGAAAAGAAATTCTCAAGGGCAGACAGGTAAAATTTACATGTAAGGGGTCAAGAAACCTTGCATCAACTGGGAGAAGGCAGACAGATGGTCACAAAGCCAGAAAATGACAAACTGGCACTAAGTCCCAGTCTATCGCGATAGAACAAGCATAGGGATACTGGACCATCTTATCAAAAATCTGAATTAGCAGCTGTCTTCAACATGATGCAAGATGACCACCCACTAAGTTTGAGCCCAAAACAACACAAAATGAAGGAGATAGACCAACATCTCTCTGAAGGGAATCTGGAAAATTGGGAGTTGATCCAAAAAGGGGTCACTTGACATTCATTTGAGGTGAAAAGGGGATCAGACCATGTGCAAGGTATGGGAAACCAAGTGGTGGAGTCACAACTGCAAAAAAGAACCCAGATAAAAAAAATGCCAGTCTATCGTGATAGACTAAGAAAAAGTAGCAAAGGGACATATTTTGAGCTTTGGCTTATGGAGTGACCTTACATGCCATGGGAGAATACACCACACAAAGTTTCAAGGCATTTGGACTTGTTCTCCTTCACCAACAACATCAATTTAAAGCCGCCAAAGTCGCACAATGGAAGAACTTGTCTATCTGCTAACATTTTATCTTAACTAATCTTGGGATTAAGAAGGCTCATCTAGATGCATGATTAAGTGGTAATCAATTTAGGAGAGTAGTACTATGTTTGTGCATTAACTGATAATTGTGATGACAGGATCTATTGAGGATTCTCAGGGAAAAAGAAAAGGCAAGAACCTGGCAACGGAAGGTGCAGCACCCTATGCACTTCTACCCAATTCTTTAAAGCCAGCAACCACATGGATACCTGCAGATGTGCAACAAGCAGTGGACTTTCAGATATATCAAGGTTCATATGTGGATGACAAAAGAAACTTAGTGGATACGATGATGATTCCCAAGGAGGCAGAGAATTACTTGAAAAGATCACCGCAAAGGTCATGGCTCAAAAAAGTCAGCTTGTGGAACTTTGTGTCACTACCACCAGTAGGGATAGATTTCAAGAGGGTACAACATCTAATAGAGACTATCCAAGAAGATGGAACTAGCAGAGTGGCAGGCATGGATGATGAAGTGATGGAGATCCACATCACCAAAGAGATCATCAAAGAGGCATTGAAACTGTCAGATCAAGGAGCAAACATGAGAGAAAGAAGGAAAAATCTCACAGTTTACTTGCAAAAGTCCAAACTACCTTCTTTCGAACTCATAGCAAACCCATAAGTAAGAGAGCTGACACAGATCTACAAACAGTGTTTGTTGAGCTACAACAAAAGGCCGCCAAGATACACTACACCGCACGGGAGCATCTCAACCACATTGACATGGGCTATGGGAATGACCCGTGAGTTCTACATAGATCACGCGTCATATCTGTTTGAAGAAATGACAAAGCTAAGGCAGGACAGACCCAATTACATTGCAGGAGGAGAAGTCCTAACCAGAGTAATATACCATGCCATAGGCAAGGCAGATCAATTGCCACCTGCCCCTCATCAGAACGACTGGCTGGTATTAAGGGAAAATAGCGAAGACGAATCACAAAGGAAAGTACCGGCATCTATTAATACCATTGGAGGACGCAAGCTGGAAAGAGTGACAAGAAGTACACAAGAAAAGATGGCTGAAGAAAAAAGAACTGAAGAGGAAGAAGCCTGACTAAAGAAGCGAAAAGCGGAAATGGAAAACAACACCAGGTTGCAGAAGATAGCAAAGATGGAAAGGATGCTAGAAGGGTTTGCTCTAGAAAGATCTCTACGAGGCGATGTAGGCGCCACTTGGAAATCGTCTAGTAGCACTTTCACACTAAGAACGCAGAATAGAAACAACCTAGCTTTTGAGCTAGACTGGTTCGAGAAATACATCCAAGAAAGAAATGCGAGGGATGAGCCAGAACTGCTACTAGAAGAGGAGGATCTCCAAACTTTGAGAGATCAGCTGAGGCCGACTTCACGTGATCAGGAGACACCGCCGCCATCTCCAAGGCCAGATACAAGTGAGAGGCAATCTAGCCCACCTGCTGAATCTACTTCGCATTCAGAAAGCTCACATCGAGATGACAGAGTTCACACACCGCCCAGTGAACAGGAAGAAGAAGAAGGAACAGATAGACGCCAAAACACTGGAACCATATCACAAAGTGATAAAGGCAAGCAAAAGGTGGTGGATCACTCTAAAGATAAAGCTTCCTCCTCTCAAGAAATTGAGTTGGATGCTACTATAGATGAAGATTTGCAGTCAATGGCGACAATACTAAACCGAACAAGACTGCACAGTCAATGGTTAGCTGATCAGAACCGGTCCAACAAAATGAAGCTACAAAAAACTGATGAGGAAGTTCAGAGACTGCAAAAGCAAAGGGAAGACACTCTAAAGCTGATCAACATCAGAGATACTGAAATATTGGGGCTCAAAGGCACAATAAATCTTCTCAAGGACAATTTACAGGAATCGGACAACTTCAATGCCATATGTCAAGATACAATAAACGTGTTCCTTGAAGATGTCAGTGAAAGAGACGAACACATCCAACAGTTGGAAAAGGAAAAGCAAGATGCGCTAGAGGCCATCACAAGTTTGCAAGTCGTCATCGATGACTTACAAATTGAAGTCAAAGATTTAAGAGCAGTAACAGATATCCAAGCAAGAGAAATCGAACGCGCCAAAAAGCAAAAAACGTCGCTACCAACAACACTAGTAGTCCATCCAGAAGAGGAAGTGGCTGCACTAAAGAGGGAGCTGGAGTTAGAAAGAAAACAACGTTTAATGATTGCTGAAAGTGCGCTTAGAGCAGAAGGTGAACTATAAAGACAAAGTTCAGATTTGCAAAGTGAACAACAACAAGGACCAGCTCCTGACAGTGAAATGGAAAGCATTGTTTCCAAATCACTTAGGGAAGAAAATGAAATCCTGCATATCAGGATAAAACAGTTAGAGGAGTCGGCCGCTAAAAAAGACATGGAATTTCAAGCTCTACAAATCAATAGTAGAACAATGACCGCACAAATCGCAAGTCTACAAAGTGCAGGGCAGCACCAAGGACATGGACGAGTGCACATGGAGCCAGTAACAACGAATTTGGCTGGACTCGCCGAAGTTTATGGGGGTCAAGATGAGTACGACAAAGATTCAGATGAACAAGAGGCACATACGCAGACTGATCAAACCGGCTCCAAAGACCAAGAGACAGAAGAAGATTCAGTCATGAAGATGGAAGAGCAGAGGCTAGCCGAGCAGATGGAAAAGCAAACAGAAATGATATGGTACAAGGCTATGCAACTTGAAAAGGAGTTGCTACAAGGGCTTTCCAAATCGGGCATAACAGCAGCAGAGCTACGACAAGAATGGAATGCGCCTATGTTACCTTATGCTCTGCTGAAGTATGAGACTCTAACACATCAACGGCAGCTCGAAAAAGAAGAACAAGTTCCAGTATTTGAAGGAGAAGTACAAGATAGGGAACGACAAAACAGAATAGTGGACAGCTAGCCAAAGTAGAGGCGTCAATGGCTATTGGAGCATCCTCATAACTTGATCCACTTAGTCAACGCACCGCCTGAGCTGAGGAATGACAGAACGTTTTGCCCAACTCCCCGAACATACACCTACAACCAACATAAAGCACTATAGAGCAGAAATCCGACATGGCTGAATTATCCAGTAATGCCAGAGCCAGCAGAGGGAGAGAGAATATCCGGTTCTTACATGGTGAAAACCCTACAGGGCGCCATAGCAGAATTCGGAGGCTCTCCTGACCTATCCTGCAAGATGCTATGTAAAATAGCTCGCACATTTTTGGCCTGTCTCACAACCTTCTTGGAAAGCTGGACATCAGAGTATATGAATACTGAAAGAAGCATCTCAAAATTGTCATACGATCTAAGTGGGCCAACGACAAAGCCAGTATTGTATGCTTATTTCAAACGGCTGATGTTTCTGCCAAGCTACCATCTCCAGACATTTGAAGAAGCATTTTACACGGGCTTCTTCATGTATAAGTCAAAAATTTTTGGCCCATTAATGGCAAGTGACTCTATGCGCTATGATACGTTTCTACAGCAAATCACTCAAGAAAGGCGACAACGACAATAAAGACAAAGACGATCATGTCATGGTAGACATGAACTAGGAGGGGGGGAGTGTTGGAGCCCCATTGGTCCAACTGTTGTAATGAGCCCATTTGTAAAGCATATCAAATTCCATTTTTTATGTCAAAGACGTCTTATCAGTTTGATCCATTCGTCTGGATTATGTAAATATTAGTCAGTCAGTCAGGACTCAGAATTATTCCCACTTTTGTAATCATGAGCAAGAGAACCCCATGTACATTTTTTGAGCTAAGGTGACTAAAGTATAAAAGTCACCTTAGAACCATTTTTTGAATAACATTTGAATTAATCCTGTGTCGTACGAGTCTTAGAGAGAGAGAGAGAGAGAGTGAGTGTGTCTTATCCTCTTCGCTACGCGCTTCTCCCTGACCGGATTCATGACGCGACCACACCACTGCGATAGTCTCTCCGAGAGCTACGCGCCCACGCCACGCATTCGCCGTTTCGAGTTGATCGCGATTGATTCTTCCTTGAGCTTGTTTTGCTTGTAAGTAGCACAAACGATGTCTGTTTTCAATAATCAAGTGCTTCATGGAATGAGAAAGAGATTAGCTACACATAGATACTGATAAACTTAAGTTTCGCGCACTTTTGGATTATGACCTGTTGGTCTATCACGACAGCATTCGAGATAGCTAGGGTTCAAATCTGGTGAGATTAGACTTATAGGTAAGTATATCCTAGTGAGAGGATGGTGCCTAGTAAGTTTGATGCGATTCTGAGTTCATTGGACGTGTAAAATGTATTGTGAGAGTTAAGGGATAGGGTGGGTTGCATTCTACCAGGGTTAGTGATTGATGCATCATAAAAGTGCGTATGTGTAGATTGGTCTCAGTCTGACAAGCTAACGAGATTGCCTACGGGTTAGTCGTGTCATCGGATGATAAGTATGTTGTCTGTGTCGTGCTCGTGAGTATGAGCAGGGGAGTAGTTAAGCCCTAAAACAGCTTGGTAGAAAAAATGGGATTACCTCACACAGCTAATCCTTGACAAGGATCTGCGAGCAAAAAGAGAATAGAGAGGAGCATATCCCGTCCATCAGATGGGCTACCGAGTATGGTCGTCTTTCAGCATAGCCAGTATGTCCTCCATTGAGCCAAAGAGCCAGAAGAGTTTCTGAAGCCCAATACTGTTGATAAAGCCCGTAAAGCAGAGAGTTCCAAACTCACAAGGCAGAGAGCAATTCCCTTGTGTGTGTGTGTGTGTGTGAGAGAGAGAGAGAGAGAGAGAGAGAGAGAGAGAGAGAGAGAGAGAGAGAGAGAGAGAGAGAGAGAGAGAGAGAGAGAGAGAGAGAGAGAGAGAGAGAGAGAGAGAGAGAGAGAGAGAGAGAGAGAGAGAGAGAGAGAGAGAGAGAGAGAGAGAGAGAGAGAGAACCTAAGAGAAAAAGCTCTCCATATTTACTAGAGGAACGCGGCAGGCGACCAGATGGAGGAGATCCGTATTGCAGATCCTAGGGAGATGTGAGTACGTGCGTATCCGAAGAGAAAGAGAGAGATAAAGACTGCGTTACCGAAACCTTACTGAGCCAAGATTTAAGGCGAGTCTTTCGACCCTATCTACATATAAGGGGAGAGAGAGAAACACACACACACACACACACACACACACACACACACACACACACACACACACACACACACACACACACACACACACACACACACACACACACACACACACACACACACACACACACACAGATAGATACATAGATAGATAGTTCTATTATCGTCCTGGGAGGTCAAATATGACCTATGGGACCAAATGAACATGTCACGTGGTGTGAGTGGAGTTCATAAGTGACTCTCGATGCTCAAAAATGGCTGAAATGAGCGTCGCAATAGAGAGTCCACATCGTGGTTGGGAGAGGAAGGTATGTAGGGAGAGCTCATGGCTGAATATATGGGGAAAAGAGGACCTAATGTGGTCAAAAGCTGAGCACTCAAGTAGTGTGTGGTACTCACTCTCTCGCACTTGACGAGGGCATAAGGTGCAAAGTCGATGACACTCCTCGCCAGTGCCCCAACGTCCTGTCTCGCAACGTAGAGAATGGGAGCTAAGACGAATGGAGGCAATGGTGCGGATCGCACTCAACGGGATGGGCTCAAGGATGTAGGAATGGGTTCGGTTACCTCGTTCCGAGAAGAAGAGAGATTTGTAGTTTGGGGCAACGTGTGTGGTGTAATGGCTGAAGTGAGAACCTCCGGATTTCTCCCAAGCCATGATACATTGGCGTTGTAAGAAGGCCTCATTAACTTGGGAGTCGATCGACGCATCCTTGACCAAGTGACATGCATCCCATCTTCCAAACCATTTCTTGATATCAAGCATCCACCCCGAACTTAGTATTTTGCTCTTACATGTCTTTTGAACCTTTTGACTTGCTTCATATGCGATTCTAGGAAGTCGATGCAAAGGGCTACGTTGTGTCTTACACATGTACTCCACAACCCTTTCCATGCCCAAGACCTCAATGGGAAGCGATCCGGACTCAAGAAGTAAGAGCATGTAGGGTGTTTGTGTCTTGACTTGGAGAAAGTTGGTGAGAAAACGCTTTTGGACATTCTCAAACTCTTTCCAAGTAGACTTCCCGATGCCTCCACCCCACACCTCCACTCCATAAAGAAGCACCGGTGTCACCAATGTGTCAAAGAGGTACTTTTTGAGAGCCCAACACTTGATCTCTCCTGCATTGCACATGTTCTCAAATGCATAATAAGCCCTCTTTCCGGCTTCCAAGCGACGCATTGCACAATCCTTCCATTTATGATTGGATGGAACCTCAAGGCCAAGGTACTTGAAGTGATCTACCACTTCAAGTTTCTCATTGTTGTATACAATGCATGGATTTTCGTCATTGAGGGTCTTTACAAGCATAACCTTGGTTTTGGATCCATTCACGATCAGCCCGCTATGTAGGCAAAAGCGTTCCAAGACACTCATAAGCTTTTGTGCATCTTCTAAGGTATGTGCCAAGAGCACTACATCATCGGCATAAAGCAAAAGCATGATCACCGCATTTCCAATCTTAACCTCTTCTATGCCTTCTTGCTGCATAAAATCAAGAACCATGTATTCCAATTCATCAATGAGTAGCCCAAAGAGGGTTGGGGAAAGTGGGAATCCTTGTTTGACACCAATAGTGCTTGCAAAAAATTCTGAAATTCCATCTCCCATACGTAATCGACATATCACTTTTTGGTAGATGCGAAAGACTGCATGCATAAATTCTCTCGGCACTTGAAGGCTTTGCATATGTCTCCAAAGATTTCCTCGCGGTACCATGTCAAAAGCTTTCTTGAAATCCACAAAGCAACAATACAACTTTTTTCCTTTCAATCGAGACGCTTCCATAAGAACTCGAAGAGTGACAAGGTGATCAATAGTGCTATGATGCTTTCGAAAACCTGCTTGGCCAAGCGCACGTTTGCCATTCTTTTCAGCCCATTCACTTATCTTCATCTCCATGATACATCCAAATAACTTTGCCATCAAAGAACCAACCATTATAGTGCGATAGTTGTTCACATTGTTTACATCTCCTCCTTTGTGCAAAGGTTTGATCCAATTTGCACTCCAATCATGAGGCATGCCATACTGAAGTGCAAGGTTAAACATATCGCATATCCAATATCGTGTTTTCTTGCTTGTCCATTTAATCATTTCAGCCTTGACACGTTGAAGGTCACCTGCCTTGCGAGTAGCAAGTTTCTCAAGCGCGCGGCATACATCTTCAATGGTAAAGAAGGGAGACATAAATGGAAGGGAGCTACAACCCTCCATCTTATCAACATTGGGTTGCTCATAGAGGTTCTTACAATGCATATACATATCCTCAAGAGTCAAGTCACCAAAGCTCTCAACGCGCTTGCCTTTTAGATTTTGCCAAAACTTGCCACATGCATGTGCTTTCTCTTGTGCTAAAAGAAGTTGTTTTTCGACTTCCCACCTTCTCCTCTTCTTTTGAACAAGTGCTTTGTATGTGTGTGAACATTCCAAGTAAACTTCCTTGTCTTTGATTGCATCCAATCTTAGCAAGTGTTTTCGGGCTTGACTACATTCCATGTCAAACCATTTCTTCTTGGTGCTACCCTTCTTAGACCTTTTGCAAGACATGTGTTTCACTGAAAAGCATTCCTTCGCACAAGAGAAAATTACTTCTTTGAAAACTTTCCACTTGCATTCTAATGTTGGGCTCCTTTGATGCTCTATCATGCTTAACATTTGGTCCACCATATCAACATATATAAGTGCTCGTTTGAAGTCTAGACGTAGGTACAAATGATTCACATCATGATTGGAGGCTACATGCTCAGGCCGTTTACCACACTTGAGGTCAATACATAACATCCTATGATCCGATTCCGGATTCCATTCACCAAGTGTAAAGCTTTGTATGCATTCTAGAGTGTCTTCTGAGAACAACATATAGTCAATCACGCTAGCACCATTGTGCTTTCTACATGTAAAGTCATTGGTGCCTTGCCATAGAGATACACCATTTGCAATGAGCATTCCGGTACTATTGCACATATGTAGAAGTGACTTTCCATAGTGATCCACTTCTTTTGCATCATTAGAACTTCGATTATACATGTATGAGTCATCCACTCTTCTTGATACATGCGGCATGTCGACTTGTTGTGTGTCGTGTTGTAACATATTTGTGCGAGCATTCATGTCTCCAAAAACAATGACTTCACCTTGATCCTTGTAATGAGCAATGTCTTCCTCTAGTTCAACAAAGGGCTGATCTCTATCCATATTCAAGCGAGCATAAAAGTTGGAGTCATAGTGAGGAATGTAGCAGCCGGACACAAACATGACTTGACCATTTGGTGGGCTGATTTTCAGCCATAAGTAGCGTTTATACTTATCTTTTTTGACAATGGAAACATCTTTCAAACCCTTTTTGGTCATACATGCTACGCCTCCTTGGCCTCTTCGTTGCTTTGCATTTTTGGCCCACATCAAAGAATGTACATCGTATTTGTCAAATCCAAGAATTCGTTGCGCATCATGCTCCCATGTTTCGACAAGAAGTATCACATCGGAGTCATTGGTAAGCTCATCAATGCCAATTCCCGCATTCCATGGATACCCGTTACGATTCCAAAAGCTTATTCGCAAGCGTGAGTTGGTCTCATAGATCATGTGTCCCTATTTGTTGGGTGGACTTGCATCCTCCGAGAGAGAGAGAGAGAGAGAGAGAGAGAGAGAGAGAGAGAGAGAGAGAGAGAGAGAGAGAGAGAGAGAGAGAGAGAGAGAGAGAGAGAGAGAGAGAGAGAGAGAGATCTTGCTTTGCATTAAAGTTCTTGCATGTGAGCCAATGTACCATAATTAAGAGGTTGCATGTGCAAAACCGGTTACTGTCAGTTGGTGATTGATATGCATTGAAGCTTCCAAGGGACTTAGGAGGTGGGTTAGTAAGGAGAGTGCCACACGAGAAATCAAGATCCCAATTGTGCCAAGACACTGTCGTCAAGATAAGTGTGTGTGTGTGTGTGTGTGATTGAAAAATCCCATCACTTAGAACCATATACTGAGAGAACTTAAGTACTTTTTACACTTATCATATGGTTACTCCAAAGAAAAAGTAGAACTTTAAAATAAAAATAAAAATTGTTACAAGATCCTTCGGTACATAAAACAATAGGAGCTTTAGGCCGGAACTTCTATCAGATGAAAGCAGGGATCTTTACCTGCCAAAACCAACCACAAGTACAATCAATTAGAATTAATTTGCACTAAACGGGTGACAGGTATATCAAGCAATCCCCACTGCTTGTTATCGTTGTCACACCCTGAAGCCCAACCCTACTCCTAGGTATATGTTACATTTTCTTTTGCTCGCCTATGCAGATATGGTCGATTACGGTCCGTGAAATTTTGTACAGGTTTACAAGGTTTGGAAATGGGGTCTCTAATTGCTAATAGCTTGGTTTGATTTTTCCCTTTGTGTGCTGCCATGAGCTTGTCCCGAATCATTTGTAGCTTGAATATATCACGAGTGACACTCATCCTAGCTATCTACCTGTACTCCTGTTTGTCATCAATGATTAGGAGTTTAGCATTCTTTAGCGACTACATTATGTTGCTATATGGGTAGCCCTATCATTACGATGTATAAGTAAGCATTACAATCTACAAGAACTCTCTTTTTTTTGAAAAATTTCGGCAGCATTTTGTATGTAGAACGGTTTATTTCTCAAAAAAACCATATTCCAAACAAGACCAACATCTTCCTTTACAAGATGTGTCCTATACATTAAATCTTTGATCTATTTTTTGGCTAAGTATTAATCATAAAGAAGAGTGAAAGAAATCCCCCCTTTTTTTAATACAAAAGCCTCTGTTTTGATTCATAGCCTTACCGCTAAGGTTTTTCGTACTGGTTTTTATATACTGTTTGGTTATGCCTTAGGGGCAACCTTGCCATGGTTACAAAGTGAGTATATTAAGGTCAATTCCTGACAATTTTGGTCAAAATTTTGTTTGTTCTATCCCTTTTCTTCAAAAAACTGGTCTTTTCATATTGAAATAAGGTTTTCCCAAACCCTTATGAAAAGATTTAATACCTCCTTTATGTCCGATATTACATACAAGACAATCGATAAAAAACCACTTTGCTTTTTATTTTTTGAAAAAAAAACTTATACTCTAAGTTTTCTCTATCAATTCACCTGGTTGTTATTTGCAGTAGACAACGGAAGTGCTCCTTCTGTCTTTGTAGGTTCAAGGTATTGCTCTTCTTGCAACCGTTCCCTTCAAGTAATTTTATGTATAATTAGTCGGACCATATACCTTTTATAGTTTAGGTACAATACGAACCTGTTTTCATGCTAAATTGTGGCCTAACTGTGTTATGAATGTATGTCTTATACATAAGTATGCAAAAACAAGAGTATGGGTGAGTGACGTATTCTTTTTTGTGCCTATTATGTGCCATTTACATGAATATAGGTTGTTTGTGGACCTTCCTATTGGTGTATTTTGTACACATATCCTACCAATGTTTAAGCGGAATGCATGCTTGTATGCAAGTTTTAGTTCTACCGCCGGAAATTTAAGTTCGTGATGCCATGCTTTTTTCCAATGTGTATCAATAGACGAGTACTTTATGCATGAGATACGATGTGTTAACCGAAAACAAAACCATGCCTTTAAAACCTCTTTACCATAAATATGAGTGAATAGAAAGACATTATTGTTACTGGAATCGTTACCGGAAAATGAGTAAATACAAAATGATACAATGTCTTATAGAACTTTCTGTGAAAGACTGGATACAAAAGATGGTTTATCCTATGTTAATGAATTTCAATAGATAATTTATACAAACACGTGAACGTACCTCCCCTGTAATGTTTGTATCTTGCAAGTTAGCCTTGTGTGTAGTATACGTCTTCAACTTGCGAATTATCTCTGTGTGTAGTAGAAAGCGATGACTTTGGGCTTGCTAGTGTACCAATTGCGCACACACCAGCCGATGTGCCGTGCCGTCCCAGGTTGATTACCTATGGCATACAACTGTGATTATTGATGGCATACAGTGCCTTGACATGTGTGTGCATACAATTGAGTCCCTTATGATAAATCGTTAAGTGACTAGTAATCAATCTTATGTAGAACGTTTCTGTGAGAAAGCATGGAGGCTCAGCTTATTCTATGCTTACTTTATTTCAACATATACGTTTGAAAAATAGAATGTACCTCCTCTGTATGTTTTGCGTAGTAGCTTTGTGGGTAAGAGAGGCTGACGCCTTTGGGCTTAGTAGTGTAGCAAATGCGCCACCACCAGCAGTTGTGCCATGCCTTCTTAGGACGCCCACCTACGGCAAATGTGTGCATGTGAGAGGCTTTGGACACACGAGTGCGTATGATGCTCTGTGTATACGTGCATATAGTGCTAAGTGCGCCTTGCGCTGCCTTGGTTTTATAGGGAGGCTGAGTCCGGTGCCTTAAAGGCGGTCCATGGCCATGCCAGTAGCTACTACAGCGATTTCTCGCCACGAATGTATACGACGCTGCTATTTAACGATGTTTGCCTTTTTAAAGCATTATAATCTACAAGCACTCTTGATTTTTTTGAAAAAATTCGACAAAATTTTGTTTGTAAAACAGTTTATTTTTTTAAAAAAACCATATTCCAAACAAGACCGACATCTGTCTTTACAAGAGGTGTCCTATACACTAAATCATTGATCCATTCTTTTGCTAGGTATTAATAATAAAAAACAGTGAATTTTTTTTAAAAAACCTCCGTTTTGACTTACCAGCCTTACATCTAAGGTTTTCCGTACCGGTTCTTATACACTGTTTGGTTAATGCCTTAGGGGCAGCCTTTCTATGGTTTAAAAGTGAGTATATATTAAGGTCAATGTCTGAAAATTTTAGCAAAATTTTGTTTGTTCTATCCTTTTTTTCAAAAAACCGGTCTTTTCATAATGACATTGGCTTTATATGAGGTTATCCTAAACCCTCATGCAAAGATTTAATACCTCCTTTATACCGGATATTACATACAAGACAATCAATAAAAAACAAAGCTTTGCTTCTTATTTTTTTGAAAAAAACTTATACTCCAGGTTTTCACTATCAGTTCACCTGGTTGTTATTTGCAGTAGACATCGGAAGTGCTCCTTTTGCCTTTGTAGGTTCAAGGTATTTCTCTCCTTGCAACCGTTACCTTCGGTTGTTGGCAAGTAATTTTATGTACAAAAATTAGTCAAACCACACATCCTTTTTAGTTTAGGTACACTACAAACATGTTTTCATGCTGAATTTTTGTTCAACTACGTTATGAATGCACGCCTTATGCATAAGTATGCAAAAAAAAGAGTATGAGTGATCGAGGTATTCTTTTTTGTGCCTATTACGTGCCATTTACATGAATATGGGTTGTTCATGGAATTTCCTATTGCTATACTTTGTACACATATCCTACCAATGTTTAATCGGATTGCATGCCCGTAGGCAAGTTTTAGATCTACCGCCAGAAATTTAAGTTCATGATGTCATGTTTTTTTCCTATGCAAGCATTGGGTTGAGCATGACTAACATAGAGCCGATCCAAAAAATGGGGCATAATGTGTCAAACCTATACCATGGGGTTGACCATGTAGGCATAAGTGTGTGATATGTCATTGCGTGTTCCATAGTGTGTGTGTGTGAGTGTGTGTGTGTGTGTGTGTGGCCCTCCCCCAACCCTAAGGAAAGGGACACTTGGTGGAGGATAGGCCACCAAGTGGACCTATCCTCTACCAATTCGTTGTTTTAATGTTCTGATGTGGTAAACCTAATGCCTGGAAACTGATTCATTAGAAAATTTCGGAGGTCATTTGGAGGGCCTTGTAAGAAATTGTATTTCTCTCTCTAGAAACTTTTTTTAAAATGCACTTGCACCTTGTGAGTACGTCCAAAAAGACAACCAGACACTCTAAAAAGTAGATTTATATTCCCAATCGTCCTTGAAAACGGTCACTTTTTTATTTAATGCGAGCGTCTTTTTCAGGAGGTAGGTGTGGCGCATTCAATGTAGCTTACGTCATCATTGAAAGTTGAAAAGTCACAAACTCGGAAATAGTGATAGATTTTGAGGCTTTTGACACCACCAATGCGTCCGGAACGCCAAAATACCCTACAAACGAATGTCTACTTGTCTCATTCCGACATCCGGAGAGGCAAAAAATGTCAAAAAATCCCAAAAAATGGGCTTTTTACTTAAGGCGCGCGAGGAGGCATTCTAAAATTCTAGAATACCCCTCTACACGCCGTTAGTACAAAGCTTCTTTTAGTGATTTTTGGACAATTACCTTTCAAGAAAGCCCCTTTTTAGAGGTTTTTTGACATTTTCCTCTCAAAAAGCTCCCTAAAAGAGGAAAAAAGGGGTTTTTTACTAACGGCGCGCGAGGAGGCATTCCAAAATTTTGGAATTCCCCCTCGCGCACCGTTAGTAAAATCTTCTTTTAGAGGTTTTTGACATTCTTTGCCTCTTTGGATGTCGGAGCGAGGCAATTGGACATTCATTTCTAGGATATTTGGGCGTTCCGGACGCATTGACAGTATCAAAAGTTTCAAAATCTTCCACCACTTGATAGTTTTGTAACTTTTTGAGTTCTAGTGATGACGTAAGCCGTATCAAATACACCACATCTACCTTCTGAAAAAGGTGCTCGCATTAAATGAAAGAGAGTGATCGTCTTCAAGGACCACTAGATTATTAAATGAGGAGAGGGACACCTTTTATATTTTTGTTAATATCAATCTATTTTTCTACGTAACGTAGGCTCTTCTCTCATTGGAGGAGCTTATTTTCCTCTCTCTTCCAAAAGGCCCTCCAAAAGACCTCCGAAATCTCCTAATGTCTCTCCAGGAAACTAGTAATACATGTAATTATTTTCCCTTTTTTGAAACCATTCTCTACGAACATAGAGATCAATTTATTTAAATCTGTTACCACATATGATTCTTGGGATGCATTATATAATATGGGAAGCACCTATGATATTCACACATTATATGCCATCTTTTTTGGCCGATTACTGGCGGCATGAATAAACGAAACATTAGGGCATGGTAATTTGTCTTTTTTCCATGCGGTGCACGTTATATACTCACCTTCCATTCATTTGCATAATTGGATGTGTGTGTTTAAATATGTGGTTTGATTTGTCTTGTGTGTGTCTTTAGTCCCAATGATGTCCAAAGGGTAAATTGTAAAGGGGTTCTCTTGGGACAAGGGTTTTTTGTGATTTAGACACTGTGAAATAAATGGATTATTAGCAAATAGCAAATCATCCATATATCGCCATGAATATAAAAATGTGTTCATCATATCAAATCTGGTAAGCTGGGATAGTTTCTTTATATATTCAATTTCATACCAAGCTAAATACAAATTACACCATAATGGTGAACAGCTATATCCCATTGGTATACCTTTTTCTTGGCGATAAATGTGTTTACCTAATTTGGTAAAGCAGTTATCAACGAAAAACTCATTGATGTTATAAAATACTCAAATGCCCAGACCACTTCCCTTTTCTTTTTTGTGAGTACAATCCGCTTGCGGTTCTTCTTAAACCCAAGATATTGCATACCTTTGATGAGTCTAATAATGTAGTCTAGTACCTCAAGTAGTCCATGCTTGCCTTTGTGAGGGATAGCTTCGTAACAGGATGTTATATCAAAGGAATGAATGTTTGTAATACGTTTTGGTAGATTGATCAAAAAATCATATTGATTATTAATCATCCAATACCCGTTGGTTTGTGTACCAAAGATCATTTGTAGCTTTTTATGTGTGATTTCGGTGTACTCCTCAAATCCTTGTTTTACGCTTTTGAGTATTTTGGTGATTATAGTCGTGGCGGGAGTAAATACACAACTATGCGCATTAGTGATTCATCTGAAATCCATTTTATGGATTTTAAAATTTCCCATAAGATACGGGAGAGAGAACACAGCTGGTGTCTCTAACCCAATTTCATGGGTGTATGATCCTATGGCTTGGAAAATTTCCTCCTCTTCCGAAGAAAGAAGACGGAATTTAGGGCTTTCCAGTCGTCTCCTTGCTGCTAATTGGATAAGTATTTTACATATAAAAATAGGAGTTTGTGCAGATTTTTCAAGTCCGCATATAAATAGATATTGTAAAATATAATTTATTTCATTCATCATGTCCGTGTTTTCGTACCAGGGAGTTTGGTTTTGCATGTAGAAGGGAAATCTTTGGGAAAACAATTCATTAACCGATCCCTGGATATAATTGTAATGTGATTTACTATCCTCAAAACATAGAAGGATACATAAGGTTTTCCATACATTGCCAAGTTCTTTTATTACTGACTTAGGGTTTACTGGTACTAACGGTATGTGATTTAACCCTTTCTTGATAAATTCTTGGAATGTTTTATGTCTAGCTATGCTAGGGTTAGTGGTGATCACATGTCTTCCAAATGGTTCAAGGTCAACTAAAAAGTTGTAAAACCTTTTATGTGTCAAAAAACCACATGGTTGTGATTCATCAATTTCCTGGGAAAACACAGTAGATGGTTTATAGAGGGTATGGTTCAAGTTTCGGGTATATTTCCACCCAAAGAAAATCTTCATTTTAGATAGGTCTTTGTTGATGTGAAAATCATTTATAAGTGTTTGAAAAAACTTATGAGGATTAATAAAGTCCATAAATTTGTTACAAAATAATATATGAACGAATCTTCCATGCATCTTAACATTGCGTTCAAAGTGTAACAATCCATTATTTCTTGTATAAAGTAAATGTACCTGATCCTCAGAATTTGGGTATTCAAGTGCTCTGGGAGTACCTCCATAGTCCTCCGGTCCTCTAAATTGCCTTGGTCTCTTGCTTGTTGTTGCCATGCTGCTAGGTGTGTGTGTAATCTTCTTTAGCTGCTCTTTGCCTTTGGGTGGTTTAAGTAGGGTTTCGATTGTATTGGAGACAAGTGTGTTGTGTAGCTTTTGAAGAAGTGGAGTCCAGGTGTGTACATGACCAATCCCTTGGCTACTTCTAGCATGTGCTCATGAAACTGATAGTAGATGATTACTACTTGCCTTAATTCAATCGAAAATGAGGCCACCCATGCAATAAAGGCAAATACCTGGGCTGGTCCTGATGAGAACTGAAAAAACTTTAGTAGATTCTGGAATACGTACCACAAAAACTGATTAAACCAAATAATTGATGACGAACAATTGGATTTTGGATCCACCCTTTTGAATTGGCATTTTAGGAAGGGTCGATAGGAATTCCAACAGTTTCTCAAAAACCGTTTTTTTCCTTTGCTCTGTCCATAAGAGAGAGTCCTTTGGTGCGAGCAACGGTTGAAGTGCTTGGACGCTTTTTTCCATCGACATCTGATAATTTGACCTGTTTAAGTTTGAAGAGAACATCTTGTGCCAAAAGATGCTTGGAATGTAAGGCTAAGGTTTTACATTGCTCAACAATGTCTGTGGGAATACTACACAACAGCCCTAGAGAGGAACTTGTAAAAGGTGCCTGATGGTTCAAAATTTCATAATCCCAAAGTTTGTGCTCAAGTCTAATGGCATCTAACTCCACTTGCATGGGTGGTAGTAAAGGAATTACCTCTGAAAACAATTTAGAGACCGCCCTTTCGAGGGCTACACAGTTTGCATCTGTTAAGAAGTTGAGGGCTTCCTTCTCATCTTCTTCCAGAAGGTCAAGATCCAGAAGAGGATTGATAACCTTTTCTGAGTGTTTGATTTCTATAGGCACGGCAAGAAGGTTATTGATAAAATATAGTTTGTTCACAATAGTGCGCAGAGACGTAAAATAAAAATCAAGATCTGAACTATCTTGTGCATTAATAATGGGAAGTTTAGCTAAGAAGGTATTTAAGGCCTCTAGAAGCTTGTCTTTATCTTTTCTAGAAAGAATCAATAATGAAATCCAGTCATTAATAGAAGTTGTGTTTAACACTGATATAGAGTGGGTGTGTATGGCTTGTTTCTCAAAATCTAGCAATTTTTTGTGAAATTCTACACTTGAAACAAGACAGTATACACTCGGTCCCCATCGGAGGAATAGGAGTGCCTTCTTCTATTCCATATCCCAGACGGGTGAGAGATGGAATCCAAAAAGCCTGGAGAAAAAAAGACTAAACCTTCATTTATTTTATGTCAATACTAAGTTTTCTCAGTATATGATAGATACCCGACCAAAGGTATCTTGGGAAAATTCTGTGTGCGTTTGATTGAAAAATCCCATCACTTAGAATCATATACTGAGAGAAATTAAATACTGTTTACACTTATCATATGGTTACACCAAAGAAAAGTAGAACTTTTTTAATATAAAAATTGTTACAAGATCCTTCAGTACATAAAACAATAGGAGCTTTAGGCTATAACACCTATCAGATGAAAGCAGGGATCTTTACCTGCCAACTAACCACAAGTACAATCAATTAGAATTAATTTGCACTAAATGGGTGACAAGTATATCAGGCAATCCCCACTGATTGTTATTGCTATCACACCCTGAAGCCCAAGGGCCTACTCCTAGGTATATGTTACATTTTCTTTTGCTCGTCTATGTAGATATGGTCGATTACGGTCTGTGAAATTTCGTTTAGGTTTACAAGGTTTGGAAATGGGGTCTCTAATTGCTAATGGCTTGGTTTGATTTTTCCCTTTGTGTGCCATGAGCTTGTCCCGAATCCTTTGTAGCTTGAATATATCACGAGTGACACTCATCCTAGCTGTCTGCCTGTACTCCTGTTTGTCATCAATGATTAGGAGTTTAGCATTCTTTAGAGACTATACTATGTTGCTATAGGGGCAACCCTATCATTATGGTATATAAGTAAGCATTATAATCTACAAGCACTCTTGATTTTTTTGAAAAATTTCGGCAGCATTTTGTTTGTAAAACAGTTTATTTTTCAAAAAAACCATATTCCAAATGAGACCGACATCTGTCTTTACAAGAGGTGTCCTATACACTAAATCATTGATCCATTCTTTTGCTAGGTATTAATCATAAAGAAGAGTAATTTTTTTTAAAAAAACCTCCGTTTTGACTTACCAGCCTTAGATCTAAGGTTTTCCGTACTGGTTCTTATACATTGTTTGGTTAATGCCTTAGGGGCAGCCTTTCTATGGTTTGAGTATATATTAAGGTCAATTTCTGAAAATTTTGGCAAAATTTTGTTTGTTCTATCCTTTTATGGGGTTTATTGCTTGAATGCTCCATAAGCCTGCTCATGTTGCATGTCCTTGTCTTTTGACTACTCCTCCGCCAAAGATGTTGTTGTCTGTGTCATGCAAAATCTGTTAGTATAAATGACGTCTTGTTATTATGCCAGCATGTGTGTGTTATGGGTTTGTATGTCCTTAGTACTATCATCACTATGTTCCATGTATTGTGTGCTTTTGTGATAGAGTGTGTATATAGAACCATGAGTTTAGACTTTACAACTGCAAGCATTGGGTTGAGCATGACTAACATAGAGCCGATCCAAAAAATGGGGCATAATGTGTCGAACCTATACCATGGGGTTGACCATGTAGGCCTAAGTGTGTGATATGTCATTGCGTGTTCCATAGAGTGTGTGTGTGTGTGTCTGTGTGTTTGTCTGTGTGTGTGTGTTTGAGTGAGAGAGAGAGAGAGAGAGAGAGATAGAGAGAGATAGAGAGAGAGAGAGGGAGAGAGACTACATCCCTATTTCTGCAAAGGAGTAAAGTGTGTGTGTGTGTGTGTGTGTGTGTGAGAGAGAGAGAGAGAGAGAGAGAGAGAGAGAGAGTACATCCCTAGTTCTGCAAAGGAGTAAAGTGCTAACAGGAGTAGCATGTTGGAGTTTTACCACGCATGGTAGCACATGCAGTTGCACTATGCTTATGTCAACCAAACTTTTTGATAGGATTTATGGGTTTGGATGGGAGGTGCAAAAGACAAATATGAGGTGCCACATGGGTGTGTTCAACGATCAATGTGGGAAAAATCACCCTAGTGCTTCTTATGTAAAAATCAAGAGAGTTTGAGAAGATTCTCTTTCCCTCTATATTTGGATGCCCCTCATACAGCCTCTAAAGGGCACTAATATTGCACGGCCCTTTGCTTGCACAACTACTTTGAATCTATCAAAAGTGATTCATCAGCTTCCTAATGGTCCATGATTTCCTTTAAAGGCTACATGACATTACCCCCCACCCCACCCCACCCCCACCACCACCACCAAAAAAATGATTTTTTGTCCTCGAAAACATATCAGGAAAATTTCTTAGTAATATCACATACGTTCCCCAAGTAAACTCATCCTTTTCTATGTCTTTCCACATCACTCAAACCTTTTATAGTACCTAATGCCTAGTATGATTATTCCTATATCGAAAAATCTTATAAAGTTCATGTGGACTATGGGCGACTCAATAGTCTCTTCTAGAACCTCCAAAGAGACTAGGTTCTTCTCATGGTGAAGAAATTTTTCAACTCATTAATACAAAACATTGGATGCACTTGAGAGCTCTTCAAATACGCAATTTCAAGGCACCATATCTTTAAGCATTTTCTACCTTACATATCCCAATTACAGAGGACCTTTGTAATATAATAGATGAAAAGGAATTTATTATGTCACATATTTGTGTATATTTTATCTTTTGTTCACCTTCTCCTTTAGCTCTTACATCTTATTAGCTCTATGGCTAAGAAGAAATTCCATTTTACATATGCATGCCATAGGTATTACCCTCTAGATAAGTACCACATGGTACCAACACATCATGACCATTAGATTATGATAATCTTCATAAGCATCACATGCTCTCATCTACTACATCTATGGGTAGGACATGTAAGATATAGAATGTCCAATGAAGCTCTCTTGCCAATATGGATGATGATTCTTACACCAGTGCAAGTGTTTAGATGAGTTAACAAGATAACTTAATGTGGTTTTTCCTCTCTTCCAAGAATATGTCTTGTCCTCAAAAGTAGTGAACTCTAGTGATGTAATTGCTAGTTCCACATGTCCAAGATTGAAATCCTAGATGATGGTAAGCATGATAATTTTCTTACCATCCTAGATGATGGTAAGCATAAGAGCGTGATAATTTTCTTGTATCCTTTAAAAAATCTTGATACATCTTGCAGTAATATGTTACTAGTGTGTACACACTCTTTTTTATAGATATGTATAGAAGCTTTATGTATTTTGTATGTGGTTTTGTATCCATGCGATATTACACAAGTATGATCCATGAATATAGAAATACTTCCTCAAAAAGAGTACCCAAACTACTAACCACATCACATTATCACCCTACAAGTCATGAGCTAGACTCTATAAAATTTGATTAATAATCTAATAAATCTAATGCCTATAGCCACACTCATCATAGTATCTCGTGATGGTTTAACATACAAACTTTAATTTCTCCTATTTATGTATGGTGATTCCATCAAGTGTAGCTGAGACATGTACTTTGTTAACTCCTACTCATGCTAGCAAAGACTACCTACCTACTTCACCATGTGGTAATCTCTATTTGACTATAATGATGACTAACAGACTTATGACTATCCTTGTTGAAGTTGCACGGCTCAAGGGTTTAATCACTACCAATTAAACAAATAGGCATGGATCTAATCCCAACGGATTAAGTATATGGGCATGGCTAAAGACATAATTACTTCATCACACTTGATTAAAGTATACGCATGGCAATAAGAATTCCATCACTTGCTTTGATACAAATTTTTTTTGTCATTGCTACAGATGACCTAAAGAACCAATCATCAACGATGGACGATTTTATAAATTTACTAGCACTAGTAATACAATGGGAATCATTAGGATCTTCCCTTCCCTTTAAAGGTTATATACCATCTACAAGTTATTCCCTTGATTTTGGGTGAATATGATTTTGAGTAGCATAATACTCACAAATTGCAGCTAAGTAGATGTCACATGGTTTAGAGTAATTACATACTCTAAGAACTTCCTCCCCGATACTAACATATATATTAGCATATTCCCCTGAGTTATTATGCCATATAAGCTATTGATAAATGACAAGCTCACATTACTTCTATGACAAACATCAACCTCTCTATCATGCATTCAAACACAATTCTTGATCAATGATAAGTTTTGATAAATGGCTGCATCATATGAGGTTATGGTCTAAACTAGTGTATAGGTCTTAGTCTCGATCGAGCTTAGTACATTCTAGTGACTTCATCCGTAGATTGTGGGCCCAAAGTCACCACCACTATACTTTAAATCTATAAAGTATATGTTCTCCATCTATGGAAAGTCATAATACCTTCTTGCAATGGTTTTGTACTACTTTAGTGTGAAGAGCTTATTCATGGGTACCATGGTCAACCCCAAGCTCATCGAGGCTAAAACACTTTGATCTATCTACCCCTGAACACTCTCACTTAGCCATGGACCTTGAGTTTTACATCTCAAATCTATAGTTGATATGATAAAATCACTAGGTAGGCTAGGATATTCCTCTAAGCTCTCCTACCTCCAATCCTAGCTTGGCCAAAACTTGTAATAAAAAGTGGCGCTAATAAATAAACTACGATGCTATCTGGAGTAAGATAGCATTCACAAACCATCCAAAAAGCCCATACATGAAACTAGCACTACTCCACCCAATGCCCATATGGTCTATATGTTCTCAATTTTTATGATAGACAATTTGGTGAGGTAAAAATCTTACCTTACCTGTTGATAAAAGTAGTGTCTCTAATGAAACCAATAAGTAGGGAAATTCGTCCTATTATCATGCTAGTTTAAATCAATATTTTCTCAAATATGAACATGAGTGGGTGAAATCATGGTATGGTGTGCATACTATTAGCCAAAAATTTTAGTAGTAGCTTTCAAACAAGTGCTCCTCTAAGGCATATTTAGAAGATTTGGGACTCACTGTAATCCCATTTTTTGAAAAGACACTTTTATAACAAGTATATATCATTTGTTTTGAAACTTTTCATTAAATGCTTTAGGAAAGTTGAAAGGTCCCCAACCCATGACCTCAAAAGCCGTTATGTGGTCCTTAATAGGTCTCTAGGTCTAATAAAAAACAAAGTCCCTAAGTGAGTTCTGTCTCGCTAGTGGAAACTTGACAAAAACCTAGAAGATCTATAACTTTTTTGGCCATATAATTGCACAAGGGCAAAGGAATCCTCTTCCAATATTTTTTATGTCTTTGTAGATGTGAGCACATCCGTTGGTGGGATTCCCTTTCAATGGGGAAGTCTACTAAATGTTTCTCTCTGAAGATGAGAGCACATCCGTTGGTGGGCTTCCCTTTCAATGGGGAAGTCTACTAAATGTTTCACGCGGTAGGGATGGATTGTTACATGACTAACCCATCCATGATCAACATATCAAACATATTTTTTTGAACTTAAGACAAGGTACTATCAACTAAAGCAACCATGACCATTATTTGGACCTCTCAAGATCACCTATATAGAGGTGAAAAATGACACCTACTTCTTGATTCAAAAACTCGGGTGGAAGAAGACATCACCCAAAAGTTTGAGTGCCCATACAGTCTGATTATTTGCCCATACAATTAGGCAGCTCCCCTAAGATACAAAAAATGGTATCTCAACTTTTGTAGAGACATCAAGACATGAAGGGAATAGAGACTTGTTGTCCATGAGCGTGGCCAATTTAAAAGTGAACTTATTATAGCCATCATTGTTCATCACCAGAAGTGAAAATATATCAAGGAATCAGAGGTGTTCTTGAGACAAGTTGTTTTAAGGATGATCATATAGTTTTTTCTTATTTTATTGAGACTATCCAAAGCATGTCTTTCCTAGTTGCAAGCAAGTGCACAGTGTTTCTTGGAAGTTGTCCTTCCATTCTTGGTCAATTTAAACATTTCTTAAGTACGTATTTATTTTGTAACAGATGCAATGTTATAACTTAACGAACTTACACTAAATTATAGAATTTTAATAAGTAAGGAGACCCACTTGGGATTGATACGGAGCTAGGATCTACTGTGGCTTGGATTTACAAACACTCTCAACAGTCGGATGCTACTCGGACCGGCCTCATGGTCGTGAGTGGCCTTGGCCATGTTTGCAGTGGTCTCCTCCTCCATCTGGTGGCTTGCATGCCTTCTTTCTAGGGACCATATTCTTTATCCTTATGTAAAAGGATGCTTAACCATTCGGCAAACCTTTAGATTATAGTATTATAAATAGTTTCTTTTTATTATGATAATTTTATCATCGATTTTAACATCGCATTTTAGCTTTGACAATTATCATATAAATTTTTGAACTAATTTGCTACTTTTCTACTTTTAGCCTTTAATAGAGAATTCTTGGCATAGTAATTACCTAAACGAAGTATCTAAAGGAGATTTTATCCTAGCTTACTAACAGTGTGTTGTAGGTCTGAGAATTAGCACATAATTTTTTGAATTAATTTCCTAAATTTGTGCTTTGATTTACAATAGAAAAAGAGAATTTTAGCCATAGTACTTACTTGAGCTAAATATTTGAGAAATCCTAGCTACCTAATAGTGTGCTTTAACTCTAAAACTTATCACATAATTTTTAAAGCTAGTTTACTAATTTTCCTATCTAATTTTTTGGCTAGTTTATTCTAGCTTTGGAAATTATCACATTTAGCTCTAAAATATTTTTATCCTAGCTCCCTCTAATAGTGTGTTTTAGCTCAAAAAATTTACACATAAATTTTTGAGCTTATTTAATAATTTTTTCTTATGATTTTTTAGGTGATTTATTCTAACTTTGAAAATTATCACATAATTTTTAAAGTTAATCTACTAATCTTCCTTTTAGTTTTTTGCTAAGAATAAAGAATTTTGAGCATGGTAATTATAAAAATTATAAACATAATTCTGAAATAATTACGACAACTTTTTAAGTGTGTATGGAATCTCTAAAAAATACCTTATAAGTTTTTAGGTTATTTATTTTTCTTGTTAATTTTGAAATTACAAATATAATTTTCATAATTTTTTGACAGTATGTGGAAGTTCTAAAATTACCTCATAGCTATTTAAGTTATTTTAGTATCTTTTCTCTTTATTTAAGCTAAAATTAAGTTCTAAAAATTATCTCATATCTATTTAAGTTATTTTAGTATATTTTTCTCTTAATTTAAGCTAAACTTAAGTATTTTTAATCTTAATTAATCTAATAATCATGTAATTATTTGTTAGTGGATCGCCGTGACGGACGTCTACAGCATAGCTTTTTGATACTAACATAATGTCAATATGCAAGGAAGCAACTCGGGATGGGGCAAGGAGACTTAATGAGAGTGTCAATCTCACCAAAGTGAACTTAGAGGGCTATTCATACTACGACAAAAGCAAATCAACCACTTCCTAGTCCGAAAATCAATCTATGTCCGATCTCACTGCTCTAGGTTATCACACCTTTTTGGCATCCAAACGGATTTGGAATGCAACAAAACTTAAGGAGAAATATTACAAAACCTAGGGGTACAATCCTACTAAGTTCTACAGTCACCTGGGAAGGTACATAAATCACGATCCATCACAGAAAATGTGCAAAAAACTGAAACAGAACTATACAGAAAGGTTCCCCTTAAGCATAGAAACACTTATCCAAGGTCAAAAAATTAAAAAAAAAACCATTTAAGACCTCAAATCAATGCATTTAGCTCACAAGAAAGACTTCACAAACTACAGCAGAATCGAGAATGATTACACTTAGATTGTAGCAAGAGACAAGGGACACAATGTGCTATTCCGAAATGAATTTTGATTACCAGAGAAGAAGAAAAGTGGATTACAAATTGTAGCAGCAAGAGTCTCACATTGAATGTCCAATCCTTCCTTAGCTAATGATAATGTGTTTTTTTTTAAAACTAAGGGTTTTGTCTTAAGAGCTAAGGAAACTTCTTCGCGGCCATTCGGCCACTTACAAGGGGTATAAACTCAGAGAGGCTAAGAGGGCATGACAAAATATATTACAATTACAAATACTCATTAGCTGAATTACATCGCTTATTTCAAAAAAATGAACGAGTACTACAAGGTTTTGTGTACATCTGCCTTTTACATGTCAGTCCACTGTGTCCACCAAACATTCCCCCCTTCCTATTCATTGCACGTCCTCGTGCAATCTGCCTTCGAGTGTCTTTCACTAGTTGATCGGTCTTTTCTCTAGCATTGCAGTGAGGTGCCTGAACTTTTGCGCCCTTGCCTCGATCTCTACTTTTGTTTCCAGCTCTCTGAAAGGATTATTGTTGAGAGTGCTTTAATATGATATATGTCAGGTGGGTAGACCTTTAGTGATGGGATTAAATATTGAGGAGTCTACCTCGAAGAATCCTATCATGCATGCCTCCTCAAAAGTCTGCATGTAGTGGGATGGCAGGAACATGACTCTCGCATAGAATCTCATAATGACATTTTTGCTTGATTTCTGTCTCCATATTCCAGCAGATCCCTCTTGTGCCTTCGACAAAAATCTGCCAGGGATGCTCCGTTGCATCCATATCAGTGAATGCCATTATGCAGGTGATTAGCATCTTGGAAATATTTACAAGCATTTGGCATGCAAGATCTGGGATCTCCTTCATCATGTTGATGACCCTCTGAGTTTTTGAACCATATACTTCTCTGACGGGGGGTTGTTATTGATTGGCTTTGTTATAACTGCTTTGCCAAGAGTAAAATCTATCCCAAGATCACTCTCTGTTGATGGGAGAGTAAGTTGGGTTGATCCTCAGATGTTGTGGAGCATTCCTATAGTAGGTTTCATCTGTGGGTTGCTGCTCAAACCATTTCCTTCGCCACAGGGGTTGATTGTCAATGATAGTTTGAATTTGTATTGTTGTGATAGGAACATCTCTGTAATCCCCTCTGTTGTTTGGCTCTAGGGCAGGTAGCATTCTTTGTTTCCATAATCTGGCCTCCTGCCATATCAGTGGTGGTAGGGCGATCATTTCATGCCCAAGGTTTTTTACCACTTCATCTGGACTGATCATAAGCAGGGTAGCAGATTCCAACACTTTCAGTTTATATTGTAGATATTCTTTGTGTGAGGTATTTTTGACTTCTAAGATCCAACACTGAATTTCTTCCTTGGACGAATCCAAGATGGATGTTGTGGTTGGATCTTTAGACTCCTGCGTTACTTTCTTTGTGCTTGTATCTGGCACATCTGTTTGGTGAGCTTCAAAAGTGGAATGCTCAAATCCTCCTGTTTGCTCAAATTCCACTGGGTTGTTTGTTCAAGCTTTGCTTGTGATGCCCTCAGAGCCTTCAAATCTCCCACGGCCTCTGCCAACTGCTTTCTCAATTCTTCAATCTCCTCATCTTTGGCTTTTTGTAGTGCTCTATGCCCTACAGTCATGATTTGTCTGTCATATTTTCCCTGAGCAAGTGCCTCCTTTAGATCTTGGACCTCTTTGTTCAGTGAGGTTGATCTAGCTGTCAAACTTGAGGAGCTTGGTGTCTCCTGCAGGGCTAAAAGCTTTGTCAGAGTCTTGTTGATCACCACATAGGACTCTTGCAATTTTTCATTTTTCTCTCTTTCTCTAGTTAGCTCCTCCTCTAGTCATTGCTGCTCGACTTGCAGAGTGGAGTTGGCCTCATTAAATTGCTGGACTTCTTTGTAGTAATAGGCAGCGTTTTCTTGTTCTCTTTGCAACTGTGCTTGGAGTTGTAGTGGAACTTTTTGCAACTCTTCTATTTTGTCTTGTAAGTTGCAGAGTGTTTTCAGCTACTTTAGATGCCTCCTTCTTAGTGTCTTCCAACTCTAGCTCGCACAAGTTGTAGAGAGCTCTTTGGCATTGGAATTGGAGCTTGATCTGCTCTAAATAGGCATCAATGTCGAATGACTTGATCATTTTTGCTCCTTCCTCTACTATAGCTTTCAAACGAGGCAATCATTTTTTTTGTTGGCTTCTTTGGCCCTGTTCCAATTTTGTAGCCTCTTCTGTTGTTCTTTCCTTGGTTTTCAGTACTTCAGTAGAGCAACTGGTACCGTAGTAGTTTCTACCAGTGTTGCCTCTTTTGCTTGATCCACCTTCTCGTTGACGAAGGAAACTTGGAATGGCGGCCTCTACACCAAAACAAACTCCATTGCGCCACAAGGGAAATGAGATGAGGGCACCACCTAGTCTTGGAAGCGTGGACTAGGACCGCTACACACACACAGAGAGAGAGAGAGAGAGAGAGAGAGAGAGAGAGAGAGAGAGAGAGAGAGAGAGAGAGAGAGAGAGAGAGAGAGAGAGAGATCACTATGAATGAAGCATTAACCTTAGTGTGTGTACAAGGAATGGATAACTTCAAACACTCCCAACACAAATAGCATGTAGATTACTAAACAACCACTCAAGGATTAGCCAAAATCACATCAAGCACTCTCACACACACATAAAAGATTTCTCTTAATTAACATAAGTAAGAGGAGGGGAGGTTACTAGCATGAAACAATTTGCACTCTAGAATGTGCAAGAAAAGAGTGAATGAATGAGCTTTATGGGCTCAGGCGACTGATACAAAGACTCAATGGGACTGAGGGAGGCTTGAAATTACAAAGGGGAAGGCCTCTTTATATAGGAAAGAGAGTAATTAGGAGTGAGGTTAAGATCCAAGTGTAATTTGTACAAATGAAGCTTGATTAGGGACATTCAACCAATGAAGAAGCTCCTTCCAAGTGATTTGTTGACCAATTTGCAACTAATTAGCTCCATCATCACTTGTGTTGTCTTCACTTCTTCCTCCATAGCTTGAGTCCAAGAGCTTCCTTATTTTAAAATGTAAAGAATCTAGATAAAATCAATACATATCTAGTAATAATAGAAAGGGGTTGAATGAGAACTTATGAATTACAACAAGATTAAGCATGACTTGAGAGGTGATTAGAAGAGGAATTTTGATGGTTTTTTGAGCTTGAGAGAGAGGAGGAAGGAGGGGAGGGTGAGAAGACTAATGGCTGATTTTTAGAGAAGGTATCAATGTGGAAAAGGAAGGGTGTGTGTGTAAAGGTAGAGGGGGTGGTCTCCACCACAGTTGAAAAAATTGGCGTCGGCCATTTTGGCCATATCTCCTAGACCGTAGGTGAAAAAATTATTTAAAAAATATGGTCAGAATTTCGAGCTCATCAGCTACAACTTTGATGAAGACAACTTTTCTTGGATCGGAGTGGAAGTATTTTTTTAAAATCCAGCAAAATCATGTGTCTGGTTCCTTCCTTTACCAAGTCTTCCACTTGGGTCCCATCTGTTTGAATCATCATATGGCTCCAAAGCCATGATGATATGAGCCACTCATGACCCTTGAATCATGGGTGCATGGCTCCACAACCACATCAGATCTTTTCTTTTCACATTTACATATTTTCCCTTCCCTTTACCACTAGGTTCTCCCTCTACCTTTCACCTCCGGTGAACTAGTCAAGAAAAAATTCCCATCAAATCATTTTTTTAATTTTTCCAAGAGGTTGTTCTCACTCTTTCTTTTATTGTAAACCTCTAGAAGCAAGGAAAACCAACAAAATATAATAAACAAAAATTTGTGATAGGCTCGGATCATAGCCCCCCCAAACTTGGCTAGGGGTATTTATGCCTCTAGCCTACTTTCTTTGATCTTGAGCTGACCTTATCCTGATGTGATAAGGATTTAGACGCCATCCATTTGTCCTGATCCATTTTTGAACTTTTTGGTGACCAAGAACGGGCCTTCCCATCGAAAAAGAAACTTTCCATCCTTACGAGTGTCGAAGCGATTGTCATATCGAAGCACCAAAGATCCTTTTTTGATGTCTTTGGATGCTAGCTTTTTGTTGAAATTTTCTCTGCGCTTCTTTGCTTCTTGAGAATAGTGGTTGATGGCTTCTTCACGATCCAATTGCAGCCTCTCTAGATCCATGATCCTTTGATGTACTTTCTCCTTTTGAGAGCCTACCTGGCTACCCAATATTCGAAGACTTGTTAACTTCACTTCAATGGGCAAAAGTGCCTCCTTTCCATAAACCAAATGAAAGGGTGTGTACCCTAATGTGGTTTTGAAGGAGGTTCTATAGGCCCATAGAGCTCCATTCAGGTGTTTGTCCCAATCTTGGCGCCTGGCATGTACCTGTTTGGTGAGAATTTTGCAAATGATTCCATTTACCTTTTCCACCAAACCATTGCACTGAGAGTAGTAAGGAGTAGAGTATTGATGCTGAATATTTAGCTTCTGCATGAGTTCTTCGACCAAGTCTGCTCTAAACCCTGGTCCTCTATCAGATAGTATTTCAAGAGGGGTGCCAAACCGACAACAGATGTGGTCAAAGATGAACTGACTCACATCCTTAGCAGTAATTCTATTGGTCGGCATAGCCTCAGCCCATCTATTCATGTAGTCTACTCCCATGATGATGTACTCTTTACCTGACTGAGTGCATGGTAGAGGCCCTATGGCATCAATTCCCCACTTCTCAAAGGGCCCATATACCTTTATTGGGTTCTGAGGTTCAGCTATGAGCCGTCGTGGTCCTACTTTCTAACATTCATCACATGTTTGACACCAGTATTTGACATCACGATGAAGACTAGGCCAAGTAAACCCAGCTTGTAGAACCTTTCTACTAGTGACGTCGTGTGCAAAGTGTTCTCCGCACATATCATCGTGACAAGCTTTTAAAATCTCTTCAATTTCACTCTTCAAAGGCACTCTCCTAAGCACACCATCCTTACCAAGACAATACAAGTCATCATTTACTATGCGATACCTGGTAGCCTTCCTAGCTAACCATCGCCTTTCCCCTACATTCAAGTGTTTAGGAGCCTCTCCTTGCTCCAGAATGTGCATAATATCTTCTAAGTCCTCCTTGCCTTGATGAAGTGGAAGTTTGATGGCCACTGCTCCCACTATTGATTCATTTAACTTCGATGATGCTAGGTGGTCTGCATCCTTTTTCTGGTCTCTTGGCACATGATGTACTTGTGCCTCCCTAAATCTCCTCATAAGAGCTTTGGCTTCTCTCATTTTAGTAGAGAGACTGGAATCTTTGCAAGCCCATGTACCTTGAATTTGCCTTACCAAAAGCATGGAGTCACCAAAAGTGTTTAATCTCTTAATTTAATTATCGAGGCACCAACAAAGGCCATGAATTAGAGCTTGATATTCTGCTTCATTGTTGGAGTGGACATCTTCTAGAGTGATCCCTTTACCATGGATCCTCTCTCCCAATGGAGATAAGACCACGATGCATGCAGCTGCCTTATCCTTGGTTCTCTTGTATGCTCCATCAAAGTAGAGGCTATAAGCATTGACCAAAGCCTCTAGAGCTGGAGGTGGTGGAAGTTCCTTTCTCTTCAAATGGAAAACTTTTTCATAGCACTTGTTTGTTAAAATGTCGGCTAAGCATGCTCGAGTTGTTCTTTCAACCTGTATTGTATAAGCAAACTCTTGAAGTCGCACCACCCACTTTGCTATTTTGTCAGATATTTCCATATGTTGTAGTGCATAGGGAAACATATCCTCCACAATGATAATTACAAACCTATTCGGCAGCAAGTATGGCCGAAATTCGGTTACCGCAAACATGAGAGCTAACACTAGCTGTTCCATCAGGGTGTAGGCCTTCTCTGTGTTTTCCATGAGGCGGCTAGCAAAATACACAGGCCTCATAAAGGATGTTTTTGGATCTTTTTGTAGGAGGGCAGCACCAATGGCCTCTTCTCCCACAGTAGGGTTTACAAAGAATGTTTCTTCCCAACAAGGTTGGAGGATTACAGGGAGTGACCCTAACATTTTTTTAATCTCTCTAAAATGCCCATCACTTTCTTCACTCCAAACAAGCGTCTCTTGACGAGTCAGCTGTTGTAGAGGAAATATCACTTGGGAGAGTAAGTGTATGAATCTACTCAAATATCTTAGCTTTTGCAAGAAAGAGATTAATTGTTTGATGGAAGTTGGGGAAGGTAGATTTAGCAATGGTTCTATCTTTTCAGGATCTAACTCGATTCCATCAATGGACACTACATGCCCCAATAGTGTAACCTTGCTTTCCCCAATGTGACATTTGTCCTTGTTTAGTTGTCCACCTAGCTTAGCTAAACGAGTAAATCCTTCATCAATCTTGCCGAGATGCATACTTTTGGACCTGTAAATACAAAAGTCATCTATGAAAACTCTTATGGACTTACCAAAGTTAGGTTGGAAGACCATGTTCATGAATCGTTGAAAGGTGGCTGGAGCGTTGGTGAGACCAAAAGGCATGACTCGAAATGCAAAACAGCCCCATGGTGTGATGAAAGTAGTCTTTTTCTGGTCCTCCTCTGCAATGCGTATTTGAAAGTAGCCAGAGTCGCCATCACACACTGTGTATCGCTCATGGCCTGCTACTTCATTTAGAATCTCATCTTGAAATGGGAGAGGGAAGTTGTCCCTCTTTGTTGCAGCATTTAGTGGCTTGTAATCCACGCACACTCGCCATTTACCATTCTTCTTTGGCCTCACCACTACTGGGGAGACCCATTCTGAATCTTCTACTGGGTATATGAATACTGCTTCTTTTTCTCTTTGCTCCATCTTTTGTTTGAGCTCATTCTGAATCCGTTGCTTCATTTCGCTGGCAAAGTCCGGAGCCTCTTCCTCTTCTTGTCTTTGACGTTGTTTGATTCGTTCAAGAGTTTCTAATTGCCTACGTAATAAAGGGACGTCTTCTTCTTCCCTTTCATCGTTCGCTTTTGTTCACTTACTACTTTTCTCTTTGTGCTTATGTTGTCGGATTATTTCTCTTAGCGCTTGCACCTCTTCCATTTTTCTTTTGGCTTGGGTAATTGGGATGGCCTCTGTCGATTCTTTTTTTTTTTATCGAGTGTAACTCATGGAAAATTCACTCCCATGCTCCTCATCTTAAAATTGGTATTTTAAAGGGGTATCTCTTTCTTTAGACCCCGCTTCCACGCTGTTCGGTGCATATGACTTTGTCTTTTCACTGTCAGTGCCCGTTCTTGTTTCACTCTGCCTTGTTTGTTTAACCTCTGGTTTTGGCCTTGTGGATGGTCCTCGTACTAGTTTTATTGCTCTTTTCGATTTATGGATCAAATCTATCTCTTCTTCTGCAAGTGGTAGATCAGCAATCATCCCCAATGCTTGGTAGGCAATTCGACTCAGCATTGGTCCCATGTTCATGTAGGTCTTGCTCTTTTGGCTCCCCTTAAAATTTGCTTCTACGATGTTGTCAAGGAGGTAATTTCCAAGGTCGCAGTGACCACTCTTCTTTCTGCTAAGCATGGCTTTTGTACTTTGAAATGTTGCGATATGAGGCGTGACGGCAATTCGGTTTCTGAGCAGATTAAATCTTGATATCTGTGTCCTCTTTGCTTCAGGAAGGCTTTGTATTTATCTATTGCTTTTGTCTTTTGCAATAGATTGTGTGTCCCTTGCTACATATGGAGAGCTTCATTGATTATCTCTACGGTGATCTTCACTTTGACTATCACTCCATCTTTGTCTGTCAGGGTGGCTTCCCCATTGTATTGTATAGAGCTTATGAGTTCATGAGCCCTTCTGAAACCCATCCCCCATGGCAGTAATCGTAGAAAGTTTCCAAATATAGGCACTTGGTGTAAGGTCTCTGACCCCGATCAAATGAGCACCATTGTACCATGAAATGAACATACTGGAAAAAGTTACTATTTTTAGCAGTTTTTCAAATTCTGTCAGTGCCATGATGTTTAGAATGTTTTAAAGCTTCGAAATGTGAACAAAAATAATTTTTGTAAAAAAAATTCCAAAACTAGTAAGTTTTTGGTCACCCAACCCGTCCAGTTTTGATCGTTTCGAAAAACTGCACCCGCACCCGGAATTTGAGAAAAATGCATTTTCGGACCCCGGGGGCTGCTAAATATGGCAGGTACTCGAGCCAGTACGTCTTAGTTAGATCTTTGTATAGCAACTTTCGACATCAAAATCCGATCCGTATGACCCGTTTTAGCCTAGAACCAATTTTCCTAAAAATTGTCCGGGGAGGTACCGGGGGCCCGAGGCTGTGTGGGAACAGGTTCCAGCCCACTCCATACCAGCTTTAGCAGCTAGGGGGCACCCTCTTGCTTTGTGGGAGTCTTGGGAAAGCTACCAAGCCAGCAACTCAGTCTCAAAACCAGTTAACCAAGCCAACCTGACACTTGGTGGGCAGGGAACTGGACTTGCCATGCTTAACTGGAGAAGCTCCCAGTTGCAATTAGCAACACAGATCGATTTTCAGCTTGTAAGAGCCTATTTAAAGACCTGCACACACACACACACACATACACACTTATGCTCACACACACACACACACACACACACACACACACACACACACAGTGCATACACACACACACCTTCACATACTGGGAAGGTGCTGCCGGTTCACACACTTTTTGAAGGAGAAGCAAGGAGGGAGGTGCTGCCAAATTCTCGCCTCAAGAAGCTTGATTAGATCAGAGAATCGAGAAGATTATCAGCCCTTAATCATGGTAACCACGGTTTAATTAATGCCATCTGTAAATTCTTTTCATGTGACCATCTAAATTCCTCGTCCATTATGCTTATCCCTAGTCGAAATTCTCTATGACTACTCTTTAAATTCTCCTTATTCATAATCTATTATGTAATCATCATTCCATAGCTGAATTATCAAGCCATTCTTCACTCTCAATTAATGATTAGTGCATGATTATTAGAATTTTCTCTCTCTAGGTAGCATAGTATTAATCGACAAGCCGGTAATTGTGTAGATTTAAGAGAATCACTTTTTCTATCACCAATTAATACTGTAACTAAATTAAATTCATTTCCTTTATGCATTAGGGTGTAATTGAGGAAAAATTAATCTATCATTAAGTCTCTATCCTTAATGATTGCTTTATGAAAGACATCTAGACCTCTCATATAGAGAAATTAATTGATGTCACTAATCTATCCGTTGGACTGTTATGATACTTGCGAACCTTAGCTCTTTCTCCAAGCTAATCATTTAAAGTAGTGAGAAATGGCCCCGGTTAAGAGGACGCGCTTCGGTGGTGCCCACGATCGCGAGGCAGGAACGAGTAATGTCAACGGAAAGGAGAAAGCTCCGATGGAGGAACAAATACCGGCCATCCCACGGGCCATCGATGAAGAAGTGGAAGAGGTAGATCATATTTTTATTCAAGTTGTTTAAATAAACATTGAATACGATAGTTAGGAATGAACATATTCCTGAACATGTTGGAGAAATCCGACGGAAACCTTGACATTAAATTCATTGTACATTAAGTGTTAGAAGTAGGAAAGAAATGATTGATGGGTATGCTGTTTGGAGTAGGAAAGAATGTCTGCTAGGGAAAATTTAGCTCGGTATGTTCATTTTATTTCCAATGTTGAATCAGTCCTGACCCCCCCTACTAATCACAAGGGGTAGAGTTCCTCGTTAGGGCTCTTGAATCCACGACTTGCTTTCTATGCGGTGGATACCCACGACTTGCTTTCTATGCGGTGGGAACCCACGTCTTGCTTTCTATGCGGTGGGAGTGTCCATGACGTGCTTTCTATGCGGTGGACATACCTAGTTGTATGGGCAACTAGGCGACAACGGGAGGAGTGAACTCTCGCTGGAGGGGGGATGTTGTACCTCCAGAACATTGGAACTTTTATCAATAAGTTTGAGTAGAATTTTTACTAGAATTCTGTCTTGGTGTTGTTTGCAATACTGGTTGAAGGGCTATCTTAACGAACCATGTGATTCGGAATTAAACAAGGAATATCTATGTTGAACAACCTTTGTGGTAGTAATTAGGTCACACGAGGAAGTGTGAGTGTGGGGGTGGAAGGTGGGGGCTTAGCTCGGGTTGCCAATGCCTACGAGATGGGTGGTCCCCATTGGTCGGGAACTCTCTGTCCCCATAGTGCTTACTCGATATTAGTAATGCTCATTGCCCCTAGAGCGGGGAATTCTCGAGAGTACGTGCCTCTGAAACATGGGGAAAAAGGCACTCGTGGCTTCTCTCCTCTTGGAAGGTGGGTCTTAGGATCGCTAGATAGTTCAAGTACGCTTCCCCTGCAAGGTGGAGCTAGATCTCCCTGCTAGTAGGCTCGAACTCGACTCACTTTGTGATGACAGATCGTCCGCTAGTCGAACCCTGAACCATTTTGTTTGCTTCCGCAATAGATCAAGTGGCCACCGGGTTCACCATCAGATCCGCCATTGGAAACGGCGGGGTGGGGACCTCACACCTGGTATGAGAGCCTAGGTTAGTCTGGGAAATGAAGTCGTATTGTTTGAACATTTAAAAGGAACTGAAAGTATGCAGGTAGCTGATCTAAATTCCTTGCATTGGTGTTGCACGAAGACCCTGTGCTAGAGTATCGGAAGTTCCAAGTGTTTGAGCTTATTTATGAGCAAGCTCGAAGATCCCCAGTTTACCAGTTCAGGCGAGATGTCATGGAGATACTGTTGAAGGCTTATAGGCCACACTCCACTCGCATTGATAGAGGATGGGAACTTGATTGGACATTTCCAGGAGGGGTTTACTACATCAACGCTCGGAAGCTAGGATGCCTGGCTACCGACTTGAAGAAGATACTTTGGGGAGAACAGTTGAGAGTAATAGAGATATTCTACGTAGTGCCTACACGATTGGACCAGACTGTTTCAGACAACTCCAATCAAACCATCAACGACTGGCTTTTGGAGAAGGTCACCAACGTGAGCCCAGCGAACCGAGTCAAAACCTTTGGATTACTGAAGGCAGAACTCTGGCTTGATATCTTAGTTTATTATCCACTCAAGAATGAGTATAGAAACTATTACACGAATGAAGTAGTGCATCACGTGAATACCATCTCCTAGGCGTATTTTATACACAATCCATAAAGCCATGTAATAAGCTGATCCTCAGTTATCCTAAACCTTGAGGGGTTTCAATTGTAATAAATTTTCATCAATAAAGTGCTTTTTATCTCTGAATCTCTGTCTCTTGACAAAGTAGAATCTTGAAATTTATTCAAAGTCTCGTGTCTATTTTGAAATCCAAGTAATGTATCAAGAATTCGTATAATCCATGTAGGTACCGCCTGTTGCTCTGTACTCGGCAGCGCAAGAGAAGAAGCTCCTCCTTAAGCAAGCCCAACCTCCAATCTTTAAGGGCGAGGGGGCAAATGTAGAGAGAGATGCGGAAGTATGGATGGAAGCCATGGACGATTACTTTGAAGCTGCGGGGACCCAACCCGTAAATCAGACCATGCTTGCGATGTTCCGCTTGACTGGCGATGCCAAGATATGGTGGAAGCAACATTGCAGAGACATGGATATTAAGGGATCTTCCCAGTCGTGGGAAGACATCAAAGCTGCAATAATGGGGCATTATTTACCGCCTGCCTATAGAACCTTGAAGATGAATGAATTCTTTTCACTTCAGCAGCTGAATTCATCTGTCGAAGAATACTATGCAAAGTTTGTCACTCTTCGGAGATATGCTCCTAAGATGACCCTGGAACAACAAGTGGCAAGGTTCTGCCAAGGACTAATCGATCCCCTGAATACTCGGTTGGAAGCTCTCAGGCCGACGACGCTTCAGGATGCCTTGTTGAAAGCCAAACCTCTAGCTCTCGAAGTACAAAAGTCTAATCAGAACAGAAGGAATCATTGGGCAAAGAGGGCAAGGACCACTGCTTGGGATAACAGACCAGCCAACCAAGCATATAACCAGCGCCCTATTGTGGCTACCACCACAACCATGGAATTCCCTGATGTTCGATGCTATGGTTGTGGCGAGCATGGACATTACAGATCCAATTGCCCCAGGAACATTCAGGCAACCAATGCCAATGCCATACCCTTGAATATGCGTGGGCGTGGCCAAGCTAATGGAAGAGGAGGAGGAGGAAGGATGAACAGAGGGCGAGGGTGTGGAGCTACTGCCAGAGTGAATGCCGCAGTGGTACAACCAACTGTGGGTGATGAAGTAGTGTAGAGAGCAACCTTACATGCTACAATTGACAATCCCAATGGTTGCGAGCAATACGCAGTCATTCATACGCCAGGATCTATCAGAGGTGAACAAGTTAACTTCCTTATAGATTGTGGTAGTACTCTTTCATGTCTTTCACCCAGATGCATGAGAAAGCTAAAGCTAGATAAGTATCCAACAAGCAAGCTAGTTGTTGAGTTAGAAAACGGCAAGGAGGTAATATCTCAACACTCTGCAGGAAAAATTGACTTTGATCTAGGGGGACACCCAACTTCTGCCCAATTTCGAACCTTACCCTTGGGATTTTTTGATGGGATACTAGGGATGGACTGGCTAAAGCAAAATAGGGCCCACATACATTGTGCATAGGGAAATTTTACCTTTACATATAACTTGGGTAATGAAGCCTTAATCCAGGGGGAAATGGGAGACCTAGGGCTACTCTAGTTAAGGCCTGCAGACTTTTGAAGGGACTAAGGAAGGGTCAGCAAATTTATGCGGTTAAACTCAACAAGGTGGACCAATCAGATACCTCACTTCGACCAAACTAGTTGAGGGAGAATGATGATGTATTCCCTGAAGACCTTACGAATCTTCCACCACACAGAGAGGTAGATCATGAGATTGAGACTATCCCTGGGTGTGAACCTATCTCAAAAAGACCTTATAAAATGTCACTTCCAGAGGCCATTGAACTCAAGGAACAACTTAGGCAACTCATTGAGCAAGGATTCATTTGACCTAGTACTTCTCCTTAAGGTGCTCCAGTTCTTTTTCAGAAGAAGAAGAATGGGACCTTAAGGTTATGCATAGACTATCGTGGACTGAACCAGGTAACTGTCAAGAACAAGTATCCAATTCCAAGGATTGACGAACTTTTGGACAGACTCCACGGCGCCAAAATATTTACAAAGATGGATCTAAGATCAGGATATTACCAAATCAGGATCAAGGAATCAGATATTCCAAAGAGAGCTTTCAATACTAGGTATGGGCACTACGAGTTCACAGTAATGTCTTTTGGTCTAAGAAACGCTCCTGCAAGCTTCAATCGACTTATGCAGGATATTTTCAGACCTTACCTAGATGATTTTGTCTTGGTTTTTTTTAATGACATTCTGATCTACTCTAAGAACGAAGCAGATCACAAAGATCATGTCCGCAAGGTACTTGATCTCCTTCGAGAACATCAGCTTTACGCTAAAGAGAGCAAGTGCACTTTTTTCTCACCAAAAGTCAACTATCTTGGATCTGTCATATCGGCTAGAGGGATTTCAGTGGACCCTGACAAGGTCAAGGACATCGTTGATTGGCCTCAACCATCCACCGTCAGCGAAGTAAGAGGATTTCTTGGAATAACGGGATGGTACAGGATTTTTGTCAAGGACTATGCACGTATTGCTGCACCTTTGACGGAACTCCTGAAGAAAGGAATGAGGATTGAATGGAAGACCGAGCACGAGTCTAGCTTTGCTAAGCTAAAAGAGTTCTTGGTCTCGGCTCCTATTTTATAGCTTCAAGATTTCAGCAAGGAATTTGAAGTAGCGACTGACGCTGTATTGCTGTCTTCTGGTTTGACTTTGTAGATGTCCTATAGATTCACCAATATGAGGCATATGAGGACATATGAGGCTCTCCTTGAGGACGGGCTGGTTGGTGCTGGATCTTGGCTTGTGCTTTTGGTCAGAGGTGGAGTGATTTTTGGGTGGTAGCTGGCAGCCCCTTCGATGGCATTTCCAACCAGGTGATGGTTATCTTCCTATGTTTTTTATGTACTTCTAGTTGTCTTGGACTCCTTCATCTTAGTGTGAGAGTGTCGGTGGTGGTGGAATCCTGTAACATTTAATGGTCTAGTAACTTGTGTGTAGTGGAAAATAACATAGACATCATTTCATTAAGAATAGATTCCTATGAGCAAAGCAAGACAGCTTGGATGGAGAGAGCAACAAAATCATAACACCTAGCTAGATAGGCATGAACAATACTTCAAAAAGAGAGAGAAAATAAGCTATTGACAACAGTTGAGGATCAGATTTACATGGAGTCGGTCCCCCATCAAGGGAGACATTTTACAATAGAATACTTTGTGTTCCTTCAATAACTTTCTAGTGCAATGAAGATGGAAGCTTCAAGCACCAAGCTCATACTTGTAAAACACACTATCAATTCCCTCACAGTCTTAGACCCAAGACCTCACACACCCTTGACAATGGTGAGATCTAGCGGGGTATGAGAGTAGATTGAGAAGAAGAAGGACTATCTTACGAGAAAGACGTATGTCTCCTCACGTAATCACTCATAATGACCACGCAGACAACGTCCTTACACATACAATAAGACTTTTGCCAAGAAAATTAAGGAAGAGATAGACAAACTGAAGTAGTACCAAAAAAGAATGGCAAATTACATGTCTGTGTAAACCTCAAACATGTAAATGATGCCACCATCAGGGACAACTATGCACTGCCAATAATGGATCATGTTATTGAGAGGGTAGCGGGGAAAGAGGCCTATAGTTTTTTGGATGGGTTCTCGGGCTACAACCAATTGACCATTAAAGCAGAAGATCAGCATAAGACAGCTTTTGCAACAGAGTGGGGTGTATTTGCATACAGGGTAATGCCTTTTGGCCTGACCAATGCACCTGCTACTTTTCAGAGACTAATGAGTCATGCATTCAAAGACTATCTCAGACAATTCTTAGAGATATACATGGATGACCTTTGTGTTCATTCTCACCTGAGAAGTGATCACATAACTCATCTAAGGGAAGTCTTTGAAAAGTGCAAAACTTATCGTATTTTCTTAAACCTTGAAAATGGTGTCTTCATGGTAAGACAAGGCAAAATTTTCGGCCACATTGTGTCCAAAAACGGATTTCTACTGATCAAGAAAAGATACAAATAATTGCCGCACTACCTAGACCAACAAAAATGAAAGAAGTGCAAGCATTTATGGAACATTATGGATACTACAGGTGCTTCATATACATGTATGCTGTAATAGCTAAGCTGTTGTATGCCCTCATTGCTAAGTTTGAATGGACAGAAGAATGCGAGCAGGCTTTTCACAAATTGAAGCAGCAACTAATTTCTACTCCAATTTTGCAATCCCTTGACTGGATCAAGATCTTTCATGTTCATGTTGACACATCAACCTATGAAATAGGATGTATATTAGCCCAACCAAGAGAGAAGAAAATGGATTTTCCCATTTGCTACTCCAGTCGTTAGTTGAACAACGCGGAGAAAAATTACAACACTACTGAAAGGAGAAGGTCTAGGAATGATATATGCTGTCAAAAAATTTAGACACTACCTTCTTGCAAACAGACTTGTTTTCTTTGTAGATCACCAAGCACTATTATATCTGGTCAACAAACCTTGCAACATTGGAAGGATTGTTCGCTGGTTTATACTATTGCTTGAGTTTGATTTCACAATAGTCGTAAAAAAGGGGACCACACACACGCACACACGCACAAACTGATCATCTTTCGAGACTGTTTCATAGTGAAGTGCGTGAAGGTATTAATGATGATCTTCTAGATTTGTACATGTTTAACATCGAAATGGTTCCAAGGTGGAGTGAAGAGGTCATCACTCTACTCATGATTGGATCATTATAGGTGGAAAGACAACCATCAATAATCCATCCAACAAGAAATCCCCAGTTTTTAGCAGGATGATTGTACAAGCACAGTAAGGATGGGATTTTGAGACTATGTGTATAGCCCGAAGAATACGAAAACTACCTCAAACAAGCTCACATACAACATATGGGGTTTCACAATGGGGAAACACAATCATACCAAAGGCTAAAGAGACTGGGTGTCTACTGGCAAAACATGGAACACATCTTCCATACTTATGTAAAATCATGTGATACCTGCACAAAAAAACCTCTAGTAGAACATGCCACCCTGTTTTGAGTCGCGACTCGCACAAGCACCCAAATGGAGTACTCACAAAATTGTGTACTTAAGAAACAAGACCTTCCTTGAGGAATAAGGAAAGGCAAGAATGAGAACCATAGAAGAAGAGGACAAACACTATCTGCTAATTGCAAACCAACTGTATAAGCAAAAAAAGGACGAACATCTATGATTGTGTGCTACGAAAAGCGAATATTATGTTATCCTAGAACAAGCTCACTCACGCCAGCCAGGGGGACACTTCTCTGCTGACAAAATGGCAAAGGTAGTACTTCACTCAGGTATATGGTGGCCAACCCTATTCAGAGATGCACAAGCCTATGTCAAACAATGTGATAAATGTCAACGCACAAAACCACCTCTGTTAGAAGGTGGACACACCCCACGGAGACTAACTACTCGGAGGATTATCATTTTTGTAATTATTCATTTATTGAGGAAACCTGATTTTTCACCTTGTAAATATTGGGACTTATAGAAGTTTCCAGATTGTATCCCAGTTTTGATAGATAGATGGAGTAGTTGGTTGATTTTGGAACTTTGGGGTTTGAGAATTGTAAGGTATATATACCACTTTTTGACCTTAATGAAGAACCTTTTGTCATTTTTAAAAACAAGTTTTGAAGTCTGTGAGTGAGCGTACGGTGTACAAGAGAGAGTGTGAACTTCATCTTGACGCTACTTGTGCACCGGTGGTCGGAATTGAGTGCAGAGAAGTGCAGCCCCCGAGGAGAGATACGCGTCGATACCTACATTGTGCGCATACGGTCCAGTTTTGCGAGCTCCTTCTACGAGCTTCATCTGGTGATTGGGTGAGCATACGTTGTCCGATTTTGCATTGCAGCATATCCACGCGATCACATTGAGTAGAACTACACATTAGGTACTTTAGATTTCGAAAACAAAGACCTGCAAATTTCGGCCAGACATCCTACGTGATTTTTTAACGGGTGTTTTGGGTTGGGATTTTGGTTCATAGACCTTAGGGAGAGCGACCTATTGGTATTAGTAGGGTCTCCTTCAAGTTCTATGGTGTTTTGAGATTGTTTGATGGGTGTTTGACTCTAGAAAGCATTGTAGGAAGTATCCTCTTATGCACTCTTGAAGGCTGTGACTTAGACAATTGGTAGAGACCTCTGTAGGAATTAGTTAGGAGTCGGTCGAGTGTAGGTTGACACCTTATGCTTGCTTCCATGCGCCTGCGGGTCGAGCTTTGTCCTTAGCTGACATTATAGGCTAGGTGAGTTCTCACTGTGCTGACGTTCGTCGCGGCGTATCCATACAACATTGGCGCCGCTGTCGGGGACAAAAACCTTAGGTAGGTGACCGAGACTAATCCTTGACGATGGGGATTTTTGGCTTGCCAAAAGTCTCGTTTTACATTTAGATAGGATCAGAGGGTGGAGGACTCTCTAGGTCTTAGAGGGAGTCTAGGAAGAGTGTGTCTGGCTTAGATCCTTTGACTTAGGTAGATTAGGTAGACCAATATAGTTTTAGGTAGTAGTCGAGTTCTTGAGTAGGAGTTGGAGTGGTAGAAGAGGTGAGAGGAGAGCTTGAGAGTTCGGAGAGGCCAGAAAGCAAACAAAACACCATTATCACCATTTCACATGATGAGTAGGAGTAGATTAATTAGGACATCATGATTCAGGATCTAGAGCATTTCATGTATGTATACTTGCTTGGTAAAGTCATCACAAGTTTGTAAAAGACGCAAAAGTGTGTTTGAAAGACTAAGAGAAATCCAAAAGTTACTATGAGTGTTTCTGATAGAGCTACAGAGCATTAGGAGCATTTCTGTCAGGAAAAAAATTTAATTTCAAGCCAAGAGACATCCTACGCGTAGGATGTCTACAGGCTAATCTAGTGGGAATTTTGGGATTTTGAGTTGACCACTATGTTCAGAAGGTGGGGTTTACCCTAATTTCAACTGGAAAGTGGAAATTTGACCATATCTTGATAGGATAAGGCCAGATAGACTGAAATTGCCAGACATCCTACTCAAATTGTGCCAAAACATTATTTTGAGACCAAAACCATAAGATGACTGAAAGGGGTTTCACCTCATTTGGGTGAGAAAATTGGGTTCAAAGCGGACTTTAGCACTTTTGACTGAAAAAGACAAGAACATCTAAAATTGGGGACTTTTGAAATCCAAACCAGAATCTAAGCATACCACTGGGTTACTAACATCAAGGGGAAACTGTGGGTCAAGTCTGGGGTCAAACAGGGCAAAAAGACATCGTACGCGTAGGATGTCTTCTGTGTGATTTTGGACTCCAAACAAAATTTTGAGTATACCAAAGTGATCAGCAACTAAAGGGGAGCCTGTGCTTTGAGTTTGAAGCCATTCTGATGAAAAAGACATCCTACGCGTACGATGTCTAAAGCAAGAAATTGAAGCCAGACATTGACAGTGGGCATAGCAAGGTGTTGTATAGCCTAAGACAAGCCTCCTAGTCAATTTTGGTCCAAATTGGAGTTGATTAGACTGATCAAGATCATCAACATGCTGTCAGAACAGATTTCTGACTCATTGACCAGCTAGTAGGTGTCCAAATCAAAAAGTAAAAATAGTTGTGGGCTCAGTACATCAAGGGGAAACCATAGTGCAAAAATCAAGGCAAAACAAAGTAGGAGACATCCTACGCGTAGGATGTCTATTGGGGCTTACTGAAGAGAAAATTTGACTGGGCTTAGACAGTGAGATTCCATTTGGCTTAAGGGTTCCAAAACTTCTTTCAGAAGTGAATTTGGACCTTGTTTGTCCATTTGACGGAGCAAAGACTGAATTCAGACTTTTTCGCGTAAATTGACCAACATCCGAGGGAAGTACAGTTTCAGATTAGCAAACGTAATCCAGAACATCAGCAGTGTATAAAATACAGTAGTGGTTGAGATTAACTCTCCAGTTATACCAATCATTACTAAGATAACCTCTGGCAGATAAATGCTTTGATTCGATTGCCAAAATTAAACGCTTGTGTACAGGTATATTCAGCAACAAAGCAAGACGTTGTGCGGAAACTGACCCTTTGCCAGGTGAGTGGTTGGATTTGTGATAAATTACATTGATAATTTTGATGAATTTAAGATTAGGAAGATACATTGTTAGAGACCAGAAGGTGGCAGGTGACCAAGGTAGCTTAGTGTCCACCGAGGAGAGTGTAACTCAGGCAAGGCTAGATCCGCTAGCACCAATTATTGAGGAAGGTAGTGATACTGACACTTTGTCAGACAAATCTTTCTTCATGATGGGTAGTCAACAGCCAGGAGGTTTCACCTATGACGGACCGATGCCAGGAGGAAGCACCTCCCAAAATCCTTTGAATGATTCCAAGATCATTGTGATTCCATGATTCAAAGGATTTTGGGAGGAAGCACCTCCCAAAATCCTTTGAATGATTCCAAGATCATTGTGATCTTCTTAGAGGGAAAAAACTCGAGGGGAGCCCTAGTCTATTCTGACTATCGAGGACACAAGTGCATTTGTATTGAAGAGAGTCCAGCACAGAGATTGGAGATAATCCGAGTCTATGATGATGGAGATAGATTTCGAGACGAAAAGGGGAACGATTATCTAATAGTCAGTAACCCTAAAGATTACAACAGATATGGAGATAACGTGGTGAAAGCAAAAATGGTTTTAGAAGCTCAAGAACCGCCACCAAACATTGATCGGCCCGGAGCTATTTTTATGTATGATAAAAAAACAACAAGGGTTCCAACTTATAATGAGAACGTGGGAATCTACAAGCATGAGAGTGAGGGTATAGTCGCTTACTTTCGCAGCAAAGAACCATACATAAACGAATTAAACAAAGACAAGGTTCTTTACTTATTCTCTTATGAAACTGCCATGGGGAAGGGTATAGTTTTTGTTCATAGATACGGGCGAGAATACCAACGTATTCTCCCTAAGGAGGTAGAAAGGGCAACAGGTCCAGGATCATCAGCATATGCCCTGAGGAAGTGCCAAGAGCCACCTACACCCCAAGTAGGTCAACAAATCCTTTTTCAGAAGATTATGATGCTACGTCACATTCCACCCGACCGCAAGAATTCAACAACCAAAACCCACAAGAAAACCAGCCATCATTGCAGGCATGGCTTCGATAGAGTGCAACATTGGAACAAGACCAAAATCGAGATGGTTATCAAGCCGCACGAGGGCTAAGGGATTTGCAAGAACCACCACTCTATTCAAGGTATCAAGGAGAGGGTAATCCAAAGACTCAAGGGTCAACAGAGCCTGGAGGACCACCCATAGAACGAGTTCGAAGAGATGAACCATCTCTGGCGAGAACTGTTAGAAATTATGGTTTAGGGGCACCACTGGGAGAGGAACCATCCTATTATAGAAGACCTGAGGAGGTATATCGATTAGGACGTGGAGATCCAATGATGAGGTTTGTACACCATCGGAGAATTAGACCTTCTCAAGTGCAAAAATGGGTAAACAAGAAATACATAGGAAGCAGAGACCCAAAATATCATGTAGCAGCCTTTGTACGTGTAATTAGAGCCGAAGAGGTGTTAGACTTCCCTACCCAATTTGCAGGGTTTGGACTAACCCTAGAGGATGATGCTGCCACTTGGTTTGACTCTATAGAGCATAGAGACTTTGAGTCTATGGAGGAAGTGTTTGAAGAATTTATCGAGGAATTCTCACAAAGGGTGATAGCTCATAATACCGTCTCACAAATCCATAAATTCAAACAGAAAGATGGAGAATATGTACGAAAGGCAGCCCTAAGACTAAAAAGATATGTGAAGTTTTGTCCACTGGAAGAACTGCCAACTCAGTCCAGACTCATGCTGATATTCATCCAAGGACTAAGGAATGTGGATCTCCAAAAAGACTTACATATGAAGAGGAGCACGACGTTGAATGAGTTGACTAAGGAGGCTCTTTACCTTGTGGACAATTGTGCGGTCTACAAAGAGGGGGAGTTCAAGGACCTTGACGATGATTCATCTTCACAACAAAGTGGAAGCAAGTCTTCTAAGATAGCACCAAAAGGAGAAGTAGCTGTAAACCAAGAGCAACTTGTAGATGAAGTGCTAAAAAAGATTAACTTGTATACCAAACCCCAGGCTAAACAGCCCAAGTGGTGTGCTATTGAACAAAAATGGACAAACCATGGGACCGAGGAATGTTATTATAACAAGGGGTATGTGAGAGAGAGACCTTACGCTCCCCAAGCTCCGGTAGCTTCTCCTCAAGTTCCACCGATGCCTAGATATTAAGCATGCAACCTACCAGGACCTGTAGGTGTAGAAAGATCACAACCGGTGTTGGGGCAACAACCACCCCTACTAGGATTACAACCAGTTGGTATAAGATACGCATCAACCGTAACTGAATCAGAGGATAAGGCTTTGGTGCCTATGAAATCATATTATGAAGATCCCAATGGATATGCGGCAAACTCTGTCTATTTTCCACCGGAAGAGCCCTCGATACTAGAACCATGGAGCATGATAGGAAATACAGGACCACCAACTGCTGCAGGAGAAGGAAGATATAGCTTAGATGAACGAACATTGTTGGTCATAGCCATTGGAGGCATGGGCGGACATAGACATGCATACCAACAAAGAGGAGCTCAAGGAGCACCTCAACAACCCAAGGGACCCTACTACAAGTGCGGTGGAGACCATTGGCTAAGAGACTGTCCTCATGATGAAATCATTAGAGTCAACGCATATTGCACTGAGTGTGGAGCTACTCATTTGATTCCCGATTGACCTAAAAACTCGAGCAAAAGAGAAAAAACCACCTTGAACATGCTAGAAACAATACCTTCCAGTGGAGGGTTGGAAAATGAAACAATCATACCAATAACACGAGCCCAAGCTCAAAGAATGACGAACCAACCCATAGTTGAAGAGCCAAAAACCGATGCCCAAAGTTTAGAAACGAAAGATTAGAGAAGCACTTGCAAAGCTAAAAAGGCGCGTATGAAATCCAGGAAAGAACGAGAGCAAACAGCTCTATCCGAGGAGTTGAAACATACAAAGGATAGATTAGAGCGGTTAGAGGATCTAGCTAGCTTAAGTTCACACACCACGGAAACCATAGAACCCAAGGAAATAGCAGAGCCAAAAGTGCAGGATCAGGAGGATCTATACTGGCAGACAAGGTAAATGAGCAGTTGGATGCGCTTCTAAAGGATTATGAAGCTAGACTTAAAAAGAACCAAAACCAAGAGCAAAGATGGATGACTTATCCATATGCAGAAATAGAAAAAAAACGGTTCAAAATGTGTAAAAAGATGATCGAAACAGCTCAATCATTGATGGAAGACCCACTGGGTAAACCTGCAAATTGGCATGAGGCACCAGCTCCAACCCCTATCCAACCAACTTTAGGGAAACATGTAAAAACAAAGGAAAGACTCACTAATGCCTATGAGTCCAGAGGAGAGCCTATCATAGTGCCAAACACAACAGATGAGACAAGTGACGGGTTCCAGCCTAAAACATTGACAGAAATGGGTAAGGAATGTAACGGTCTAGACGATCTGTGGAAGAAAATCCGTGAGGCCAACGAGGCTAATAGGATGAGTAATCACATGAATAGAACGAGAAAAGAAGATAATGTAACTTTACCACCTATTGAAGAATTTGAGGCAAGGTCACAAATGAACTTTGAGATACATTCACAAGGGGGAGACCAAGGATCAGTTAGTTCGGGGCACAGCCAACCAGACTTACTGAGAACTTTACCCTCTTACCTAGGAGAGTATGAAGCCAAGTCAGAAGTGAGAGCAATCCCATCTCAAAGACTTTCTTCTAAGAAAGTGATGGATTCGCAAGGATTGATTGAGTTATTTTCCACCCCGGTGGCATGCACAATCACATTAGCAGAACTCCTAAGGTTACGACCAAACATGTGGACCACAGTAGGTAAATGCCTAGAAAAATTTGGAGTGAAAGACCCCACCTTGAGGACAGACCTCAACTAAACACTAGGCCAGTACCATTAAACAAGGTTGGAGAGTATTGCGAGGGGGAAGATGGAAACACCACGCTACCAGTAGAATTCCAAGGAGTAGTGTCCAAAGCTATTCTTGATAGTGGAGCGGGAGTTGCTATCGCCACCAAGGAAATCTGGAAAAAATGGGAAAAACTAGCTTTGAGGGCTACCAGAATGAAATTGCAATTGGTAGATGGGTTCATGGAGAAGCCTTTAGGACTCTTAGAAAAAGTGATTGTCACATCGTGCGGAATCGAGTATGAGCATACATTTGCAATAGTCGATTTTGGCAAAAAGAACAATTATGAGATCATCTTGGGAAGACCATTCATGCGACAATTAAAGATGGTCCAAGATTAGGGTTACGACCACATATACCTCAGACATGGCGAGACAACAACTAAAATACACCTAAAAGACCATAGTTACAAAGATGTGAACCAAACACTTGTGGAAGAGTTTGATTCAGCTACAGTAGCAGGATCAAAACTCCCAGCATGGTTAGGGCAACAAAAAGAGCTATGGATGTGCGGAGCTTCACATTGTGGAAGATTAAGAAGAGAGGAATGCGTCTTAGAAAGAGCGATAGAAGACAAGGAGTATATTCCAGAACCTTTCCCTGAAGATGCCTTGGAACCTCTAGAATGGGAACACATACTAGCAACATTGGATGTCTGTACCATTACAGATAGTCCAACAACAAAATTTTGCGATAAGGATGGCTATGATGTGCTACCCTACTACATGGTCGAAATTGTACCAGGAGAAGATGAGACGATAGAACCAACGGGACAAGAAGAGTTTCATAACTCCTCTGAACATCTGGGAGAAAATGATGACGCAGATAATGAGTGTTCAGACACCTCAAGTGAGCGTAGAAGTGAAGGCGAGAAAATTAAGTTTTATGATTTTGCTAATCATCACCCTAGACGTCAGGAACGCTATAGGAGGAAACGAGCAAGAAACAAAGTGAGAGAGAACCTGATGCCCAGGATAAAAGGTAAAACTCACTATTTGATGTTTGTAAAAGTAGAGGTTTGTGTAAAGGATCACATATCAGGAAGATTCTCAAAAGATCGAAGAGAAAGAACGCGAGTGGAAATAAAACAGGTACGAAAAGCTAAAACAGAAACAAAATCAAAAAAAGAAACAACAAAAGACCAAGAGTGGACCAAATTGGAGTGTAAACAGAAATACCAAGAACTGAAACGGTCTTTACGAGAGGTATGGACTACTGAAGAAGATAGTGATGGTAAAGGGGAGTCAGAAAAGGGAAACATGAATGTACCATCACACTATCGGAAATTTACCATCCAGGACAGAAAAACCATCATGACATCACCAGTCAGGGAAAGAACCAACCAAGAATCTTGCGATGGGCCAGAAAATGCAAAAAGGATAGACCTTGCAGAACCAAGTGAAAAGCCTCAGCCGGTCTATATAGCAAACGACTTAGAGCGTGAAGAAGAAGAACGGCTAACACAACTTCTCAAGAAGTATAAAGATGTGTTTGCATGGTCCTATAAATACCTCAAAGGAGTTTATCCAGCGATATGCCAACATACAATTCCTTTGAAATCAGATACAAAACCTAGCAAACAACGTCCTTATACATATAATGACACATTTGCTAAACGAATCAAAGAAGAGATTGATAAACTGATGGAATCTGAATTCATCTATGAAATCGAACATACAGATTGGGTGTCACCCATTGTGGTAGTTCCCAAAAAGAATGGAAAACTGCGAGTGTGTGTAAACCTCAAAAAGGTGAATGCAGCCACCATAAGGGATAATTATCCCTTGCCAATCACAGAACATGTACTTGAGCGGGTGGCCGAGAAACGGGCTTATTCCTTTCTGGATGGGTTTTCAGGATATAATCAACTGGCAATAGCAAGGGAGGATCAACACAAAACAGCATTTGCCACAGAATGGGAGATTTATGCATATCGAGTTATGTCGTTTGGCTTAACTAATGCCCCAGCCACTTTCCAAAGGTTAATGATGCATGCGTTCAAAGAATACCTAAGAATATTCTTAGAAATATACATGGACAATCTTTGTGTACACTCTCTTCTACGAGAGGAACATATTGACCATTTGTAAAAGGTCTTTGAAAAATGCAGGACATATCAAATCTGTCTTAACCCAGAAAAGTGTATATTCATGGTTAAGCAAGGCCACATCTTAGGACACATTGTCTCAAGAAATGGCATAACCACTGACCTAGACAAAGTCAAAGTCATTGTAGACCTACCCATGCCTACTAATGCGAAATAAGTGCAATCCTTCATGGGACACTGCGGATATTATCGAAGATTCATATACATGTATGCGGTTATCGCACAACCTCTGTATCGTTTGCTAGTCAATTTCGATTGGACCGAGGAGTGTGAAACTTCATTCCAAAAGCTGAAGGAAAACCTTATCAGCACCTATACTGAAGGCACCAGATTGGTAAAAGATATTCCATGTTCACATTGATGCTTCTGCATATGCCATTGGAAGTATTCTGGCTCAACCTAGAGACGGAACAATGGATTTTCCAATTTGTTATGCAAGCCGATAGTTAAACAGTGTGGAAAAGAACTACACAACCACAGAACAAGAAGGGTTAGGAATGATTTATGCTGTAAAGAAATTTTGGCATTATTTGCTTGCAAACAAATTTGTGTTCTTCACAGATCATTAAGCTCTTTTGTATCTGGTAAATAAACCATGCAATACAGGGAGAATTGTACGCTGGTTTATTATATTGCTAGAGTTTGACTTCACACTCGTGGTCATAAAGGGTAAAACACATCTACAAGCGGATCATCTTTCCAGGATACAACACGGGGAAGCCCCTGAAGGAGTCGATGATGACATACCAGATGCTTATCTTTTCAATATTGAAATGGTACCCAAATGGTCCAAGGCAATTGTTAGAATTCTTTCCTTTGGAAGTGGGTTTGATAATACGGGATACAGATCCAAACAACAAACAATTCAACAAACAAAAAACTTCCAGTTGATAGCAGGACGGTTGTATCATCTAGGATCGAACCAAATCCTACGATTATGTATAAATCCGGAAGAATTCGAGTGCTACCTTGAAGAAGCACATGTTCAGGATTGTGCATTTCATTGTTCAACAGTGAAAACATACCAGAGACTGAAACAGTTAGGGGTTTATTGGCCAACTATGTATGCGGACACACATTCTTATGTTACCAATTGTACTATATGTAGTGCCAAATGACCAGTGGATCATGCGACATTGTTTCAAGTAAACATTGCACTTGCATGGAGTCAATATATCATTGATTTCTTAACCACTAGGACGTTCCCCGAGAACATCACAAGAGCACGAAAAAAAGCTATAGAGCTGGAAGCTCGTGATTTTCAATTAATTGGGAACCAACTCTATAAGCGAGGAAAGGATAATCAACTTAGAATCTGTGCAAGTGAAAGTGAATACCTGCTGATTCTAGAACATGCACATAGTGGAATAAGTGGAGGCCATTTTTTGGGTGATAAGACAACAAAAATTGTCTTAACATCAGGTATATGGTCTCCTACATTGCACATGGATGCTGAAGAGTTTGTAAAGCGTTGTGACGCATGTCAGCGCACCAAGGTGCCAATAAAAAGAGATGAGATGCCACTACGGCCAATGATGGGAGCAAGAGCATTTGTAAAATGGGACATTGATTTTGTGGGACCTATCTCGCTCCCTGCATATCGCACCCATACCCATATATCATTGTGGCTACGGACCATCTCACAAAATGGGCAAAAGCCAAGGCAACGCAAAAAGCAGATGCACGTACCATTGCACAATTTTTGTATGAGAATGTTTTTGTACGATATGGGTTGCCAATAGAAATTGTCAGTGATCGTGGGACACCTTTTCTTAATGAAGTCATTGAATATCTGCTAGAGGAATTCATGGTCATACATAGGAAATCTGCTCCATACCATCCACATGCCAATGGACAAGTTGAGGCCACAAATAAAACACTATGCACGGTTCTCAGTAAAATAGTGTCAGAATCAAGAACAGATTGGGATCAATAGCTACACTCAACACTATGGGCATGCAGGATAGCTTACAAAACATCGATAGGAACAACAGCGTACAACATGGTTTTTGACCTAAATGCTATACTACCCATAGAGTTTTTAATTCCAACTCTATGAGTAGCAAAACGCTTAGAATGGGTAGGGCATGAGCTCTCTTCAAGAATAGATGATCTTGAAAAGCTAGATGAACTCCGCTTGAGAGCTGTATCTTCAATTTATGCTAAAAAGAGAAGACAAAAAGAGTTATTGACAAGCATGTGCGTACTCAAGAGTTCAAAGCAGGTGATTATGTACTTGTTTATACTTTGAAGCAACATGCCAAGAAAATTAAAAAGCGAGGGATGGGACCCTTTGTGATTAGTGATCTATTACAAAGTGGACCTGTCAAGCTTGCTACATTAGCAAATGAAGAAATGTTGAACTGGATTCGACTGAAGAAATATCATCTACCACTCACACAGGAGATGCTTCAACAAATTCATCAAGAAAAACAACAGATGAAGGAAAAACAGAGAGTACGCGAAGAAGCTCAAGCAGAAGCAAAAGAACGCATTGCAAAACGAAGACTTCTGCGAAAACAACAACAAAGTGGAGCACCATTGCGAATCAATTCCATTTGACTGACAAAGTTGGATGAAGACACAGTGGAGCCAATAATTGCAGTCAAAGTGGGCAGCAATCAAGTTGAATCGACGGCATTGCTTGATTCTGGAGCTCAAGCAAATTTGATCTCTTACGGATTATATCAACATCTCAAATCCACAGGTCAACTTCATCCTACTCCTCAAGTGCTGGAAAGTAGTACATCACACCCGTTGAAAACATTGGGATGGACTATTGCATGTACAAATACATCAATATATTTACCCACACAAATTCTATGTGGTGGAGGACGACAACAGACAACACTTAATGATGTTGGGACAACCTTGGCAAAAAGAGTACAATGTGCAGATAGATTGGAATGCAAAGGCAGTCAAAATTCAGCATGCACATGAACAACATGTGATAGCCTTTGCTCAGCAATACCGGAATCATCAGTTGCAAGCCATGAAATCACTGGAAAAAGAGCCAAAAGCAAGAATGCCACCAAAGAAAAACATGATACCCGAGACCAACAGACAGGTAAAAGCCAACCATGCTAATTACAGACATACGAAGTCACTGGACGCAATGCAAAGATCTAGGTTACCAAAACAAGGGAAACAAGTATGGATGCGGAAGGATAGAAATGACATGGTAGGCAAACAACAATGCAACAAAAGCATTTCAACGAAGCAGATTGTTCAGCCAAAAACCAAGAACATAAAACAGATATGGATCCCAAAGAAAATGCTCAGCAATAACCCAAATGTCACTCGCATTTGGATACCAAAACCAAATTAAAAGGAACTCCCTTTAGTACAAGCAACAACGGAAGACAGACAACTGCATTTGAAAAAAGGCAACTGACTTATGTGGATGCCATTCAGCAATAAAACAGTGGCAACAAAGAAAGTAGCCAAACATCTACAAAAACCGGCAGAAACAAAATACCAATGGAAAGCAAAGGAAATACGGCCCACGGTCATTCCGGCCAAGCCAATCCTCTCCATAGAAACAGCTACGACTCTATCAACAATGTCGGCAAAGCAATTGCCTTTTGCAAAAAAGACAATTAAACAGAGAGCAGTAGAGTTACAACTGTTACTTGCAAAGAAAACAGGAAACCTCAACGGCAAATGCCAATAAGCATCTTGCTTATTCCCTTCTCTTGCACAGTAATAATTTTTCCATGCATTGACCGAGTATGCATAAAATAGGGCCACATTAATCGGCCAAGCATTAGCACAACTTTTTCAACCTATGCACGGCACATACTTCGAGGCGATACCTTGTTGTCCGGGGGGACTCCGGCTAGGAGGGGGGGAGGCATTCTCAAATGCGGAACCAATAGCTGAAAGAGCAAACAAAGGGCATGCTTTTTGACTATTTTAAGTGTTGTTGTTTGATTGCGAAATTTTTTGGAGTAACCCAAGTACATATGTCCTTATATAGCATGTATCTATAGGTATATGGGGCCAAACGCCAAATCAAGCCCCTAGGTGTGTGTAAATAAGTAAAAATAGCCATTTTTTGGGCAAAATATTGGTAAAACAGAGAAATCCGGCCATAGAAATTTCATGTGAGTGTATATAATGTTTTGCGGGGATGTTTGTGATTTATTATGATTTTTGGGGATTTTTTGGGTTTGATTTGCTATTTTCCTTTTAATTTTGCTAATTTTCGACAGAAAAACTTCAAAAATACAAAAAGCAGGTGAAAAACGATCGTAATGAAAAACAAAAAATATGGGGAGGATCAGTGACTATAGGACAACCTATGGTACAGTGGGGGCGAAATTATGAGACTGGAGCGGAAAGCGTGTTTTGGCCAGGTTTTGACCGAAATGCCAAATTTTTGGTAAACAGAGCAAATGGAGTCCAAATCAAGAAATTTTTGAGCCTAAACCGCATCTCACAAGAAGATAGGAGCAGATGTCAAATTTCATGAAAAGTGGTTCGGGGACCTCCATCATAAGAAATTTTGACCTCATTTTTAGCTCATTTTCACTATTGACTTTGTGGAGAGAGCTTGTGCCACCTAGAGCAGACGGACCTTCCAACAGCTTCTACGACGCGCACGACTACTCGACGAGCTCCAGACATGAGAGGTAGGCTCACCACCTTGAGCTTTTCGCGCATGTTTGTCGTTTTGTCGCGAAAACTAGCGTAGGGTTCACACACAAAGCGGGCGGTAGAGACCTACAAGTAGAGACGGCGACCTAATGGCTAACCCAAAAGCAACAAGACTTCATCGGGAGCTTACCCTAGCATAGGAGACCAGTCCTGGATGTCCAAAGGCAATAGAAAACCATCGGGAAAAACCCTAATTCCTAGAATCCCGCAAGAGGCCACCAAATGGGAAATCGGCGAAACGGCGACCAAATTCTACCAAAATTCATGGGTAGGAGCATCTCGACATGCTCGACAAGTCTATGTGATCCGCATGACCAAAAAGTGACCCGAAGCGGCACTAAACTTCAGAAACGGCATCAGACACACAAAGCGTCAAATTGCTCTTGCGGCCAAACCGCAAGCCCGTTTGCCACCAAACTTCACGAGTGACTTTCCTAGACCATCAACAACCAAGTCCTATGGTGGTAGACCACCACAAATCATTGAAGGTATGTAAACTCAACCACGGGTGCTTCTAGAGCGACAAATTGGCAAATGAAGCTCCGGTGAAGCCAAAGTCAACAAAAGCCATACGGCAAGGATCCCCAAGGGGTCGGGGAGCTATGGAGACCAACATCAAAAATTTCATCGCCAAAAATCACTCCATAAGTCAGAAAACGGCTCAGAGGCTCCGAAGTCAACACAGGGAGTTATTCTCTATCCATTTGACTTTTTTTTGTTGAAATTAGGCTTAAAAGGGACTCAGGGGGACCAAGGGCAGGCACTAGGAGCACAATCCATGAAAAAATCATCAAGAGACATCCTATGTGTAGGATGTCTCAAGGGCATTTTTGGGCACAAACTCCAACATTTTTCATCATACACATTTTTTGAATGACCTTTACATGGTCTCCACCAAGTCTCATCACATTTGGATCAAAATTGACCTCATATGCATGAAAAAACGCAAAGTTAGGACATAGGGGCAATAATGGGCCATAGACCTACCAAATCTTGTCCAAAACACATGAAACTTGCACAACACATTCACCAACCAATCTGTGTGGTCAGAAGCAAAAATTGGTGAAGTAGACATCCTACGCGTAGGATGTCTATTTGACTTTTTTGGCCTGCAAAGGATAATTGGTCATTCCAGATCCAATCCCATCATCATCAAGAGCTCATATATCAATTTTGAAGCCATTCTAATCATTTTTGACCCCCAACACCTTTAAGATACACTTTTGGGAGCCCAAAAACACCACACAGGCTCTTACAAGCATCAATCCTTGACCAAATCCAAATCCAAGAGTATAGCCATGTTCCACAGGCCAAGGACTACCCACAAAACAAATTTCATGTCATTTTGATGAAATAGACATCCTACGCGTAGGATGTCTCCAGCATAATTTAGGCCTTTTGTGCAAAGAGTGACATGATGGGAGCCAATACCATGGTGTAATGAGCCTATATACCAATTTTCAACACATTTGGACATCAATTGCTACCTATGATGGACTTTCTACCCAATTTGTGACCTAAAGCTTGAATCAGCCCAAAAAATCTACTTTTTGATATCCAAATCCAAATCCAGGCATATAGTCATGTTCCATGAGCCATGCACTACCAGCATGTCAAGTATCAACTAATTCTGATGAAAAAGACATCCTATGCGTAGGATGTCTAAATGGAAAATTTTGGCCAGAATTGCACTGTGAGCACATGCACAGCTTCACAAGTTCCTTTTAAGCTTTATTTTCAATTTTCAAGTCATTTGGATAGTTAAAGCTCAGTTTCTCAGCTAATATGGAAAAAACGCTAACTTCGGACTACTGAGTGCAACAGGATCTATGGCAGCCGCGAAGTCACCGGCAAAGAAGAAAAGAATGACCATCAAGGATTACCTAGAAGAAGTGGAACCCTTCGTCATTCCAGAAAAAGAAGGGATGAGGTCAAGGTGTACAATGGGAAGAAAGGAAACTACACCTTTGAAGATATTGCCAACCCAAGAGTGGCAATCATGAGCCAGTTGTACAACCAATACTTCCACATGTGTACGAAGAGGCCACAGAAGTACAGAATGCCCCAGGTGCAATTTCCACGACATTCACTTGGGAAATGACGAAAGGCACCCTAAAGATAATCAATTATGCAATGTATATACATGACAACCTAGTAAAGATGGGTAACAATAAGCCAACATATATTGTGCCAGGAGAACTAATCACAAAGGTGATTTATGGGGCAATGCACGCAAAAGGAAGATGGCCTGACCCCCCTATCTCAGAATGACTGGCTGAGGCTAAAAGAAGACAAGCCCCAAAGAGCACCAAGGGTTGCCACAAGACTGAAAAGACGGCTAGAGCCGGTCCTAGAAGAGCAGCCCGAGCAAAATAAGGGGAAGAAAGAGTTTGCCCAAGTACCGGTGAAAGAAACAAAGTCACAAAAAGCGGCAAGATTAGAGAGGTTGATGGAGAGCTTCAGAGCAGAGAGAGCCCTTAAAGGTGATTTAAGTGAACTCTGGAAGCCTTCTCTAGAAGCTATGTCGGGATCATCCCGAAGAGTGCAAAGGGGCAGATTCGAAGATTATATCAAGAATTTTGAGATTCTTGATGCCACATCAGAGAATATACCACATATACCTTTCTCAGAGGAGGAAGTGGAGCAAATACGGCAGAAACTGCTAGATGAGCAAGAGAGCCAAGAGAGAGAAAGAAAAACTAAAGCAGACAGAGATTTAAAGGGAAATCCTACATCTCTACTGGCCAACCCTACACCCAGCCCACAGCCCTCACCACCTCCTAGCAGCCCTACACAAGAAGATAAAGAGGCTAAAGAAAAACTAGAAGAACGGGAAGAGGCCAAGCAAGAGCAGAGCCAAGAGCCAAGGCCAAAGGAAGAGGCTAAGCCTCAAAGTGAGCAAAAAGAGTCAGATGATTCATATCACACGTTTTTAGACCTGCTAACTGCAGGATACACAAAGGAAGAAGCTGCCACAGTCGCATTCGACTTGGCAATCACAGGGCCTAAAGAACCAATGCAAGGCATTAGGCTAGTGGAATTAAAAGAAATTGCCACAGATACAATGGACCTGCACCCGCCCTCCAATGACTGGGATGTGGTGATGACGAAGCTAACCGGATTGAGAGCGCAGTCCATGGCTTTAGAAAGTGAGATGGCAGCTCTCAAGGCCACTGAAGTGAAGATTAAGATGGAAGTAGACACTTTACAAGGACAAAGACAAAGACAGAAAGAGAGAGAAGCTGAGCTACAGGCCAGCCTAGCAAGGGATCTGCAAAGATTCCAGGCAATGGAGGAAGAAAATCAAGAAGCAACAAAAAGAATGCAAGGAGTTGAAGAGGAATGCCAGCAGCTCAACAAATCATTGATAGATGGTGAGAGGGAAAGAGATAACCTGACCCTCCAGCTGGTGGAAGAGTCTAAAGAAGTTGAAGCCATGAGAAATGCCAAAGAAAAGACGGAGATAGATCAAGAAGCTATCCAGGATGAGGTCTTTGAGCTCAAGGACCAACTCAAAGTGAAAGATCAGACCATCCAGAGGCTGCGAGCATCCCTAGCCAGAGTCAGAGCTACTAGCTCGACTCACATCACTATGGAAAGTCAACTCTATGAAGAACAAATGCAAGAACTTCAGAAGGAGCTGACTCTAGAGAAAAAGCAAAGATTGATGATGGCAGAAGGGTATATCGTCATGCAAACAAGAATGGAAGAAGACCAAAAAGCCCTACAAGAGGAAGTAGAAAGTATAAAAGGAAAGCTCGAGGAGGTGGAGAGAATAAACGCCGAATTAAATGACCTCCTCGTGAATATGGGAGAAGCAGCTGAATCAGAAAAGCAAAAACTCCTAAAGCAGATTGAGGAGCTGCGAGGACAACAAGCAGGAGAGCAAGAGGGCACAGGGCCAGCAGCCAATGAGGGCATCGATTTAGAGAATGTGGCAGATCCGGTGGACACGCCTATGCAAAAGGAAATCCTAGAAGGATCCTCTCAAGAGCCACAAGATCTAACACAGGAGGAGGAAGAGAAGCTACGAAAGGCAATAGAGGTGGAAATCAGAGAGACAACAAAGGAATCCTTGGAGTGGGAGCAGAGGGTTTTCAAGTCTATGACCATTCAGAAGATCGACGCCAGCAACCTCAGGCGTGAATGGCTTCAACCCTCTCTCCCATATCCATTGTTGAAATATGAAGCATCCACCATCAACAAGCGGATAAGAGAAGAGACGACCTGTAAGGTCTCTGACCCCGACCAAAAAGAGCACCGTGTACCATGTAATGATCATAATGAAAAAAGTTACTATTTTTAGCAGTTTTCTGAATTCTATCAGTGCCATGATTTTTAGAATGTTTTAAAGCTCCCAAATGTGAATTAAAATAATTTTTACAGAAAAATTCAAAAAATAGAAAGTTTTTGGTCACCCGACCTGTCTAGTTTTGATCGTCTCGAAAAACTACACCCGTATCCCGAAATTGAAAAAAATGCATTTTCGGACCCCGAGGGCTGCTAAATATGGTAGGTACTCGGGCCAGGATGCCTTAGTTAGAGCTCCGTATAGCAATTTATGGCATCAAAATCCGACTCGTTTGACCCGTTTTAGCCTAAAATCAATTTTTCCAAAAATTGAGCGAGGAGGCACGGGAGCCCGGGACTGTGTGGGAATAGGTCCCAGGCCACTTTAGATCAGCTTTAGCAGCTAAGGGGCACCTTTTGTTTTTGTGGGAGTCCTAGGAAAGCTGCCAAGCCAGTAACTAAGTCTCAGCGTCAGTTAACCTAGCCAACCTGACACTTGGTGGGTAGTGAACTGGACTTGCCATGCTTAACTGGAGAAGCTCCCAGATGCATTTAGCAACCCAGGTCGATTTTCAGCTTGAGTAGACCTATTTAAAGGCCAGTGCACACACACACACACACACACACACACACACACACACACACACACACACACACACACCTACACACACCTTGGGGAGGTGTGCCGGTACACACATCCTTTGAAGGAGAAGCGAGGAGGGAGGTGCTATCGAATTCTTGCCTCAAGAAGCTCGATTAAATCAGAGAATCGAGAGGATTATTAGCTCTAAATCACGGTAACCACGGTTTAATTAATGTTTTCTGCAAATCCTTTTCATTACCATCTAAATTTCTCGTCTATTATGCTTATTCCTAGTCGTAATTCTCTATAATTACTCTCTAATTTCTCTTGATCCATATTCTATTATGTAATCATCACACCATAACCAAATTATCAGCCATTCATCATCCTTAATTAGTGATTAGTGCATCATTAATAGAATTTTCTCTCTCTAGGTAGCATAGTGATTAATCCATAAGCCGGTAACTGTCTAGATTGATAAAAATCACTTTTTTATTAACAATGTAGCTAAATTAGATCCATTCTCTTATGCATTAAGATGTAATTAAGGTAAAATTAAAGCCGTCATTAAGTCTCTAAGAGTTAATTTTTCTCACACCTATGCATGAGGTAAACCTGCATCCTCTAATTGCTAGGAAGAGATTAATTATGCTTGATTCATCTTTCTAATAATTCTATTAATGAGACCTTATTATTCTTAATCATCTAAATCGAGTAATTATCCTTAGAGCCGGTTCCCATAGGAATATGCATTTTCCATAATGATTGCTATATGGAAAAATCTAAACCTCTCATGTAGCAGGTATTGTTTGATGTTGCTAAATATATCATTTGGTTGTTATAACGCTTGTGGACATTAGCTCTTTTCTCCAAGCTAATTATTTAAAGTAGTGAGTTTAAAATGGCCCCGGTTAAGAGAACTCGATTCGGTGGTGCCCACGACTGCGAGGCGGGAACAAGCAATGTCAATGAAAAGGGAAAAGCTCCCATGGACGAACAAATACCGGCCATCTCACGGGCCATTGACGAAGAAATGGAAGAGGTAAGTCATAATTTTATTCAAGTTGTCTGAATTAACATTGCACACTTTTAATTAGGAATGAACATATCCCCAAAACATGTTGGAGAAATCCGACGAACACCTCGGCACTGAACAGATTTTTACATTAAAGTCTAAAGTAGGAAAGAAATGATTGATGGGTATGCTGTTTGCAATAGGAAAGAATGTCTGCTAGGGAAAATTTAGCTCGACATGTTCATTTTATTTCCAATGTGGAATCAGTCCTGACCCCTCTACTGATCACAGGGGGCAGAGTTCCTTGTTAAGGGCTCTTGAATCCACGACTTGCTTTCTATGCGGTGGGAACCCACGTCTTGCTTTCTATGCGGTGGGAGTGTCCATGTCATGCTTTCTATGCGGTGGACATACCTAGTTGTATGGGCAGCTAGGCGACAACGGGAGGAGTAAACTCTCGTTGGAGGGGGGATGTTGTACCTCCAGAACATTGGAATTTTAATGAATAAGTTTGAGTAGAATTTTTACTAGAATATTGTCTTTGTGTTGTTTGCAATATTGGTTAAAGGGTTGTTTTAACGAACAATGTGATTCGGAATTAATCAAGGAATGTTTATGTTGAACAATCATTGTGGTAGTAATTAGGTCACATAAGGAAGTGTGAGTGTGGGGGTGGAAAGTGGGAGTTTGGCTCAGGTTACCAATGCCTATGAGATGGGTGGTCCCGATTGGTCGGGAACTCTCTGTCCCCATAGTGTTTAATTCGATATTAGTAATACTCATTGCCCCTAGAGCGGTGAAATTTCGAGAGTATGTGCCTCTGAAACATGGGGAAAAAGGCACTCGGGGTTTCTCTCCTCTTGGAAGGTGGGTCTTAGGATCGCTAGATGGTTTAAGTACGCTTCTCCTGCGAGGTGGAGCTAGATCTCATTGCTAGTAGGCTCGATCTCGACTTACTTTGTGATGAGAGATCGTCCGCTAGCTGAACCCTGAACCACTTTGTTTGCTTCCGCTATAGATCTAGTGGCCTCCAGGTTCACCATCAGATCCGCTGTTTGATATGGTGGGGTGGGGACCTCATACCTGGTATCAGAGCTAAGCCTAGGTTAGGCTGGGAAATAAAGTTGTACTGTTTGAATATTTTAAAAGGAACTGAAAGTATATAGGTAGCTGATCCGAATTCCTTGCATTGGTGTTGCAGGAAGACCCTGTGCTAGAATATCGGAAGTTCCAAGTGTTTGGGCTTATTTATGAGCAAGCTCGACAATCCCGAGTTTACCAGTTCAGGCGAGATGTCATGGAGATACTGATGAAGGCTCATACGCCACACTCCACTCGCATTGATAGAGAATGGGAACTTGATTGGACATTTCCAGGAGGGGTTTACTACATCAACGCTCGGAAGCTAGGATTCCTGGCTACCGATTTGAAGAAGATACGTTGGGGAGAAGAGTTGAGGGTAGTGGAGTTATTCTACCTGCTACCTACCCGATTAGACCTGACTATTTCAGGCGACTCCAATCAAACCATCAACGACTGGCTCTTGGAAAAGGTCACTGAGGTGATCCTAGGAAATAGAGTCAAAACTTTTGGAGTACCAAAAGAAGAATTCCGGCTTGATATCTTAGTTTATTATCCACTCAAGGATGAGTACAAGAACTATTTCACGAACAAAGTAGTGCATCATGTGAATACCATCTCCTAGGCGTATTTTATACGCAGTCCAAAAAAAGCCATGTAATAAGTTGAACATGAGTTATCCTAAACCTTGTGGGGTTTCAATTGTAATAAACTTTCATCAATAAAGTTCTTTTTGTCTCTGAATCTCTGTCTCTTGATAAAGTGGTATCCTGAATTTTATTTAAAGCCTCGTGTCTATTTTGAAATCCAAGTAATGGTATCAAGAATCTCTTATAACCTCTGTAGGCACCGCCTGTTGCTTTGTACTTGGCAGCGCAAGAGAAGAAGCTTCTCCTTAAGCAAGCCCAACCTCCAATCTTTAAGGGTGAGGAGGCAAATGTGGAGAGAGATGCGGAAGTGTGGATGGAAGCCATGGAAGCCATGGAAGCCATGGACGACTACTTTGAAGCTGCGGGGACCCAACCCGTAAACCAGACCATGCTTGCGATGTTCCGCTTGACTGGCGATGCCAAGATATGGTGGAAGCAACATTGCACGGACCTGGATATTAAGGGATCTTACCAATCCTGAGAAGACATCAAAGCTGCGGTAATGGGGCGTTATTTACCACCTGCCTACAAAACCCTGAAGATGAATGAATGAGTTCTTTTCACTTCGGCAGCAGCTGACTTCATCCGTCGAAGAATACTATGCAAAGTTTGTCACTCTTCGGAGATATGCTCCTAAGATGACCTTGGAACAACAGGTAACGAGGTTTTGCCAAGGGCTAATCGATCCCTTGAATACTCGGTTGGAAGCTCTTAGGCCGACAACTCTCCAGGATGCCTTGCTGAGGGCCAAACCATTAGCTCTTGAAGTACAAAAGGTTAATCAGAACAGGAGGAATCATTGGGCAAAGAGGGCAAGGACAACTTCTTGGAATAACAGACCAACAAACCAAGCATATGACCAGTGTCCTATTATGGCTACCACCACAACCATGGAGTTCCCTCATGTTTGATGCTATGGTTGCGGCGAATATGGACATTACCTATCCAAGTGCCCCAGGAACACCCAGGAAACCAATGCCAATGCCATACCCTTGAATACCCATGGGTGTGGCCAAGCTAACGGAAGAGGAGGAGGAGGAAGGATGAACAGAGGGCGAGGGCGTGGAGCCACCGCCAGAGTGAATGCCGCAGTGGTACAACCAATTGTGGGTGATGAAGCAGTGGAGAGAGCAACCCTACATGCTGCAATTGACAATCCCAATGGTTGCGAGCAATACGCAGTCATTCATACGCCAGGATCTCTCAGAGGTGAACAAGTTAACTTCCTTATAGATTGTGGTAGTACTCCTTCATTTCTTTCACCCAGATGCATGAGGAAGCTAAAGCTAGATAAGTATCCAACAAGCAAGCTACTTGTAGAGTTAGCAAATGGCAAGGATATAGTATCTCAACATTCTGCAGGAAAAATCGACTTTGATTTAGGGGGACACCCAACTTCTGCCCAATTTCGAACCCTACCCTTAGGATTCTTTGATGGGATACTAGGGATGGACTGGCTAAAGCAAAATAGGGCCCACATACATTGTGCACAAGGAAACTTTACCTTTACAGATAGCTTGGGTAATGAAGCCTTAATCCAGGGGGAAAATGGGAGACCTAGGGCTACTCTAGTTAAGGCCAGCAGACTTTTGAAGGGACTAAGAAAGGGACAACAAATTTATGTGGTAAAGCTCAACAAAGTGGACCAATCAGATACCTCACTTCGACCAAACTGGCTGAGGGAATATGATGATGTGTTCCCAGAAGACCTTATGAATCTTTCGCCACACAGAGAGGTAGATCACGAGATTGAGACTATCCCTGGATGTGAACCTATCTCAAAAAGACCTTATAAAATGTCACTTCCAGAGGCCATCGAACTCAAGGAACAACTTAGGCAACTCATTGAGCAAGGATTCATTCGACCCAGTACTTCTCCGTGGGGTGCTCCAGTTCTTTTTCAGAAGAAGAAGGATGGAACCTTAAGGCTATGTATAGACTACCGTGGGCTGAACCAGGTAACTGTAAAAAAAAAGTATCCAATTCCAAGGATTGACGAACTCTTGGACAGACTCCAGGGCGCCAAAATATTTACAAAGATTGATCTAAGGTCAGGGTATTACCAAATCAGGATCAAGGAATCAGATATTCCAAAGACGGCTTTCAACACTAGGTATGGACACTATGAATTCACAGTAATGTCTTTTGGTCTAACAAATGCCCGTGCAAGCTTCAATCGATTTATGCAGGATATTTTCAGACCTTATCTGGATGACTTTGTCTTGGTTTTCTTTGATGACATTTTGGTCTACTCTAAGAACGAAGCAGATCACAAAGATCATGTTCGCAAGGTACTTGATCTCCTTCGAGAACATCAGCTTTACGCTAAAGAGAGCAAGTGTACCTTTTACTCACCGAAGGTCAATTACCTTGGATTTGTCATATCGGCTGAAGGAATTTCACTGGACCCATATAAAGTCAAGGACATCGTTGATTGGCCTCAACCATCTACCGTCAGCGAAGTAAGAGGATTTCTTGGAATAATGGGATGGTGTAGGAGTTTTGTCAAGGATGATGCACGTATTGCTGCACCTTTGACGGAACTCCTGAAGAAAAGAATGAGGATCGAATGGAAGGCCGAGCACAAAGCTAGCTTTGCTAAGCTAAAAGAGTTGTTGGTCTCAGCTCCTATTTTAAAGCTTCCGGACTTCAGTAAGGAATTTGAAGTAGCGACCGATGCCAGCAAATTTGCTCTAGGTGGAGTTCTTATTCAAGAAGGAAGACCAGTGGCTTATACTTCGCGAAAGCTGAGGGATCACGAGAAGAATAATCCTACTCATGATTTGGAACTTTTAGCGGTTATAAACGCGCTGAAGTTATGGAGACATTATCTTCTCGGACGCAAGTTTCAGCTGGTTACAGACCACAAGAGCTTAAAATGGATTTTTACTCAACCTATTTTCAACATGCGACAACGGCGATGGATAGAGCTATTACAAGAATATGACCTCGACATAAAGTATAGACCAGGGAAGGATAATGCAATTGCAGATGGTCTTAGCCGAAAATCCTTTCTTGGAGCTATCTCTATTCCAAATAACCCTATCTGGGATAGAATCAAAGAAGCATCCTTGGTAGATCCAGAGTACCAACGTATAGTATCACTAGTTCAGCAGAATAAGATGCCGGAAGCTAAAGATTACTCTTATGGGAGGATGTCTTTACTACAGACATAGACTATGTGTACCCAGAGATCCAGCTTTAAAGAAGTCCATTTTGTATGAAGCACACGATAGCCCTACATCCAGACATTCAGGCTATGCTAAAACTCTTCATGCTGTCAGGAGGAGTTATTTTTGGTTTGGAATGAAAGGAGACATACGTTTCTATGTGAGGAAATTTCTTTCTTGTCAGAGGATAAAGGCCGAAAGAATCAAGTTACCAGGGCAACTTCAACCTCTTGACATACCCCAGATGAAATGGGAATGCATCAGTATGGATTTTGTTACAGGATTACCTTCTACAGGAGGTTATGATTCTATTTTCGTGGTTGTTGATATGCTCACAAAAGTGGCTCATCTAATACCCGTAAAGACAACCTTTACTGCTTCAGATATTATCCGAGTATTCATCAAGGAGATTTATAGGTTACATGGTCTACCTAAGCGTATCGTCAATGATAGAGATGCCAAGTTTAAATCAAAATTTTGGACTTCTCTTTTCCAATCTATTGGGTCACAATTAGCTTTCAGTAGAGCATATCATCCACAGAAAGATGGGAAAAATGAAAGAGTTAATCAAGTCATTGAGGACATTCTCAGAGCCTATTGTTCGCAAGAACCAAAGAAGTGGTTACAATATCTACCTTTGGTGGAGTATGCTTACAACTCTTCCGAACACAGAATCATTGGAATGTCACCTTTCAAAGCTCTTTATGGAAAAGAGTGTTTAGCACCACTGAACTTCTCAGATCCAACCATCAGGGTAGAAGCATCTAGGAAGATGTTAAAAGATATGGAAGCTCATACTAGAGCTATTCGCCAGGACATTCAGGCCGCTCAGGATAGACAGAAGTACTATGCGGATAAGAACCATTCAGAAAGAACCTTCAAAGAAGGGGATAAGGTTTTTCTGAGAGTCGGACCAAAGAAAAGTAGCTTATCTCTAGGCAGATATAAGAAGTTAAGCCCAAGGTATTGTGGACCATTCGAGATCATTAAACACTAGGTTGGTAACCTAACAGGACATAAAAGTGTCCTTTCAGGGTTTTGAAAAAAACCTCCAAAACCATAGTAGATCCACTCATTTTGTAAAATCCTTTCATGAGGTTATAGTTCAAGGCCTACTACACATCTAAAAAATAAGAAACTTGTAAAATTTCTCATCTTTTGGTCACACCAAGCCTCCAAAGTTGATGGACCAGTACATTTTCATCAAAACAGTCATTTCTTACGTTTTGTTGCATAAAAATAAGATTAGGGATTTTTGTAGGACTTGAGATAAATTCCCTAGTTAACTTCAATGGGTTGGTGATCAGAACATATAATTGCTTCTCACTCACTATTTTTTTTTGCCAAAAGAAATAGGTACAAAAAAGTTGAATTTTTACCATTTTGCAAACCTATCATCAAAGTTTCTATAGCCACGCTCAATACAAATAATATATGCATGTTTTCTTAGTTCCCTATTGTCCTTTAGGTTCATAAGAAGCCATGGAGCATGTCAAAAGAATAATACATCTCTTACCAAGGGGAATCTTGGGGACAAAATGAAGTGCTAAATACAACAAACATGAAAAAACTGGGTTCAACATTATGAGTTGTAGAATTCCATAGAAACTATTCAATATCTAGCCAAATTTGATCCTTATGATTAGATATGGTTACTACCTACAAAATGCATGTATTTGTCACAAGAAAGTAACAATATTGAAAAATCTATACTTGATATACTAGAATGTTTTGTTTTCTTCTATAATTAAAAAAATCAACCATCGTTGTCTACTATGCAAAATAGGGTATTAGGTGCCCCAAAACTCAAGGAATATTAGATTTATGTTACAATATGGGACATAGAAAATCAAAGTGCATTTGGATATTATAAAAGCCACCAAAAAAATCATAGAAGAGCTAAAATCAGATTAAAAACAGGATTTGACAATTTTTGTAATTTGGCCATAGCTTACAACTTTAACATTTATTTCTCCCTACAAGCATCAGAACATGTTAAGGACTACTAAAGATAGTTCTCTAGCATTATAGACCTCACAAACATGAATTCTAGAGTGATATAGTTGCAAAAAGTTGAAAAAAGCCAAAAACAGGACCCGTTTTTTCACATAGTTTAGGTTGTGAAATGTTGTGCAAGGACAAGGTTAAAGATGGAATTGATATTCCAAAAAAATGTCGAGTTTTTTTCAGCTCATTAAACAACTTTCTAGACAGATAGCACCTCAAAATCCATTTTGAAACTCTTGACATAATTCAAGGAAAATGGTCACTTAACAGGACATAAAAGTGTCCCATTACCAACCTAGTGTTAAGGTTGTGAGTGACCAAGCTTACAAGCTAAAGTTACCTGCAAACTTGAAGGTTCATGATGTGTTCCACGTCAGCTTACTCAAACCTTATATTCCTAACCCTGATCAATTCTTGGACTCAGAGCAGATAGTCATGCCAGCACAAGGAGTTCTCGAGCTCCAACCTGACTATGTACTTGAAACGAGGGAAAGGAAGTTATGCAATAGAACAATCATAGAGCATCTAGTAAAGTGGCAGGGTTACCCTGAAGAAGATGCAACTTGGGAGGACGAACCAACGCTCATAAAAGATTACCCAGGCGCATTCTTGAGATGAGGACATCTCAAATTTTTCACGTTGGGGAGGTTGTAAGGTCTCTAACCCCGACCAAAAAGAGCACTGTGTACCATGTAATGATCATAATGGAAAAAGTTACTATTTTTAGCAGTTATCTGAATTCTCTCAGTGCCATGATGTTTAGAATGTTTATTAAAATAATTTTTGCAAAAAATTCCAAAAATAGGAAGTTTTTGGTCACCCGACCTGTCTAGTTTTGATCATCTCGAAAAACGACACCCGTACCTCGAAATTGAAAAAAATGCATTTTTGGACCCCAAGAGCTGCTAAACATGGCAGGTACTTGGGCCAGTATGCCTTAGTTAGAGCTCCGTATAGCAATTTACGGCATCAAAATCCGACTCGTATGACCCGTTTTAGCCTAAAATCAATTTTTCCAAAAATTGAGCGGGGAGGCATCGGAGCCCGGGACTGTGTGGGAACAGGTCCCAGGCCACTCCAAATCAGATTTAGTAGCTAGGGGGCACCTTTTGTCCTTGTGCGAGTTGTGGGAAAGCTTCCAAGCCAGTAACTAAGCCTCAGAGTCAGTTAACCTAGCCAACCTGACACTTGGTGGGTAGGGAACTGGACTTGCCATGCTTAACTGGAGAAGCTCCCAGATGCATTTAGCAACCCAGGTCGATTTTCAGCTTGAGGAGGCCTATTTAAGTGCCAGTGCACATACACACACACACACACACACACACACACACACACACACACACACACACACACACACACACACATGCACACACACACACCCAGTACACACACACACACACACACACACCTACACACACCTTGGGGAGGTGCTGCCGGTACACACATCCTTTGAAGGAGAAGCGAGGAGGGAGGTGCTATCGAATTCTCGCCTCAAGGAGCTCCATTAAATCAGAGAATCGAGAGGATTATCATCCCTTAATCACGGTAACCACGGTTTAATTAATGCTTTTTGCAAATCCTTTTCATTACCATCTAAATTTCTCGTCTATTATGCTTATTCCTAGTCTTAATTCTCTATAATTACTCTCTAATTTCTCTTTAACCATATTCTATTATGTAATCATCACACCATAACTGAATTATCAGCCATTCATCATCCTTAATTAGTGATTAGTGCATTAAGATGTAATTAAGGTAAAATTAAAGCCGTCATTAAGTCTCTAAGAGATAATTTTTCTCACACCTATGCATGAGGTGAACCTGCATCCTCTAATTGCTAGGAAGAGATTAATTATGCTTGATTGATCTTTCTGGTAATTCTATTAATGAGACCTTATTATTCTTAATCATCTAAGTCAAGTAATTATCCTTAGAGCCGGTTCCCATAGGAATATGTATTTTCCATAATGATTGCTATATGGAAAAATCTAAACCTCTCATGTAGCATGCATTGTTTGATGTTGCTAAATCTATCATTTGGTTGTTATAACGCTTGTGGACATTAGCTTTTTTCTCCAAGATAATTATTTAAAGTAGTGAGTTTAAAATGGCCCCGGTTAAGAGAACTCGCTTCGGTGGTGCCCACGACCGCGAGGTGGGGACAAGCAATGTCAATGAAAAGGGAAAAGCTCCCATGGACGAACATATACCGGCCATCTCACGGGCCATTGACAAAGAAATGGAAGAGGTAGGTCATAATTTTATTCAAGTTGTTTGAATTAACATTGCACACGTTTAGTTAGGAATGAACATATCCCCAAAACATGTTGGAGAAATCCAACAGAAACCTCGGCACTGAACTCATTTATAAATTAAAGTCTAAAGTAGGAAATAAATGATTAATGGGTATGCTGTTTGCAATAGGAAAGAATGTCTGCTAGGGAAAATTTAGCTCGACATGTTCATTTTATTTCCAATGTGGAATCAGTCTTGACCCCCCTACTGATCACAGGGGGCAGAGTTCCTCGTTAAGGGCTCTTGAATCCACGGCTTACTTTCTATGTGGTGGATACCCACGACTTGCATTCTATGCGGTGGGAACCCACGTCTTGCTTTCTATGCGGTGGGAGTGTCCATACCGTGCTTTCTATGCGGTGGACATACCTAGTTGTATGGGCAACTAGGCGACAACGGGAGGAGTAAACTCTCGTTGGAGGGGGGATGTTGTACCTCCAGAACATTGGAATTTTAATGAATAAGTTTGAGTAGAATTTTTACTAGAATACTGTCTTGGTGGTGTTTGCAATACTGGTTGAAGGGCTGTCTTAACGAACAATGTGATTCGGAATTAATCAAGGAATGTTTATGTTGAACAATCATTGTGGTAGTAATTAGGTCACACAAGGAAATGTGAGTGTGGGGGTGGAAAGTGGGGGCTTGGCTCAGGTTACCAATGCCTATGAGATGGGTGGTCCGGATTGGTTGGGAACTCTCTGTCCCCATAGTGTTTAATTCGATATTAGCAATACTCATTGCCCCTAGAGCGGTGAAATCTCGAGAGTACGTGCCTCTGAAATATGGAAAAAAGGCACTCAGGGTTTCTCTCCTCTTGGAAGGTGGGTCTTAGGATCGCTAGATGGTTTAAGTAAGCTTCTCTTGCGAGGTGGAGCTAGATCTGATTGCTAGTAGGCTCGAGCTCGACTTACTTTGTGATAAGAGATCGTCCGCTAGCTGAACCCTGAACCACTTTGTTTGCTTCCGCTATAGATCTAGTGGCCACCAGGCTCACCATCAGATCCGTTGTTTGATATGGCGGGGTGGGGACCTCACACGACCGTATCACTTTACAACATAGATACCTCACAACCAGAAGGGGTAAGGCTAATTGTTGATTCTTAGCCAAAATGGAGGAAGGCCTAGCTCACAAAGTACCCACAGTACCTAATCCACTTGGTAGAGGCACAGAAAAACATCAGAGACAATCTTAGCTTTTGTCCTCTACCAAGGATCAAGACGTGGAAAGCCCAGGAGATCTTGCAAAGGAGCCAACCCACTTGGCTGAATTACCCTAAGCTGTCGGGCTTGAAGGCAGGTGAGAGAATAAGTGTCCAATACATGGTGAAAACCCTAACGGGCGCCATCAAATTTTTCACTGGCTCACCTGACCTTACGTGCATCATGATGAAGATAATTTGCAAAACCCTCTTAGTAGTATTTGAGACTTTCAAGCCAGGCCAGGTGACAGACAATATCTTTTTCTTCCAAGATACTTACAGATGCGCTTATGATCTGTCTGGTCAGCCTTCCAAGGAGGTGATACATGCAATGTATCAGAGGATAATGTTTCTACCATCTATCACCTCCAAGCCTTTGAAGAACCGTTCTACACAGGCTTCTTCACAATAAACACATATATTTTTGGCCCAACAATGATGAACCTGCATGCAAGATACGAATCACTAATCAAGATACGTGAGACCATACGATGAAGAAGCGGATCAGCAGCCATGTCGGGGACGACATGAGCAAGGAGGGGGGGAGTCTTAGACGCTGGACACACCCCACGGAGACTAACTACTCGGAGGATTATCATTTTTGTAATTATTCGTTTATTGAGGGAACCTGATTTTTCAGCTTGTAAATATTGGGACTTACAGAAGTTTCCAGATTGTATCCCAGTTTTGATAGATAGATGGAGTAGTTGGTTGATTTTGGAACTTTAGGGTTTGAGAATTGTAAGGTATATATACCACTTTTTGACCTTAAAGAAAAACCTTTTGTCATTTTTAAAAACAAGTTCTGAAGTCTGTCAGTGAGCGTACTGTGTACGAGAGAGAGTGTGAGCTTCATCTTGTCACTAATTGTGCATCGGTGGTCGGAATCGAGTGCGGAGAAGTGCAGCGTGTTGCCCTCGATGAGAGCTACGCGCCGATACCTACATTTCGTGCGTACGGTCCGGTTTTGTGAGCTTCTTCTACGAGCTTCATTTGGTGATTGGGTGAGCATACGTTATCCGATTTTGCATTGCAGCATATCCACGTGATCACATTGAGTAGAACTACACAATAGGCACTTTAGATTTTGGAAACGAAGACCTGCAAATTTCAGCCAGACATCCTACGCGATTTTGCACCGGGTGTTTTGGGTTGGGATTTTGGTTCATAGACCTTAGGGAGAGCGGCCTATTGGTATTAGTAAGGTCTCCTTCAAGTTCTATGGTGTTTTGAGATTGTTTGATGGATGTTCGACTCTAGAAAACATTGTAGGAAGTTTCCTCTTATGCACTCTTGAAGGCTGTGACTTAGACAATTGGTAGAGACCTCTGTAGGAATTAGTTAGGAGTCGGTCGAGTGTAGGTTGACACCTTATGCTTGCTTCCACGCGCCTGCGGGTCGAGCTTCGTCCTAAACTGACATTATATGTTAGGTGAGTTCTCGCTATGTTGACGTCCGTCGCGGCGTATCCGTCCAACAACCCCTATGAAGAGATGAAATGCCTTTACGACTAATGATGGGTATAGGAGCTTTTGCCAAATGAGGCATTGAATTTATTGGCCCCATAATATCGCCGGCATATAGGTCCCATGCACAATACATCATAGTCGCAACCGATTTTATATATATATACATACATACATACATACATATATATATATATATTATATATATATATATATATATATATATATATATATATATATATATATGACTAAATGGGAAAAAGCGAAGGCAACACAGAAAAATGATGCACAGACTATGGCTCAATTCCTTTTCAAACATATCTTTACAAGATATGGTCTACCCATTGAAATAGTGAGCGATAGGGGAACACACTTCCTAGACAATGTCATTGAAAGCCTCCTTGACGAATTCATGGTGGTCCATTGCAAATTAGCACCCTATCACCCACAAGCTAACAGACAACAAGCCAAAAGCACCAACAAAACCTTATGCACGGTGCTCACCAAAATAGTCAGCGACTCAGGAAATGATTGGGATAAAAATCTACACATTGCATCATGGGCTTACAGAGTAGCTTTTAAAACCTCCATCGAAACAACTCCATTTAACATCGTATTCGGGATTAATGCGATTCTACCCATGGAATTCTTAATTAAACACTATGAGTCGCAACACAATTAGGATGGATGGGACACGAACTGTCGGAGAGACTAGACACACTGGAGTAATTGGATGAAGCTCGAGTCAGAGCAGTAGCTGGGATATATGCTCAAAAAAGACAAATAAAAGCTTTCCATGATCAACATGTGATTAGCAAGGAGTTCCAAAAAGGGGATTATGTTTTACTGTATACCGTTAAACAACACTCCAAAAAACTCAAAAAGCAAGGGATGGGACCTTTTGTAATACATGATATATCACAAAGTGGTGCCATCAAGCTTGCAACATTGGCAGGAGAGGAGATGCCTAATTGGATGAGTGGCTGCAGATTAAAGAAATATCTTCTTCCATTGACAATAGAAGCACTTTAAACCATACATGCGGCAACTCAACGCAGAAGTGGAGCCAACGACCTTTAGGAACAAGCACAACAAGAAGCCAAAATTAGAATACTAAAGCGGAAGGAATAGGCAAACTGTCAAAGAAAGACCCAACAAAGAAAATGTATCAACTCCCCTCCAATAGAATCCATACAAACGGAGGCTACATGGCTAGGTGGCATGGGTTTATGCATTATGTTGAAACTTGCAGATGGTACCACCGAGCGTGCCTTAGTAGACACTGGAGCAAGAGCAAATATCAGGAAATTAACAAAGGAACCTCTAATGCCAAATACAATGGGGCTCAAAGTAGCAAACAAAGGCACAATGGACAGTCTAGGACATGTGAATTTACCAATAACTATTGATGGAACAATTTATCCTCATCAATTTCATGTGGTCGAGGATAAGAATCTTAATGAAGCAATTATTTTGGGAGTTCCGTGGATGTGCGCTTATCAAGCCACACCAAGTGGCAGGCTAATACCTTGTAGCTCAGACAAGAGGACCAATCTTTCGCCACACTCTTTGTACAATCAGACCATGTATGGGAGCTTTTCCAATTACCACTTGCTCCAATCCAGTGATGTTCACCAACGGAGGTCAAGAAAATCTGGGTTAAAAAGTGCATCATGCAAACCAATTCGAAGGAATTATGGATACTAAAACGACAAGGCAATGCAAGCCCACCCACGATGCATCAACATAAAGCAGACCTCAACAAACAGACCAAGATTTTTGTCAAGTAACCTAGGCCAATCCAATCTCAACATCGACAAGAAAAACAGGTCAAGTGGGTATGGAAACCAAAACAATGTATTTTATCGGATGCCTCACCAATGAAGACCACATCAAAGCAAATTTAGTGGCGACCAAAACAGAGCCCGCAATCACAAAACAAGCTTTCACAATTACTTCTCTTCAGACCATGTAGCTTCACCATAACCTCACCATTGAAATCCATTGAACTTATTGTTGAGAACCCATGTCTTGCAGAGCATTTTGTTACCACATTCATATCCTCGATTCACATCAAAGAGCCACAATATACGGCTATGCATAGACACATACTTCGTTCCCATGCACTCTGACACATGTTCATCTGGGACGACTCACTCTAGGAAGGGGGGAAAGTGCAACTGGATCATCATTTTTTATATATTATCATCATTTCTTTTTTATTTTCTGTTCCTTAAACAAGCTTTTCAGAGCCTTATTGTAAGGTCTCTGACCCCGACCAAAAAGAGCACCATTGTACCATGGAATGAACATAATGGAAAAAGTTACTATTTTTGACAGTTTTTCAAATTCTGTCAGTGCCATGATGTTTAGAATTTTGTAAAGCTTCCAAAAGTGAATTAAATTTTTTTTTGTGAAAAATTTCCAAAAATAGTAAGTTTTTGGTCACCCGACCCATCTAGTTTTGATCGTCTCGAAAAACTACACACGTACCCCGAATTTGAAAAAAATGCATTTTCATACCCCGGGGGCTGCTCAATATGGTAGGTACTCGGACAGATACACCTTAGTTAGAGCTTAGTATAGCAATTTACGGCATTAAATTCCAACTCGTATGGCCCGTTTTAGCCTAAAACCAAAATTTCCTAAGGTTGTGTGGGGAGGCACCGGGGCTCGAGGCTGTGTGGCAACAGGACCCATGCCACTCAGAGCTTGCTTTAGCAGCTAGGGGGCACCTTCTCATCACTAGGGAGTTGTGGGAGAGTTACCATGCTTGAGAGAGAGTGTGACAGTCAGTTACACTAGGTAATTGTACACTTGGTAGGCATGTAATTGGACTTGCCATGCATGAGTTGAGTAGCTCTCAGATGCAAATAGTAAGCAAGGTCGATTTTCAGCATGGGAGGTCCTATTTAAGAGTGTGCTCTCACACACACACACACACACACACGTACACACATGCTCACACACCCACTAAGTACACACACACACACACACACACACTTACATACACACCTTGGGGAGGTGCTGCCGGCACACATAGTTTTTGGAGAAGAAGCAAAGGAGGGAAGTGCTGCCTCATTCTCATCTCAAGGACTCCATTGGATCAGAAATTCGAGTAGATTTCAGCTCCTAATCACGGTAATATCAATTTGTTTTAAGAATCAAATGAGGGAAGTGCTGCCCGATTCTCATCTCGAGGACTCCATTGGATCAGAAATTTGAGTAGATTTCAGCCCCTATTCACGGTAATATCAATTTATCTTATGCTTTGTTGCAAATGCTCTATCATTCTCTTAATCTCGGAACTATTATGCTTAATCATAGCTAAATTACTCAACAGTTGCTCTCTAATTCTCCATATCATTAGTCTACTACATAATTCTTAATCTAATTGTTAATTATGCAAGCAATTTACCTCGCCTAATCATAGATTATTGCATCATTAGTAAGAAGAAATCTCCCTCTAGTCATCATAGTAATAATTCCCAAGCCGGTAATGATGTGGAATTGGTCAATTTCATCCTATTACCACACAATGTTTGAGTAACTAAGTTAGATTCAATCTATTCATAGATTAGGATGTAATTAATAGAAATTAATCCGTCATTAATCCACTAGGAAGGGAATATCCTCTCACCTATGCATGTGGTAATTCTGCACCTCTCTACTTACATTAGGAAGGTGATTGAACACGTCTAATTCAACCCTCTAGTAATTTAATTAGTAAAAATCTAAAATTTCTAATTACCTAGGCCAAGTATTTAACTTTAGAATCAATTCCCAAAGAACAAGTAAGGTACTATCCGTAAATTACTATGTCTTGAAGGAAATCAAACCTCTCGTATAAGAGGGATTGTTCAGTGATTCTAATCTGTCATCTTGGTTGTTATGGTACTCTCTGAAGGAGAACGAGCGAAAGTGCGACGCGAGAGAGAGTGCGAGAAGAAGAGCACAACGATATGGTGAACTTGCTCTACTGTAATGTGTAGAGCATAGTGAGTTCTTATTAGGTTTTTACAAAATAATATGTGTACATACCTGGCGGCCCGCCCACTTACCTGGGCGACCATATTGGGCTTTATACCCCAACTACCTCCCACTTAAAGTCCAATGTGGTACTTTAAGTGTGAGAGAAGCTACTATACAAGCTAATATACAAGAGATGTAGAGAAGTGATGTACTACCCTACACCTAACTGCTTGAGAAAATGCGCAAAGCTCTCTGAGGAAAGTCCTTTTGTAAGTAGATCAGCAGGATTTTTTGTGGTGTGAACTTTGACAAGCTGAAGTTGCTTATCCTCGAGCATTTCCCTGATGAAATGATACTTCACATCCACATGCTTTGTCTTTGAGTGATAAACTGAATTGCGAGCCAATTGTATAGCACTTTGACTATCACAATATAACATTGGCATCTCTTCTTTGATTCCCAAATCTGTTACTAGTCGATTAAGCCAAATTGATTCTTTGCATGCCTCTGATGCTACAACATATTCAGCCTCTGTAGTAGACTGAGTAACACAATCTTGTAATCTAGAACTCCATGATACTACTCCGCCAGCCAATGTAAAGACATACCCTAGCGTAGACCTTCGGTTGTCCAAGTCACCTGCATAATCTGAGTCTGTAAAACCCTTTACACTTAGCTCCTGACTCCCATAGCATATGCGCATACTCTTTGTAGCTTTCAGGTATCTCAATATTCCTTTCACTGCCTCCCAATGTTTCTTGCCTGGGTTTGACATGTATCGACTTACTACTCCCATTGCAAATACAATGTTTGGGAGAGTAGCACTCATTTCATACATCAAACTACCCACTGCAGACGCATATGGAATCTTATCCATTTCAACCTGTTCTTCCTCAAAACCAGGACAATCTTGTTTGCTAAGTTTCACATATGGTGGCAATGGAACACTCAATGCCTTTCCCTTCTCCATATTGAAACATTGCAAAACCTTGTCAATATACTCTGGTTGAGATAACTAAATCAACTTCTTTGATCTGTCTCTCTCAATGCGCATACCAAGTATATGACTTGCCTCACCCATGTCTTTCATGTCAAACAATTTTTCCATCTTTGGCTTCAAAGCTGAAATTTCCTCCAAGTGTTTGCCAGTAATCAACATGTCATCCACATACAAAATAAGGATCAGCCAACTTCCATCCTTAGCCTTCTTTGTATATAGACAGTGATCGAACTCACTACGTTTGTAGCCTTGAGAAAGCATAAACTTGTGGAACTTATGGTACCATGCCCTCGGTGATTGTTTTAAGCCATAAAGACTCTTTAACAACTGGCATACCAAATCTTCCTTGCCTTTCTCAACAAAACCTTCTGGTTGCTGCATGTAAATTTCCACATCTAAATCACCATGCAAGAACGTTGTCTTGACATCCATTCGGTGTAACACCAAATCTAATATGGAAACCAATGCAAGAAAGCATCTCAATGTAGTCATCTTGACCACCGGAGAGAAGACTTCATCAAAGTCAATGCCTTGTTCTTGCTTAAAGCCCTTGGCAACAAGCCTTGCTTTGTACTTTGGCTGACTATCATGAGCGGTGATCTTATACTTGTAAACCCATTTACAAGGTAGAGCCTTTTTGCCCTGTGGTAATTTAACTAGCTTCCATGTCTGGTTTTTATGCAGAGCTGTCATCGCTGACTGCATGGCCAATTGCCAATTCTCGGAGTCCTTCATTTGCACTGCTTCCTTGTAACATGAAGGCTCATTGCAATCAGTCAACATGACATAGTTCATAAATGGAGCAAACCTATTAGGAGGTCGCGTGATACGTCCAGATCTACGCATAATAGGTGGCTCAGGCTCAGCCACAACCTGTGGTTCCACTCTATCCTGTCCTTGCTCCTCTTGAGCCCTGACATTTTGTCTTGCACGTGCAGGTCCATCTTCTTGGAAGAAAACTCTTCTAATCTCCTCAACCCTCTCTGGTTTAGAATGATATTTGGCTTCATTAAAGTGAACATCATTGCTGCGGATAACCTTTCTGGATTCGGGATCCCAAAGTTTGTACCCCATCTCACTAGAATTACCATAGCCTAGAAAGATGCACTTTCTACTCTTTGGCTCAAGTTTGTTCCTAAATTCCTTTGGAATGTGAGGATATGCCTCACAGCCAAAGACTCTGAGATGCTTGTATGAGGGCATTTTGCCTGACCATACCATCTCTAGCACTGAATCCTTCTGCAAAATCTTGCTAGGAGATCTATTTATAAGATGAACAGCTGTTGATACAGCTTCAACCCAAAACCATTTTGACCTTCTCTTGTATGGTCCTATTCATCCTCTCAGCAACACCATTTTGAGGAGGATTGTAAGGAGCAGTAAGTTCACGTTTTATACCTTTTGACTCACAAAAGTCCTGGAAGGCCTTTGAAACATACTCTCCACCATTGTCAGTGCGTAAGCATTTAAGCTTCTTGCCACTCTGATTATCCACAAGTGTCACAAACGTTTTGAAAACACTAAACGCTTCACCCTTGTGCTTGAGAAAGTAAACCCATACTTTCCTCGATTAATCATCTATAAATGTCATAAAGCAAGAAGCTCCCCCTAGAGATAGGTTAGGCATAGTTCCACACAAATCACTATGAACAAGTGCCAACTGTGTATCTCTTCTACTGCTTCTATGCTTATGTGGCTGTTGTGTTTGCTTACCATACAGACAATGTTCACATAATTCAAAATCATTAAATGACAAGCCAGACAAATAACCAGAACGAGACAAGATTTCCATTCCCTTCTTGGACATATGTCCTAACCGGCTATGCCACAAAGAAATGTTCGGCTGCTCGGTTACATTGATTACATTTTTAGAGACATTTGATACATAAATCATGTAAAGTCCTCCAGACTTTACTCTATGTGGTACTGTCATAGAACCCTTGGATATCTTCCACATGTTCTGTCCAAAAGTGGTGACGTAGCCAGCATCATCAAGTAAACCTGTGCTGATCAAGCTCTTTGTAATTGCGGGAACATGTCTCACATTCTTCAGTGTGAAAGAAGATCCATTCTGAAACTTCTATTGAACATCTCCAACACCTAAGATCTCACATGTCTGCCCATTGCCTAGCCAAATGATCTTTAGTGGTCACATAAGAGGTAAACCACTCCTTGTTTGGAGACACATGAAGTGATGCCCGTGAGTCTATAATCCAGTCACTCAGTGCATTTCCATCAGATGCTGTAAGAAGAGTTGAGTCCATTGTATTTTTCAAGAAGTAGATATCTCCTGACACTAGACTGTCATCCTCTGCAACAGTGTTTGTCACATTTATTTCTTCAATCTTCACTGAGGACTTGTTCTTCTCACCATGGTCTTCTACTTTCTCTTTGCCTTTTTCTGCTTTCCATTCTCTGCAGTCTCTTTTCATGTGACCCTTCTTGCCACAATGGTAGCATTCTATGTCACTCTTGCCTTTAGCACTGCGGGACTTGCTACGAGACCGATCCCTCTTTCCACCTTTGTACTTTTCTTTGGTCCTTCCCCTGACAACTAAGGCTGTTTCTTTGCCTTTGTCCATTGTCTTTCTGTTGATTTCTTCAATAAGCAGACTGCCTTGTACACCTGCTATGGTCAAACCATCTGGAGGTGTAGAATTACTCAAAGCTATGCGAAAAGTGTCCCAACTTTTCGGCAATGTGATCAACAGGAGCATAGCTCTAACAAGTTCATCAAACTTGATGCCTTGAGCTGACAACTGACTGTAGATGGTGTTGAATTCATTCAGATGATTGGACATAGGTGTCCCTTATTTCATCTTCAAATCAACAAGATTCTTAAGCCAGTATACCTGTGAAGCTGCACTTTGCTTCTCATAAAGATCACTCAGCTTTGTCCATGCTTCATAAGCCGACATCTCTTCTGCTACATTGAAGTAAACACTTTCTGCCAAAGTCAGCATAATGGTAGAAAGTGCCAATTCATCCATTTCGCTCCATTCATCTTTGTCCATATCTTCTGGTTTTATCCCCTTGAGATTTATAGGTTTTATCTGCTTCTTTTGTACCAACACGTGCCAAATCTGCTTCTTCCACAATGGGAAATTGGTTCCATCCAGCTTCTTGATATTGTAAAGAGCAGTGTCCTATGATCCAACCATAGCTACGCTTCACAATAGTTTACTTTCCTGGGAAAAATTCAGCAGAGTTTCCCCTGTAAACTGACCTCTGAACCAATATCAACCTGTCAAATGAACCAAGAAAGCTTCAGATTCTACAGAAATTTCGGCAGAGTCTCCTTTGTAAAATGGCTATGGTGTACTCAAAAACAGACCAAAAACAGCTCAAAAAACCACTGTCTCTCTAACACTGTAAGCTATGGGTAAACCTGTCCTCCACCTGTAATGTCTCTCACTGTTCTGTCACTGTCCTGTAAGCATAGACTGCGACAATGCCTCAACGGCAGTAAAGCAAAGATGCAATCCCAACTGTCTAACTCACAGTCAATACATCCTAGCTGCCTATCTAAGGGTGCTCGAGGGATGGCTCCAAGACCTGTATCACCGAAAGGATCTCAACATTCGAGAATCCCCCAACTCAATAAAACCACTGCAGTAAATCTGACAGTTCATAGACTTCCCACAAACTCATACATCCACAAATTTCCCACTGTATGTTGTAACCGCTGCGGCGGTTGTTTGTTGCGTGACTCACAGCCAGCAAACCCTCAACAAACATACATCATCTCTGACAATACATCCCATGTGGAAGTACCTACAATGTCAGGATGAAATCTGGAATATCAAGCAGCAAACACAATCTACCTGATGAACTAGTGGATGTCGCTTACACTCTGTGTCGGTGCGCCCGTGTCGTATGTGACACGCCTCCAAGAACTATGAGCCATCCTTTGTTGTGTAGACAGCCACTAATCAGCACTAGTGTAGATATCCTCAGCACTTGCAGTCATAGGCCGAAACCCCAAATTTGCAGAGTCGGATCTGCACCCGCCGAGACCACGTAGTCGAAAATAGCCTGCGCAGAACTTTGTCGAAGCCGAACGGTGGCCAAGGTGACCTCATAATGAAATTCTGAGCACACAGAGCCCTTTGGGCATTTCCCACAGGATTTGGGGCCATGTCTTCGCCTGTCAAATTTCACTCCAATCTGAGTAGGTGACTCTAGCTACCTGCAAATGCTGCCCCGCCTCGATCTGAGCTCTGATACCAGTTGAAGGAGTACGAGCGGAAGTGCGACGCGAAAGAGAGTGCGAGAAGAAGAGCACGACAATATGGTAAACTCGCTCTATTGTAATGTGTAGATCATAGTGAGTTCTTATTAGGTTTTTACAAAAGAATATGTGTACATAACTGGCGGCCTACCCACTTACCTGGGTGACCACATTGGGCTTTATACCCCAACACTCTCGGACATTAGTTCTTTTTCTCCAAGTTTGTCAATTAAGTAGTGAGTATAAAATGGCACCGGTAAAGAGAACTCGCTTCGGTGGTGCCCACGACTGCGAGGCGAGAACAAGCAACTTGAATGGGAAAGGAAAAGCTCCCATGGACGACCAAGTACCGGCCATCTCACAGGCCAATGATGAGGAAATGGAGGAGGTAGGTCACATTTTTATTCAAGTTGTTTACTTTAACATTGCATACGATAAGTTAGGATAGAATATATCCCTAAACATGTTGGAGAAATCCGACAGAAACCTCGGCATTTGAATTCAATTGTATATTAAATTCTAAGTAGGAAAGAATGGTTGATGGATATACTGTTTGAAATAGGAAATAATGTATGCTAGAGAAAATTTAGCTCGGCATGTTCATTTCTAATTCCAATGTTGAAATAGTCTTGATCCCCCTACTGATCACATGGGGCGGCTCACGATGATTTCGCAGTAGCTAGAGTTACTAGCTTAGGGCCTCTACCCACGACTTGCTTTCTATGCGGTGGGAATGTCCATGTCGTGCGTTCTATGCGGTGGACATACCTAGTTGTATGAGCAGCTAGGCGAAAATGGGAGGAGTAAACTCTCGCTGGAGGGCGGATGTTGTACCTCCAGAACATTGGAATTTTAATCATAAGTTTGAGTAGAATTTTTACTAGAATTACTGTCTTGGTGCTGCTTTGCAATACTGGTTGAAGGGCTGTCTTAACGAACCCTGTGAATCAAAATCTAATCAAGGAACTTATATGTTGAACAACCACCGTGTGATAGTAATTAGGACACACGAAGGGTGGTCCCGATTGGTCGGGAACTCTCCGTCCCCATAGTGTTATAAATCGATACTAGTAATACTGATTGCCCCAAGAGCGGCGAGGTCTCAAGTGTACGTGCCTCTGAAACATGGGGGAAAAGGCACTCGGGATTTCTCTCCTCTTGGAAGGTGGGTCTTAGGATCGCTAGATAAGTTAAGCACTCTTCCCCTATGAGGTGGAGCTAGATCTCGTTGCTAGTAGGCTCGAACTCGAATCACCTTGTGATGAGAGATCATCCGCTAGATGAACCATGAACCACTTGTTTGCTTCCGCTACAGATCTAGTGGCCACTAGGTTTACCATCAGATCCATCATTTGAGACGACGGGGTGGGGACCTCACACCTGGTATCAGTGCTAAGGTTAGGTTAGACTGAGAAATAAAGTCGTATTGTTTGAATATTTAAAAGGAACTAAGGGTATATAGGTAGTTGATCCGAATTCCTTGCATTGGTGTTGCATGAAGACCCCGTGCTAGAATAGTGGAAGTTCCAAGTGTTTAAGCTTATTTACGAACATGCTCGACAATCCCCACTTTACCAATTTAGGCGAGATGTCATGGAGATGCTGCTGAAGGCTCATACACCGCACTCCACTCGCATCGATAGAGGATGGGGGCTCGATTGGACACTTGCAGGAGGGGTTTACCACATCAACGCTCAGAAGCTAGGATGCCTGGCTACCAATTTGAAGAAAATACGTTGGGGAGAAGAATTGAGGGTGGTGCAGATATTCTACTTGCTGCCTACACGTATGGACCTGACTGTCTCTGATGACACCAATCAAACCCTCAACAAGTGCTTTTGGAGAAGTTCACTAATGTAATTCTAGCAAACAGACTTAGAACTTTTGGAGTACCAAAAGAAGAATCCCGGCTCGACACCATAGTTACTATCCACTCAAGGATGAGTATAGGAACTACTTCACAAATAAACTAGACTATCATGTGAACACAACCTGATAGGCGTGTCTTATAAGCATCCCAAAATCCATGTAATAAATTGATAATGAGTTATCCTAAACCTTGAGGGGTTTCGATTGTAATAAATTTTCATCAATAAAGTGTTCTTTTTTTGTCTCTGAGTCTCTGTCTCTTGATAAAGTGGGATCTTGAATTTTATTTAAGTCTCGTGTTTATTTGAAATCCAAGTAATGGTATCAAGAATCTCGTGTAACCCATGTAGGCACCACCTGCTGCTCTTTACTCGGCGGCGCAAGAGAAGAAGCTCCTCCTTAAACAAGCCCAACCTCCACTCTTTAAGGGCAAGGGGGCACATGTGGAGAGAGATGCGGAAGTATGGATGGAGGCTATGGACGACTACTTTGAAGCTGCGGGAACCCAACCCGTGAATCAAACCATGTTTGCGATGTTCTGCTTGTCTGGCGATGCCAAGATATGGTGGAAGCAACATTGCAGGGACTTGGATATTCAGGGATCTTCCTAATCCTGGGAAGACATCAAGGCTGCAGTAATGGGGCGTTACTTACCACCCGCCTATAAAACCTTGAAGATGAACGAGTTCTTTTCAATTCGGTAGGCTGACTTCATCTGTCGAAGAATATTATTCAAAGTTTGTCACTCTTCAGAGATATGCTCCTAAAATGACGTTGGAACAACAGGTAGCAAGATTCTGCCAAGGGTTAATCAACCCTTTGAATACTTGGTTGGAAGATCTCACGCTCACAACACTGCAGGATGCCTTGTTGAGGGCCAAACCTTTAGCTCTTGAAGTACAAAAAGTTAATCAGAATAGGAGGAATCATCTAGCAAAAAGGGCAAGGACAAATGTTTGGAATAACAGACCAGCCAACCAAGCGTACGACTAGCGCCCTATTGTGGCTACCACCACAACCATGCTACGGTTGCAGTGAGTTTGGGCATTACAGATCCAAGTGCCCCAAGAAGAATCAGGCAACCAGCGCCAATGCCATACCCTTGAATGTCCATGGGCGTGACCAACCTAATGGAAGAGGAGGATGTGGAAGGATGAACAGAGGTGAGGGCGTGGAGCTACCGCCAGAGTAAATGTCGCAGTGGTACAACCAATTGTGGGAAATGAAGCAGTGGAGAGAGAAACCTTGCATGCTGCAATTGACAACCCCAATGGTTTCGAGCAATACGCATTCATTCATATGCCAGGATCTCTCAGAGGTGAACAATTTAACTTCCTTATAGATTGTGGTAGCACTCTTTCATTTCTTTCACCCAGATACATGAGGAAGCTAAAGCTAGATAAGTATCCAGCAAGCAAGCTAATTGTAGAGCTAGCAAACGGAAAGGAAGTAGTATCTCAACACTCTATAGGAAAAATCGACTTTGATTTAGGGGGACACCCAACTTCTGTCCAATTTCGAACCCTACCTTTAGGATTCTTTGATGGGATACTAGGGATGGACTGGCTAAAGAAAAATCAGGCCCACATCCATTGTGCATAAGGGAACTTTACCTTTACAGATAACTTGGGTAATGAAGTCTTAATCCAGGGGGAAAATTGGGAGACCTAGGGCTACTCTAGTTAAGGCCAATAGACTTTTGAGGGGATTGAGAAAGGGACAACAAATTTATGCGGTAAAGCCCAACAAGGTGGACCAATCAGATACCACACTTGGACCAAACTGGTTGAGGGAGTATGATGATGTATTCTCAGAAGACCTTACAAATCTTCCACCACATAGAGAGGTAGATCATGAGGTTGAGACTATCCCCGGATGTGAGCCTATCTCAAAGCGACCTTATAAAATGTCACTTCCAGAGGCCATCGAACTCAAGGAGCAACTTAGGCAACTCATTGAACAAGGATTCATTCGACCCAGTACTTCTCCTTGGGGTGCACCAATTCTTTTTCAGAAGAAGAAGGATGGAAACTTAAGGCTATGCATAGATTACCGTGGACTGAACCAGGTAACTGTCAGAAAAAAGTATCCAATTCCAAGGATTGACGAAATTCTGGACAGGCTCCACAGTGCCAAAATGTTTACAAAGATTGATATAAGGTCAAGATATTACCAAATCAGGATCAAGGAATCAGACATTCCAAAGATATCTTTCAACACTAGGTATGGACACCTCGAATTCACAGTAATGTCTTTTGGTCTAACAAATGCTCCTGCAAGCTTCAATCGACTTATGTAGGATATTTTCAGACCTTATCTGGATGATTTTGTCTTGGTTTTCTTTGATGACATTCTAAGAACGAGGCAGATCATGAAAAACATGTTCGCAAAGTACTTGATCTTCTTCAAGACCACCAACTTTACGCTAAAGCGAGCAAGTGTACCTTCTGCTCACCAAAGGTCAATTATCTTGGATTTGTCATATCGGCCGAAGGGATTTCAGTGGACCCAGATAATGTCAAGGATATCGTTGATTGGCCTCAACCATCTACCATCAGCGAAGTAAGAGGATTTATTGGGATAACAGGATGGTACAGGATTTTTGTCAAGGACTATGCACGTATTGTTTCACCTTTGATGGAACTCCTGAAGAAAGGAATGAGGATTGAATGGAAGATCGAGCACGAATCTAGTTTTGCTAATCTAAAAGAATTCTTGGTCTCAGCTCCTATCTTAAGCTTCCAGATTTCAGTAAGGAATTTGAAGTAGCAACCGATGCCAGCAAATTTTGTTTAGGCGGAGTTCTTAATCAAGAAGGAAGAACGGTGGTGTATACTTCATGAAAGCTAAGGGATCACGAGAAGAATTATCCTACTCATGATCTGGAACTCTTAGCGGTTATACATGCGTTGAAGCTGTGAAGACATTATCTTCTCGGGCGTAAGTTTCAGCTAGTGACAGACCACAAGAGCTTAAAATAGATTTTTACTCAACCTATTCTCAATATGCGACAACGGCGATGGATAGAGCTTTTACAAGAATATGACCTTGACATAAAGTATAGACCAGGGAAGGAAAATGCCGTTGCAGATGGACTTAGCCAAAAATCTTTTCTCAGAGCTATCCCTATTCCAAATAACCCTATCTGGGATAGAATCAAAGAAGCATCTTTGGTAGATCCAGAATATCAACGTATGGTATCATTAGTCCAACAAAATAAGATGCCTGAAGCTAAAGATTACTCTCTTATGGGAGGATGTCTTTACTACAGACATAGACTCTGTGTACCCAGAGCCCCAGCTTTAAAGAAGGCTATTCTGTATGAAGCACACGATAGCCCTACATATGGACATCCAGGTTATGCTAAGACTCTTCATGCTGTCAGGAGGAGTTATTTTTGGTCCGAGATGAAGGGAGACATACTTCGCTATGTGAGGCAATGTCTTTCTTGTCAGCAGATAAAAGTCGAAAGAATCAAGTTACCAGGGCAACTTCAACCTCTTGACATACCCCATATGAAATGGGAATGCATCAGTATGGATTTTGTTACCGGATTACCTTCTACACGAGGTTATGACTCTGTTTTTGGTTGTTGATATGCTCACAAAAGTGGCTCATCTAATACCCGTAAAGACAACCTTTACTGCTTCGGATATTAGCCTGGTATTCATCAAGGAAATTTTTAGGTTACATGGTTTACCTAAGGTTATCGTCAGTGATAGAGATGCCAAGTTTACATCAAAGTTTTGGACTTCACTTTTCCAATCTATTGGGTCACAATTAGCCTTCAGTACAGCGTATCATCCGCAGACAAATGGGAAAACGGAAAGAGTAAATCAAGTCATTGAGGACATTCTCAGGGCCTGTTGTTCGCAAGAGCCAAAGAAGTGGTTACAATATCTTCCTTTGGTAGAATATGCTTACAATTCTTTCGAACACATAAGCATTGGAATGTCACCCTTTAAATCTCTTTATGGACAGGATTGTTTAACACCATTGAACTTTTCAGACCCAACCATCAGTGTAGAAGCCTCTAGGAAGATGTTAGAAGATATGGAAGCTCAGACTAGAGCTAATCGCCAAGATATTCAGGCCGCTCAGGATAGACAGAAGCACTATGCAGATAAGAATCATTCGGAAAGAACTTTCAAAGAAGGAGATAAGGTTTTTCTGCGAGTCCGACCGAAGAAAATCAACTTATCACTAGGCAGATACAAGAAGCTAAGCCCAAGGTATTATGGACCATTCGAGATCGTTAAAGTTGTGAGTGACCAGGCCTACAATCTAAAGTTACCTACAAACTTAAAGGTTCATGATGTATTCCATGTCAGCTTACTCAAACCCTATATCCCTAATCCTGATCAACTATTGGACTCATATCAGATAGTTATGCCAACACAAGGAGTTCTTGAGCTCCAACATGACTATGTACTTGAAACAAGGGAAAGGAAGTTAAGCCACAGAACAATCACCGAGCATCTAGTAAATTGGAAGGATTACCCCGAAGAAGATGCAACTTGGGAGGACGAATCAGCCCTCATAAAAGATTATCCAAACACATTCTTGAGATAAGGACATCTCAAATTCTTCACGTTGGGGAGGTTGTAAGGTCTCTGACCCCGACCAAAAAGAGCACCATTGTACCATAGAATGAACATAATAGAAAAAGTTACTATTTTTGGCAGTTTCCAAATTCTGTCCAGTGCCACGATGTTTAGAATGTTATAAAGCTTCCAAAAGTGAATTCAAATAATTTTTGTGAAAAAATTCCAAACATAGTAAGCTTTTGGTTACCCGACCCGTCTAGTTTTGACCGTCTCAAAAAACTGCACCCGTACCCCGAATTTGAAAAAAATGCATTTTCGGACCGCGGGGACTGCTAAATATGGCAAGTACTCGGACAAATACACCTTAGTTAGAGCTTAGTATAGCAATTTACGGCATTAAATTCCGACTTGTATGGCCCGTTTTAGCCTTAAACCAAAATTTCCTAAGGTTGTGCAGGGAGGCACCGGGGCTCGAGGCTGTGTGGGAACAGGTCCCAGTCCATTCAGAGATTGCTTTAACATCTAGGGAGCGCCTTCTCATCACTAGGGAGTTGTGGGAGAGTTAACATGCTTGAGAGAGAGTGTCAGAGTCAGTTACACTAGCTAATTGTACACTTGGTAGGCATGTAACTGGACTTGCCATGCATGAGTTGAGTAGCTCTCAGATGCAAATAGTAAGCAAGGTCGATTTTCAGCATGGGAGCACCTATTTAAGAGTATGCTCACACACACACACACACACACACACACACACACACACACACACACCTTGGGGAGGTGCTGCCGGCACACATAGTTTTTGGAGAAGAAACAAAGGAGGGAAGTGCTGCCCGATTCTCATCTCGAGGACTCCATTGGATCATAAATTGGAGTATATTTCAGCCCCTAATCACGATAATATCAATTTATTTTATGCTTTGCTGCAAATGTCTCTATCATTCTCTTAATCTCGCAACTATTATGCTTAATCATAGCTAAATTACTCAACAACTGCTCTCTAATTCTCCATATCATTAGTCTACTACATAATTCTTAATCTAATTGTTAATTATGCAAGAAACTAACCTCTCCTAATCATAGATTATTGCATGATTAGTAAGAAGAAATCTCCCGCTAGTCATCATAATAATAATTTCCAAGCCGGTAATGATGTGGAATTGGTTCAATATATTCATAGACTAGGATATAATTAAGAGAAATTAATCCGACATTAATCCACTAAGAAGAGAATATCCTCTCCCCTATGCATGTGGTAATTATGCACCTCTCTACTTACATTAGGAAGGTGATTGAGCACGTCTAATTCACCCCTCTAGTAATTTAATTAGTAAAAATATGAAATTCCTAATTACCTAGGCCAAGTATTTAACTTTAGAGTCAATTCCCATAGAACAAGTAAGGAACTATCCACAAATTACTATGTCTTGAAGGAAATCAAACCTCTCGTATAAGAGGGATTGTTCAGTGATTCTAATATGTTATCTTGGTTGTTATGGTACTCTCGGACATTAGTTCTTTTTCTCCAAGTTTGTCAATTAAGTAGTGAGTATAAAATGGCCCTGGTAAAGAGAACTCGCTTCGGTGGTGCCCACGACCGCGAGGCAGGAACAAGCAACGTGAATGGGAAAGGAAAAGTTCCCATGGACCACCAAGTATCGGCCATCTCACAGGCCAATGACGAGGAAATGGAGAAGGTAGGTCACATTTTTATTCAAGTTGTTTAATTTAACATTGCATACGATAAGTTAGGAAAGAACATATCCCTAAACATGTTGGAGAAATCCGACAAAAACCTCGGCATTTGGATTCAATTGTATATTAAATTCTAAGTAGGAAAGAATGGTTGTTGGATATACTGTTTGAAATAGGAAAGAATGTATGCTAGGGAAAATTTAGCTCGGCATGTTCATTTCTAATTCCAATGTTGAACTAGTCTTGATCCCCCTACTGATCACAGGGGGCGGCTCGTGATGATTTCACAGTAGCTAGAGTTACTAGCTTCGGGCCTCTACACATGACTTGCTTTCTATGCGGTGGGAATGTCCATATCGTGCGTTCTATGCGGTGGACATATCTAGTTGTATGGGCAGCTAGGCGACAACGGGAGGAGTAAACTGGAGGGGGGATGTTGTACCTCTAGAACATTGGAATTTTAATGAATAAGTTTGAGTAGAATTTTTACTAGAATTACTCTCTTGGTGCCTCTTTGCAATACTGGTTGAAGGGCTGTCTTAACGAACCCTGTGAATCAAAATCTAATCAAGGAACTTATATGTTGAATAACCATTGTGGTAGTAATTAGGACACACGAATAAGTGTGAGTGTGGGGGTGGAAAGTGGGGGCTTGGCTCAGGTTGCCAATGCCTATGAGAAGGGTGGTCCTGATTGGTCGGGAACTCTCCGTCCCATAGTGTTATAAATCGATACTAGTAATACTCTTTGCCCCAAGAGCGGCGAGGTCTCAAGTGTACGTGCCTCTGAAACATGGGAAAAAAGGCACTCGGGATTTCTCTCCTCTTGGAAGGTGGGTCTTAGGATCGCTAGATAAGTTAAGCACGCTTCCCCTGCGAGGTAGAGCTAGATCTCGTTGCTCGTAGGCTCGAACTTGACTCACCTTGTGATAAGAGATCGTCCGCTAGATGAACCCTGAACCACTTGTTTGCTTCTGCTATAGATCTATTGGCCACCAGGTTTACCATCAGATCCGTCGTTTGAGAGGACGGGGTGGAGACCTCACACTTATAAACCCTTAGCCGGCATAATCATGAGCCATACTGTCACCATCTAAACACCGGGGTAAGAATATGTATGTATGAGAGATTACAGTAATTTTGGCTAATTTTTGGCCAAATAATAATAATTGTAAATAATTTTCGTTTACTAAAAAGCTAAAAATGATAGATTATGTTAACTAAGTCAACGTCAGTTAACAGAAGCTGCTAAAGACCGAAGATGTACGGATGCACATCCAGGATGAATACGAAGAAGAAGTAAAGATTGAAATTACACATTTTTCACGTTTTCCCAAAATGGTCACGTATTGTAAATTCCCAAATTATTTCAAGCCATTGTAATATTTTAATGTGTTACGGGCTCGATGGGAGTTCCAAGTTGTAAAGAATATGTCACTTACTGTGCCTAGGTTGCAGATTCGGTAAGTGGTGAGCCCTAAAGGCCTTGGGCGCTCGGACATTTCATATTTTTAACCTAGGTATATAAGGCAATGTGTAAAAGAAGTTAGGGTTCTCAAGTCATTTGTTGAGAGCACTCTTTGGTGAGAGCTCTTGATGTGTGTGTCTATGGAGTCCTTGAGCTTCTCCTTGCTCATGAGGCTTGATTAACACTAATCAATGATTCATTCTCTCCTACTATCCTCTCTCTTACCTGTTATGATTGCCTATGATGCTTAGATTAACTATATCTTAACTAATTAGTGATTAATCCCTCTCTAATCTTGTGTGATTGCCCTCTTTTGCTTGTGTGTGCATGTAGGTTTGATTGGAGTGTGGTGCGCGATAGATCTATGTGTGTGTGCTTGCGATTAGTGTGTTGCATGCTAGGATTAGTGTTGTATGCGTCTTGCAATCATAGTGTGTGTGATTGGGTTGATTAGAGGTGAAGAGAAGTGGATATGGAGATTGCCCTTCATTGCGGCTTAGCTCCTCCATAGGCCAAGAAGCTCACCTCGTAGAGTTAACCATTTTTGTTGCCACGATTAGCTCACTAACCGTGTGAGTGTTCCATGCCCTAGCCGGGTAGCTCATCCCTCCGGATTGATAATTTTGTCGGTCATTGGAACTATTGCAACGATGGGACCCCCAACATTTGGCGCCATTGCCGAGGACGATGGCCTACGCTAGTGTAATTGTGGCATAATCGAATGTGTTCCCTTACTAATTTCATTACTACTTTCACCTGTGTGTTTATGTTTTTGTGGATTTTGAATGTGTGTGCATGAAGCATTGTGTTCATAATTCCCTAATGTGTGACCATATCTTGCCAATTGTGTGTTTACACACACTAATTTCTCACTAACCCCTTTCTAATTTGATTAATTTTTGCTAACTTACTAATGTGCTATGAAGGATTGGAGCATTCGACCATTCAATTGATCTTCAAGGGAAAGGTAATTAAGGTGGTATTCTCAACCTCCTTAGAATCTAGAGATGTGTAGAATTGTGTAGATATCTCACCATGATGCAATGTAATGCTATGCTATGTTGATGCAATGCAATGTTGATGTTAGGGATGAAAAATTTTGCGATTTTTCATTTTCACGCTATCGTAATGCCGAAATTTTTAAGAATTGGCGGCGCATGAATTTGATAAGTTTTAATTGTTAATTGATGATTGTGTGTTGCTAATTGGATGCCTAATCGAGTTAATTTCATGCTTGGATGGTCAATTTTAGATGTGTGAGCACTAAAATCAAGTGTGTGTGCATTTTAATTGAGTGTGTGTATGCTAATTTTAGGTGTGTGTGCACTATTTTGCCTATGTTTGAGCACTTAGAAATCAATGTGTGCATTGTGATTTTTCAATTGTGATGATTGATATGTGTTGTGCGCATGCTCAACTAATGATTTGTGAAGTCACATTGCAAATCCGATAAATTTAACCCTTTTGTGTGCGCATCTAAAGATTGGTAAAAACTGCCAATTTTTTAGTGTGTGTGTGTGCCTAAAAAGTGTTTAAATTTGCATGGTTAATTCAATGTTTTGATTGCATAATTGATGTGTGCAATGATGAATTTATGCGTTTTTGTGCTCAAAAGAGTGATTTACACACACTATTTGCGTCAAATTTTGACCTATTCTTGTCGGTAATTTTGCAAGTTTAATTGCCTAGTCTTGATTTAATTGATAAAATTGTTGGCAATTGAATTGTTGTGATTTGTGCAATTTTATTTGGCTGCACCATTTCCCCATGTGTGGAGAATTTGTAGAATTTTCTTGGGTATTCTTCGGATAATTTTTGTAAGTTTTTGGCAATTTTTTTGCTAATTTTTGCATTAAATTTTGGATAATTCCATAAAATTTGTTTTTACAATCTTTACGACCTATTTTGTGTGTACGTATTTACGACATCATTTTGTTCCCATTCGTGCCTCTCTTGATCGAGTTTTGAGCGTTTTGCTATTTCTGGGGGCTGGGTTGATGTTTGTGTCGTAAATCACGTTTTCGGTAAAATGTGCTATTTTCGGTGTGCTTTTGCGTGTCAAAAATGTTATGTTGTGAACGATGATAATTTACTAAGATTCCTAGAATTTTTCGGGATTTTTTGGACTTTTCTGGCAAATTTTGGGATTTTATGGTGATTTTTGGAGTTTTTGGCTAATTTTTGGCATTTTTGGAAACAAAAAATAAAAAATAAAGATAAAAAAAATAAAAGCTGGGTTCGGCGCCCATTGTGCCTTGCGGCACATAAAATTATCCGTCTAGTAAATCTTTCCGATCTCTTGGGACAGTTTCCTTCGACGTTAAAAAATAAAATTAAAAAATCTTCTTCTTTTCCCTCTACTGTTCGCTCTCGTTTCGTTCTGCGTGAACACACCAATGTATTTTTACCGGCTGAAATCCTAAAAATCCCGGTTAGACTTTGAGCTTGCCTTGAAGAAAACCGAGAATTTTCACAAGTCTAATGTGATTACCGGCAAAAGCTTCGAATTTTGACCTAAAAATCGGGGAGCTTCGAGCTTGCCCTTATTTTCCCGCGTGAACCCTCCCTCTCTCTCTCTAATCTCGTTCTCTCTCTAACTCTCACTTACACACACTAACTCTCATTCACTTTCTCTCTCTCCTTCGGGTCCTCCCTCTCTCTCTCTCTCTCTCTCTCTCTCTCTCTCTCTCTCTCTCTCTCTCTCTCTCTCTCTCTCTCTCTCTCTCTATCTCACACTCCTCTCCCCCTCTCTCGCTCGCGTGAATGCCAAGCACTCAGTTCCTCTCTCTCACCGAGTCGCTGTCGATCTCAACGCTGCCACATCATCAGCACGCCAGGCCGCATCTCTCGCTGACTGCGCTAGACTCCAACTCTCTCTCTCCCACGCGCCTACCGTTACCACGTCCTTGAATTTGTCTCTGTCCCTTGCACGCGCATGCGCAACGCGGCGCCAGGTCGGCTGACCCTACTCCTCAAGGCTCAGCGCCACGCCGCCCACACAGGTAAGTAGTTAGCTATTTTATTTTCAAAAAAACTATCCAAAAAATATTAAAAATATCTATAAAAAAAGACAACAACAAAAAATAGAATAAAAATAAAAAATATATAACAAAAATCACAAAAATATTCCAAAAATTAAAAAAAACAATAAAAAATAAAAAGGGTCTAAAAAATCACACAAAAATTTATTAAAAAAACTTCAGAAGAGCTCATGAACTCATAAGCTCAATTCAGTACAATGGGGAAACCACCCTGACTAACAAAAATGGAGCAACATTCATGGTTAAGATCACAACAAAAACAATCAATGAAGCCCTCCATCTCTAGCAAGGGACGCACAATCTATTGCAAAAAACAAAAGAAATAGACAACGACAAAGCCTTCTTGAAGCAAAGAGGACACAAGCTAACATATCAAGACTTGATCTACTCAGAAGCTGAATTGCCGTTGTGCCTCATATCGTAGCATTTCAAAGTACAGAAGCCACCAAGATACACAAAACCGCTATTGCACATGGCAGTAGTAATGGAAATGGGCTTAGACGGAAGAAGAGTGGTCAGCTGTGACTTTGGAAATTACCTACTCGACAACATCGTTTAAGCAAGTCTTGAGGAGAGCCAAAAGAGAAAAACCTACATGAACGCTGGACCAGTGCTGACGCAAATAGCCTACTAGGCAACCGTTGGGGATGATTGATGATTTACTACCTGCAAAAGCACATATAGATTTGATCCACAAATCTAAAAGAGCAGTAAAATCGGTGGCCGGACCATCCACAAGGCCAAAACCAGAAGTTAAACAAACAAGGCAAAGCGCCACAAGAATGGACACTGACAGTGAAAAGACAGAGTCGGATGCTCCGAGTAGCAAAGAAGCTGGGTCTCAACAAAGAGATACCCCTTTGGAATACCGGTCTTTAGAAGAGGAGCATGGGAGAGATTTCTCCCTTAATTATACAAGATTGAAGAAGAGAACAACCTGTGTTGCGGAGGCCATGCGAAGGCCATCCCAATTACTCGAGCCAGGAGAACAATGGAGGAAGCGCAGGTGCTAAGAGAAAGAATTCGTCAACAGAACCACGAAGAGAAACAAAGTAAAGGAACAAAAGCGGATGATGAAAAGGAGGAGGAAGAAGAAGAAGATGTTCCATTACTACGCAGGAAGTCAGCAGCTCTGAAATGGATCAAACAACAAAAAATATAGGAAGCAGAGGAGAATCTCAATATTGCTAGTATCATGCAGCAACGGATTCAGAATGAGCTCAAACAAAAGATGGAGCAAAGAGAAAGAGAAGAGGCAAAGCGGCCATGCATCGATGATCTCGAATCATCTGACGAATCCCCTAAGACTAAGCAAAAAGATGATAACCAACAAGTGGAGAGAGAGAAGGACATGCTCGACCAGCAGGTTTAGGAATTTGAATCTCCAAAGAACAAAGAAGTACCTTTAGAGACTGGAACAGCAAAAGGAGAAGAAGTTGTAGACTTCCTAGAATAAGGAGCAGAGAAGGTGTTGTCAAAAGAAAAGACAGATCAAGAAATAGAGACAGCACAACTGAAGCCTACAATAGTTTCACCTGCTATTGAAGTACTAAAAATGAAGGAAAAAATGATTGAAGAGGCTAGGACATCAGAAAAGAGCCAAGGAAGCCAGCAGAAACCAAGATCGCCTCGTTCGCAAGCGATAGTAGAGGAGGGAGAAGAAATGATCAAATCATTGGACATTGATGCTTATTTAGAGCAGATCAAGCTCCAATTCCAATGCCAAAGAGCTCTCTACAACTTGCGCGAGCTAGACCTGGAAGATACCGAAAAGGAGGTGTCTAAAGCAGTTGAAAACACTCTATAGTTGAGGCACGCTTTTCCATGCATGGGAACCCCCCATATATATTTTTGCCATTTTACCAAAATATTTCCTATTATATAAGTTACTTTTGACTTTTTCTTCCCTTTCCACAAAAGTTTTAGCCTTTATTAAATAAATAAGACTTATGCTAATCAATCACGATGTAGCATAAATAAGTAAGCTTTCTTTGTTGATCTCTCTTTTGACCTTAAATATTAAATATATAATTCTAAATTACATTATATAGTTTAGTATTTTCTAATATATTTTTCATGTATATATATTATTCCACCCTACCAAATATTTTATTCACTAGTTTTCATTTTCAAACCTCAACCCCACTTTACAATTTCAATAATACCTCCATCTAGATGATTGCCAATCTTTTCAAAACTCTAGGTCATGTTTTCATACACATGAAGGAGCTTACACTTGAAGGCAAGAGAGAAGTCCACTCAAAGGGGACCACCAAAAGACCTTTGCAGCCACAAATAATACATTATTTGGCTGAATTTTTTAAGTAGAGAAGAACCCCAAATCTGAAGGAGCGTTCAACATGAAAAATGTAGCTCGTGATCTCAACTTTTAGCTCAATTTTTTTCAAAATTTTTGGAGCTATTAACACGGAGATATGATTTTTGTAGTGGACCCTAGTTTTCTCGTGTAATGGTGACACAGGCCATCCCCAATTTTCTTCCCTCTAGAATGACTATGGTTCTACAAGTCTTCAAGCATGATTACAAGAAACAAGGCTCTTTTAATGAGGTCTTGGAAAGTCTAGAGTGATTCTATCACCATTTTTGGAGGATCCATCCTCATCAACAACTATCCACCTTTGACAATCTCTCTTGTAAATTTCTTACCTCTCTCTTCTCTCCCTAATAAGCTTATGTCTAGCCAAAGCTAAACTATTGTAAATATCTCCTATCCTCTACATCCTACCCACATTCTCTCATCTTCTCTCTCTATTGACTCTGGTATTTTAAATAATGAGGAGACAAGATGGGAGCCACAGTCACATGCACCCCATTTTCCTAGTCACCAAAGTGGGACACTCACCTCAAATAGAAATATTTCTAAGTCCTCCCCTCCTTCCCTATATAAGGAGGCCATGAGAGCTCAAAAACACACACACACACACACACCTATCCATACACACTCTTGTGCTACATGCTTGTAGCATGAACCCTAATCACATAATCACAACACCATCACCATGCACAAAACATGAGCACCACACCTCCACACCACTTGTAATTAAGGGTTGAAGGCACAATTTCAAGAAGAAGAAGGGTGGACACACTCATGATATTCCTCGTCATCAACTCCTATCTCTCCATTATGCCTCCTACGATCTTGTCCCCTTCTCATTTTCCTACCGTACACTACCTATTGTATTCATCTTTTGCAAGCAATCAACACACTCCATCTTGGTGCCATACTTTGTGTCGCTTTGGATACATCTCATTGTGAGTATGGTATATGCTTGTTCCTTGCCTTTTTTTTTCTGCTTATGTAAGGGTGTGAGGATTCACCACCATACACACACACTCTCTCTCTCTCCCTCTCATATTTCTATCATCTTCCTACTTCCATCTTGAGGTGTGCGGATTCGCCACCTCTTGTATGATAAGTGATCATACTCGCAAGTTTCCCCTACCTCATTATCTTCCTTACTAACATGCACGAGTAGCAAGCCCATTCTCACTCATTCACCACTCCTCTCACCTTATTCTCCGACCACCCCATTCCACCCTTGGGCATGGATCTTGAAATTGTTTTCCATGGCATGCTTCATTGTGTATATGTATGCGTCCTAGCCGCATATCTTGCTAGGTGGTGCCCCTATTGTGTATCCCCCATGATGAGGCCTTTGTGCATAGTTTTGGTGTAGAGGCCACCGGGTCTATTTTTCACTTCCGCCTCTCATTTGGTGCCCCCACGGAGGAGGGATCTTGAAACCTTCAGTTTACAAGGCTGACATGTTTGCTTCTCTTCATGGACGAGTGGCTTCTTGAATTCTCTAATTGGACCACTGAAGAGGAGGAGCTTCAAGCAGGTTTGACACAAGTCATCAAGACACTCTTGCCAGGGTGTTGTATTGTTAGCATAGAAGAAGTGGTAAGACCCTCTTTCCCTACTCAGACTGTTTACATTTCTCATCATCCCCGCAAGCGTAAAAGCAAGGCACAAGCTGCATCATGCTCACATTGTAGCCAAAAACCGCACCTTCGACATGAGTGCAACCCAAAGTGAAGAAACGGCCATCATTTTCTCCCTCGACATCCGCACAGGCGTTCTCACATCAGCAGGCTTTCAAGTAGCACCAGGCTTTTCTACATCTACGTCCACATCTTTTCCACCTATTCCACCTACACCCACAACAAGCCTTCACAACTTGAGGAAGCTACTACGAACGCGTGGTCCCTCCCTCTCCCTTGCACCAAAAGATTCAAGGGTTTTCCAGCACCGACAATCACCCCGTCTCCAAAACAAAAGGGTAAATCCTCCAAAGTCTTTCTATACCTCACTCTCATCTCATGAGCCAGGAACTAGAAACATCAGCATGGATTCTACGTCGTCTATCGAGTGAAGTGGCGGATCTTGTCATCGACAAGGTCTTTGACACTGGTTTTGCATGGCGGAAAGACAAGACCCTCCACCTCCAAGGGTTGTTGCTTGTGGATCAAGGCTATGATGATGACTTTACAGCTTGCTATGTATCCATCCAACTTGGATTAATACAAGTGGTAAGACTAACCACCTACCTCATCACACCTGTGTATACACTAGATGGCACTCTATCTTGCAGGAAAGTGAAGTTGCTCAAAGAGAGAGAGTTCAAGCTTTTCCAAGAGCTTGCTAGAGGGACAGTCCTAGAGCTAGAAGACGAAGACAACCTTGTCCTGTGGTACTATAAATTTGACCTCGACTACCAAGAGCTCTACACCTCCGACTATAACCTTCCACCACGAAGGAGAGAGCCTTTCCGAATTATCATGTGATGGACCCAGCACATCAGCCTTTTGCAAGGAACCAAACTTATGCACCACAACAAATTCAATCAATCAAAGTAATCTTGGACCGCAAGATGTTTTATCAACAGATCATTACAACCATGTTTGGTAGAGAACGACTACAAGAGATAAACACCTCTTCTCTACCCTTTGTCCTCCCTATGATTAATCATGAAGTGTCTTTTGATGTAGTTATTTTCATCCTTGTATAGTATGTTTTCCATCCACCGAGCACCCAAGTATGGAATCTCTATAATTAAAAAAAAAAGAAAATCTAAGACGAGTTAATTTTCTCACTCTCACAATGGCAAGTGTAGCATTTCCAACATTTACTGGTAAGGTGGGTGAGGATGCTGCAGACTTTCTAGACAACTTGGAAATAGCATGTGTCATCTCTGCAAGAGATGATGATGCTTCGCACTTGCGCATCTTCCCACTTCTAATGAAGGTGGAGGCAAGATCATGGTACAATGCCTTGGCACAAGCAACCAAGGAACGGTGGGACTTATTAAGAGCAGACTTTGTCAACCGTTTTGGAGAGAGCACAACATCAGAGAAGCTATGGCAATTGTTGACAGAGTTGAAGCAGGGCAGTATGCTGGAATACGCATCATATGAGTCAAAGTTTGTAGATTTATGGGGGCTATGGGTTGCCTCGCTAAGAGAGGATGAGGGGGCACCTGATTTCCTAAAGAAGGATCAGTTTGTGGCTGGGTTATGGCCAACTCTTAAAGAGAAGGTGAAGGGAAGGTTTACTGCTACGTATGAGCTAGCAGTTGAAGTGGCCCACCTTAAAGACAAGAAGTTGCGCCTATAAGCCAGGAATATCGATGAAGAGGAAGCCGTTAGGACCCGACCACCTCTAGCACCACCTACAACATCCGCCCAGAGGATTCAACCACAAGAACCAATTGAAGATCAGCAAGACCTGCTCAATCGAATCACCAATCCACTTGAGAATCTTTCAGTCCATTTGATACAACAAGGGCATGTACACAATCGCAACCAAGAGCAAGGAAGAGGACAACGAAGGCAAAACCAAGAATACCACTGCTACAATTGTGGGGAGGATGGTCATGGCATGTACTACTGTCCTCACCCAAGGAGGCAGAATTTCAACAGAGGAGCCAGGCAAAACCAGTTTTCACCACCGAGAGCAAGACCACCACCACCGAGGGCACCACAACAAGCACCACCCATGCAAATCCTACAACCACCCATTCAACCACAACCACCACCACCACCACAACCTCTCATTCCACCCTTACCCCCACCACCAGTTGGCAATCAAACAGTAAGCTTCATCAGTCTTGAAGGTAAAGGAAAGGAGAAAGTGGAGGAGGATAAGACCAAGGTTAAAGGAGTAGATGCCATAGGGGTAAAACGTGCTAGGCATGGTGAATCTTCCCAAAAGGAAGAAAATATGAAGACTAAAAGAGAATCTAGCAAAAAGCCGTCCAAGTCACGACGTAAAATTGACATTGTAGATTTCTCTTTGGGTGAATGTTCTAAACCATATGATTTGGTTCAAGATGTTTCTATGCAGGGCCCAAAAATCACCTGGCCCCAGTTACTCCACCTAGCACCTAGGGTGAGGAGACAATGGACAAAGATGGTTAGCACGAGACGACCAAAGCCAAAGATAGCTGGGGCTATCTCTGGGAGGAATCTAGATGACATACTACCAGTGATGGATGCTTACATAAAAGGGCAACACATATCCAATATCTACATCGATGGTGGCACACAAATATGCGTCATGAGTGAAAAAATGATGCACCGTTTGGGTTAAGAGGTGAGTCGGCCGGCACCATGCCGAGCCAAAATGGCAAATAATTTAAAAGTTCAATGTGTTGGTGTCATAAATGCAGTTAGGATAAAGGCATTCATCAACGAGGTAGATGTGGACATCTTTGCCATGCCACACAAAGGGGAGGGCTATCCTATCATTCTAGGGAGGCCTTGGCCTATGGCTATGAGAGCTAAGCAGGACTGGGACACCGGCATAATCCAGATGAAGGATGCAAAAGGGAGGCCAATACTTTACGACATGAAGAAAGTTCGACGATGCGACATGGATCTAGAAACCTCTATGGATGAGTTTTCTAGTGGTGACTCTTCAACCACTTCAGAGGAGGAGTCAGCAGTGAGTGAAGAAAGTGACAGTAGCATTAAGGTGATGGGGATCATTCTAAAGGACCCTAAGAAGATGGAGCAACCTGATGCCTCATCATCAAACCAAGGGGAGACACCAGGTATACAACCTCTAGTAGAAGCACATAAGCTACATCAAATGCTCTCTAGTGAGTTGTGTGGGAAGGAGCGTGAAGATTATATTTTGATGCTAAGTAATTTTACCACATTGTTCATTGATGAATATGATAAAATCACTGGCATCACAGTAGTTCAACATCACATTAAGCTCAAGGAGGGAAGTAAACATGTAGTGCAGAAGCTCAGGCGGCTAGGAGTAATTCAACAAGATGCCCTGCTCAAAGAGGTGAGGAAGTTGCTAGAAGCCGGGTTTATCTATCCTGTTGAAGACTTAGAGTGGGTTTCTCCAGTGGTAGTCACACCAAAGAAGAATGGTAAGTGGAGGGTTTGTGTTGATTACAAGCCTCTTAATGCAACCACAAAGAGGGACCATTTTCCTCTTCCTTTTCAAGACGAAATACTCAATGAGGTAGCAGGACATGAGCGCTACACGGTATGTGATGGCTACTTAGGCTACTTTCAAATTAGCATCGCTGAAGAAGATCAAAAGAAGACAACCTTCATCACACCATGGGGATGTTTTTCTTACAGAGTTATGCCTTTTGGTCTCACTAATGCTCCAGCCACTTTTCAGTGATATGTAACATTTGTTTTTCAGCCGTTCTTTGGAAAATCAATCCGTGTTTTTATTGATGACTTTTGTATCTATAGCTCTCGCTCTCTTCATTTGGAGAAAGTTTATGAAGGTCTAGCTAGGCTACAAGATTTGGGGGGCCAACTCAATGTGGAGAAATGCCACATTGGTGAAAGCAAGGTTACTCTTCTTGGCCATGTGATCTCGGCCAATGGCATTGAAGCTGACCCAAGCAAGGTTCAAGCCTTGCTGGCTTTGACCTCTTCCACCACAACAAAGCAGTTGGTCTCTTTTCTTCAAAAGGTGAGGTATTTGAGTAGGTTCATTCACTTGCTCTCCCAAGTGGTTCTCCCTTTACAACAAGTTACCCATCAAGAGATCTTCACTTGGAGTGAAGAAAATGAACAACAATTCAATGAGGTAAAACAAATTCTAGCTTCACTTCCCACCATAGCATCTCCAAAGTGGGACGAGCCATTTTTTGTAAACCCTAGTGTGGGCAATGACACACTTGGGGTTGTATTGATGCAAAAGGATCCTCAAACTTCTTTCATGAGTCCTATCTACTTCTCTAGTCGAATGATGACTCCATCAGAAAAGGGATACACGGCAGTGGAGCACATCGTGCTTGCATTAATGTTTGCTACCACCAAATTTCGCTCTTATTTATTGTCTAGACCATTCATAATCTTAACAATGGAAGAAGTATTTCCTTATGTAATGCAGCACATGGATGTTTCTTCTAGGATTTCCAAATGGCTCACAAGGCTGCAAGAGTTTGACTACACAATGCAAGTGGAGAACTCCACAAGGGCCATTCTAGGAGGTATTCTCACTCATCGCCACTATGAAAAGAAGCTAAAGATAAAGCCAAATGATCAAGATATTACACCCGTACTGGAAGTCCCTAAGGTAGAGGAGGCTCACTCTCTTTTCTTTGATGGAGCCTACAAGAGGAAAGTGGACAAAGCTGCAGCAGGCATTGTCATCTTCAACGAGCAAGGGGATAAAGTTTTCTCCATTGGGAATCTCTTGGATTCTCACTCTAACAATGAGGCAGAATATACAGTCTTAACTCTTGGATTAGAGTGGTGTGTGACACAGGGCATTCAACGGTTAAATGTATTTGGTGATGCCATGCTTTTAATAAAACAAATACAAGGAACTTGGGCTTGTAAAAATCATAGCTTGCTAGGCCATTTGCGCAAAGTCAAGGAACTTTTAGGGAAATTTCAAGTTGTACAATTACATCATGTCCCTCGAGCAGAAAATCAAGAAGCAGATGCTCTAGCTAGAGAGAAGCTCCAAGATGTTTCAGTGGTGGGTGCTATCAAGTTGAAGTTGCCTCTCTTCCAAGGTAGCGATGCTATGCCTGACATCATGAGTTTCTTGGACATAGGAGAGTGTCCTAAGGATCTTACTAAGGGCCAAAAGTAGTGGCTTGTGCGCAAGGCAACAAAATACCTCCTTATCAATGACGGCCTCTACTGCAAGGGTAAGGATCAAATTCTTAGGCGTGTACCTCTCTCTAGAGAGATCACTGAAATCATTTCAAGTTGCCATGATGGTGTTTGCCGAGGACACTTTGCACTTGACATCACTAGTAAAAAGATCCTACAAGCCGGGTTTGTATGGCCTAGTCTACATAGGGATGTGCATCATTGGTGTAAAACATGCAAGTAATGTCAAAAGGCAGGGGATAGGAGACTCACATATGAGCCACAAACTCCTATAATCTCATATGGACCATTTGAGAAATGGGGGATTGATGCTATTGGGCCTTTGCCAAGAAGCCAATCAGGTAAATTTTATATCATCATGGGTGTGGACTACATGACCAGGTGGGCTGAAGCAGTTTCCACCACCCGGATTACAGCTAAGGAAGTGGCTAAGTTCGTATTTGAAAACATTTGTTTCCGTTTTGGCACTCCTCTTGAAATAATTTCTGACAGGGGACCAGGTTTTAGAGGAGACCTTGTAGGAGAGCTAATGGAGAAGTTAGGTATCTCACGACGACACTCAACTCCCTACTACCCACAATGCAATGGTTTGGTGGAAAAGGTAAATGGTATGATCTTCAATATCATCACTAAATATGTAAACAATCACAAAAGTGATTGGGACAAGCATCTTATGGCTGCACTTTGGGCTTATTGCACTTCATTTCGCACATCCCTTAGGTTCACACCATATCACTTGGTGTTTGGTAAGGAAGCCATTTTACCCATTGAAGTACAATTGGCTAGTCTCAGGGTGCTAGCTGGGCAGGTGGAACGTCCTAATGCTCATCTCCACAACCACATTCTTGATCTAGAGAGGCTTCAACTAGACAGAGAAGATGCTATCAACTATTATGCAGCACAGGCAGAGCAACGTCGACTTACCTTCAACAAGGAACTTAGGGCAAAAGGTCTCAAGAAAGGTATGCTGGTCCTACGATATGATAACGGGTTTGACACTAGGAAGGATAAAAAGTTTTCACCAAGATGGGAGGGGCCATTTGTCATTAGAAAGCACTACGCCAATGGCAGTTACCGATTGATGGATGCAGATGGTAGGCTCCACAAAACACGTGTCAATGGATGGAGGTTGAAGCAGTAATTTTTGAGGTTTGATCAAGCACCTATGATGGAAATTCCTGAGGAGGGAGACTCCTCCACCTCAATTGAAGAAGGATCAAGTCAGTGCTAGAGGCATGAATACCTCTAGCCTTAGGGGAAGGGCTAATGAGGCAAGCTTTTCCATGCATGGGAACCCCCCATATATTTTTGCCCTTTTACCAAAATATTTCCTATTATATAAGTTACTTTTGATTTTTTCTTCCCTTTTCACAAACGTTTTAGCCTTTATTAAATAAATAAAACTTATGCTAATCAATCACGATGTAGCATAAATAAGTAAGCTTTCTTTGTTGATCTCTCTTTTGACCTTAAATATTAAATATATATATTCTCAATTACATTATATAGTTTAGTATTTTCTAATATATTTTTCATGTATATATATTATTCCACCCTACCAAATATTGTATTCACTAGTTTTCATTTTCAAACCTCAACCCCACTTTCAAATTTCAATAATACCTCCATCTAGATGATTGCCAATCTTTTCAAAACTCTAGGTCATCTTTTCATACACATGAAGGAGCTTACACTTGAAGGCAAGAGAGAAGTCCACTCAAAGGGGACCACCAAAAGACCTTTGCAGCCACAAATAATACATTATTTGGATGAATTTTTTAAGTAGAGAAGAACCCCAAATCTGAAGGAGAGTTTAACATGAAAGATGTAGCTCGTGATCTCAACTTTTAGCTCAATTTTTTTTCAGAATTTTTGGAGTTATGAACACGGACATATGATTTTTGTAGTGGACTCCAGTTTTCTCCTGTAATGGTGACACACGCCATCCCCAATTTTCGTCCCTTTAGAATGACTATGGTTCTACAAGTCTTCAAGCATGATTACAAGAGACAAAGCTCTTTTAATGAGGTCTTGGAAAGTCTAGAGTGATTCTATCACCATTTTTGGAGGATCCGTCCTCATCAACAACTATCCACCTTTGACAATCTCTCTTGTAAATTTCTTACCTCTCTCTTCTCTCCCTAATAAGCTTATGTCTAGCCAAAGCTAGACTATTGTAAATATCTCCTATCCTCTATATCCAACCCACATTCTCTCATCTTCTCTCTCTATTGACTCTGGTATTTTAAATAATGAGGAGACAAGATGGGAGCCACAGTCACATGCACCCCATTTTCCTAGTCACCAAAGTGGGACACTCACATCAAATAGAAATATTGCTAAATCCTCCCTTCCTTCCCTATATAAGGAGGCCACGAGAGCTCAAAAACACACACACACACACACACCTATCCATACACACTCTTGTGCTACATGCTTGTAGCATGAACCGTAATCACATAATCACAACACCATCACCATGCACAAAAGATGAGTACCACACCTCCACACCACTTGTAATTAAGGGTTGAAGGCACAATTTCAAGAAGAAGAAGGGTGGACACACTCATGATATTCCTCATCATCAACTCCCATCTCTCCATTATGCCTCCTACGATCTTGTCCCCTTCTCATTTTCCTGCCATACGCTACCTATTGTATTCATCTTTTGCAAGCAATCAGCACACTCCATCTTGGTGCCATACTTTGTGTCGCTTTGGATACATCTCATTGTGAGTATGGTATATGCTTTTTCCTTGACTTTTTTTTTCTGCTTATGTAAAGGTGTGCGGATTCGCCACCATACACACACTCTCTCTCTCTCCCTCTCATATTCCTATCATCTTGCTACTTCCATCTTGAGGTGTGCGGATTCTCCACCACTTGTATGATAAGTGAGCATACTCGCAAGTTTCCCCTACCTCATTATCTTCCTTACTAACATGCACGAGTAGCAAGCCCATTCTCACTCATTCACCACTCCTCTCACCTTATTCTCCGACCACCCCATTCCACATTTGGGTGTGGATCTTGAAATTGTTTTCCATGGCATGCTTCATTGTGTATATGTATGCGTCCTAGCCGCATATCTTGCTAGGTGGTGCCCCTATTGTGTATCCCCCATGATGAGGCCATTGTGCATAGTCTTGGTGTAGAGGCCACCGGGTCTATTTTTCACTTCCGCCTCTCACAGTTAAAAGACAAAATAGAGATGCTGCAAAAAGCTCAGCTACAACTCCAAGCAGGGTTGGAAGGAGAAGAGGAAAATGCGGCCTATTACTACAAAGAATTCCAGCAATTTAATGAGGCCAACTCTACTCTGCAAATTGAGCAGCAATGACTAGAGAAGGAGCTAACCAGAGAAAGAAAGTAGAGAAAAAAGCAGAGCAGAAAGCTGCAAGATTCTTACATGGTGGTCAGCAAGACTCTGACCGAGATTTTATCCCTACAAGAAACTCCGATCTCCTCAACCATAACAGCTAAATCAACCTCGCTGAACAAAGAGGTCCGACATCTAAAAGAGTTCCTTGCCCATGAAAAGTATGACAGACAAATCATTGCAGCAAGACATAGAGCACTCATCACAAGCAAAGCCTGGACAAACAACCCTAGCGGTATTTGAGCAAACAGGAGAATTTGAGCATTCCACTTTTGAAGCTCACCAAACAAATGTGCCAGGAACACGCACAAGGAAAGTAACGCAAGAATTTGAAGATCCAGCCACGACATCCATCTTGGATTCGGCCAAGGAAGAAATTTAGCACTGGATCTCAAAATTCAAAGACCCCTCGCACAAAGAATATCTGTAGTATGAATTCAAAGTACTGGAATCGGTTTCCTTGCTCACGATAACTCCAGATGAGGTGCTAAAAAACCTTGGGCATGAGATGATCGCCCAGCCACCCCACTGATGCGCCAGGAGGCTAGATTATGGAAACAAAGAATGCTACCTAACCTTGAACCAAACAGCAGAGGGGATTACAAAGATATTCTTGTCACAATAATACAAATTCATACTATCATTGACAATCAACCCCTCTGGCAAAAGAAGTGGTTTGAGCAGCAACCAATAGACGAAACATACTACAGGAATGCTCCGCAACACCTTAGAATCGACCCAACTTACTATCCCATCAACAAACGGCAATCATCAGACAGTTTTTACTCTTTGCAAAGCAAAAGACCAGCGGTATTGAACTACCTGGTTATAACAAAGTCAATCAATAACAACCCCTGTCAGAGAAGTATATGGTTTAGACGCTCAGAGGGGTCATCAACATGATGAAGGATATGCTTGTGAAAATTGCCAAGATGATAATCACCTGCATAACAGGTTGCAATGATATAGAGGCAGCGGAGCATTCCTAGCAGATTTTTGTGGAAGGCACAAGAGGGCTCTGTTGGAATATGGAGATGAAAATCCCAAGCAAAAATGTCACCATGGGATTATACTCAAGGGTCATGTTCCTACCCTCCCACTACATGCAAACATTCGAGGAGGCGTTTATGACCGAGTTCTTTGAGGTAGACTCCTCCATATTCAATCCCATGACCAAAGATCTGTCAGCCCCACATGTAGCATATCAAAGCACTCTCAGCAATAATCCTTTCAGGCAACAAAAGTGGAGATCAAGGTAAAAGCACAGAAGTTCAGACACCTCATTGCAACGCTAGAGAAAAGACGGTAGAAGACACTCAGAAACAGATTGCACGAGGATGCGCAATGAATAGGAACAAGGGAATGTTTGGTGGACATAGCGGACTGACATGTAAAAAGCGGATGTACACCAAACCTTGGAGTACTCACTTATTTTTTTTAAACAAGCGATGTGATTCAACTAATGAGGGTTCGTAATTGTAATATATTTTGTCATGCCCTCTTAGCCTCTCTGAGTCTATACTCCTTGTAAGTGGCCGAATGGCTGTGGAAAAGTCCCCTTAGTTCTTAAGTCAAAACCCTTGGTTTTGAGAAAACAAAGAATCATTAGCTTGCAGGAGTTTGAACGTTCACTTTGAGAAGCCTCTTGCTACTACAATTTGTAATCCACTTTTCTCCTGGATTGGTAATCAGAATTCATTTCCGAATAGCACATTGTGCTCCTTGTCTCTTACTGTACAACTTAAGTGTAACCATTATCAATTCTGTTGTGGTTTGCGACGCATTGTTTGTGAGCTAATTGCATTGATTTGAGATCTTAAATGGTTGTTTTTTTATGTTTTGACCTTGGATAAGTGTTTCTATGCTTAAGGGGGGCCTTTCCATATAGTTCTGTTTTAGTTTTTTGCACATTTTTTGTGATGGATCGTGATTTATGCACCTTCCCAGATAGTTGCAAAACTTGGTAGAATTGTTCCCCTAGGCATTTTAATACCTCTCCTTAAGTTTCGTTGCATTTTGGATTCATTTGGATGCCAAAAAGACGTGATGACCTAGAGCGATGAGATTGGACATAGACTGATTCTCTAACTAGGGAGAGGTTAATTTTCTTTCTCTATGTCCCATCCCGAGTCGCTTCGTGGTATATTGACATTATGTTAGTACAAAAAAGCTATGCTGCAGACGTTTGGCGGTGACCCGCTAACAAAAGCCCGAAGATTGACACCAACAAATGCACTCTAGCGGGATCCACAAGGTAGAGAGCTTGAGGAATTGCAAGTTTTGATGACTTTGGGACCAATTAGAAGGGATGAATTACAAATTAGAGAGGAGGCATTCAATCATCATCATACATGAAAATTGAGAAAATCAAACTTGAAAACCTTCAAATATAGTATATTTGCCTCTAAAAGTTCATAAAAATCTTCAAATTTTGGATGCAAATCTCCAAACTTTTAGAGGAAAATTTTAGGAAAATCTTCAAATATAGTACATTTGGGTCTAAAATTTATCATATGGAGGTTTTCCAAGGATTGGATAAGAAACTCAAATATAAAATCCTTCAATTCTAGTAAATTTGTCTCTGAAAGTTTATCATATGTAGGTTTTTCAAATTTCAAAATTTTTGTGGGAGTCTCCAAGAGCTCTTGATGGCAACCTCCAAATTTTGTAAAAACCTTCAAAATTTAAAGACAAATATCCAAATTTTAGAGCCAAATTTTAGGAAAATCACGTAAAGACCTTCAAATATACTTTTATCATATGTAGGTTTTCCAAGTTTTTGAGAAAAACGCACTATATATCGGAGTGTTGGAGCTAGGAAAAAGGCTAGGTTTAGTGTAATCACACCTATAAATTTTAAATTCTAGATTTGAAGGTGAGAAAATCCATGAAGTTTATAGAAAAGCACTATGTGTTCAAGTTCTCAAAAAACTCTATATTTGGTGTAATCCAACCTACAAATTTTGAGATTTACCTTTAAGTTCTAATTTGAAAGTGAGAATGCCTATCAAGTTAGTATGGAAAAACCTCGGTTTAGTCTAATCCCACCTACAAATTTTGAAGTTTACCTTAAAATTCTAAGTTGACTTTAAGAACACCTACAAAGTTCAAAGAAATTTAGCACAAAAACCTTTAAACAAAATCAACACTTTGCTCAACCTTTAACTTGAGTAAACATGAACAATTTCTTAAGTTCTAAACTTTTATGGCCATTGGCTTTTTAGAAACAAACTTCAGCCACCCTTCAATTGGCTTTCAAAAGCAAGCTGAAAGGCTTAAAAAGTTAGAGTCAAACCTTTTTTTATTATTTGAAACTTTAAAAGTTGAAAGGTGGAAAAGGTTTTAGACCTTCCAACATTTCAAACTTGAAAGAAATGAGAGATTTTATAAGGTTTTCAAGTGAATGGCTTTGAGACCTTACTAGTCTACAGAGCGATAAAAGAGCTTGATAAGGTGGTGATGCTAGTTTGTGGATCCAACTTTCAATGGAACACTTGGAGATGGCTCAGGAGTAGTCTCTTTTGGAAACCACATTCTAAAGGTATTTATCATACATTAATGCACGAGGCTAATTGGTGTAGCCCCCTCAACAAATTATGGATGAGACACTGGAGAGAACAGTGGGAGGGAGTCATGGAGAACATCTAGAAGCCAAGGTGGCCTCATTATATGAAGATATTTGTGTGGAAAGTGATGTGGGGTGCTCTACCGACGGGCGTGAAGATACAAGAAAGAGGAATTGGGTCCGATCGTTGCTCGGGGTGCAAAATAGCTAGTGAAGACCTAGCCCACCTTATTATGGGATGCCAGGCAATTAGTGGCATGGCTGGGAAAATATGCAATTGGATTCAAAGGACATGGAAAATTAAGTTCTTCAAGATTGAGTTGTTCTTTGGTAGTAACAGGTTGGAAAGTCCTGCTCTTCTTGTCTGCACTCAAATAATCAGGTACTACGTCTTTCACCATATTTTGCAAGCAAGGAACCACCGCGTGTTTGAGAGGGATCTGGCTATGGAAAGCTTTTGTGAAATCATACAAGAGAGCAGAGTGACGATCCACATGATCAGAGGCAAACAAGCCTGAGAGGACTGGTCTAGAACAATATATGTCATGATGACATCTTGTAATAAGTAAAGCTTAGGAGTAGTTGTGGTTTCCTCGTCAAGCAAAAAACTTGTAATCCTTTGACCCTCAAGGCTCGATCTGAGCTGGTTGGTGTTTAATTTTGATGTTCTTAATATTATCCACTCACGATTGTGAGTTTTACACCAAAAAAAAAAAAAGGTTTTCTCTTAGGCTAAGTGAAGCAGTGAGTGACCTTACTTGAAAGGTTAAAAGTTGAAAGGTTTTAGAGATTCCAACATTTCAAACTTCAAAAAAACGAGAGATTTTATAGAGTTTTCTCTTAGGCTAAGTGAAGCACGGAATGACTTACTTTTTTTTTTCTTTTTAAATAGCAAAACTCACAATTGTGAGTGAATTATATTGAACAACCCAAAAAATTACAAGGTCTTGTCATGCTCATGTTAAGCCATGAAAACATCCAGGGACCATAATTACAACGGCTATCAGGGCAGCCACCCCTATCAACCCACCCCCCCATCCTTGATACACAAGGTCCATAATCTTGTCATTCTGAGATCTTTTATTTACCGATGGCCAAGATTTGTCCCCAACCTAGGAATTTCGTCTGTTGACACCAAGGCACAACTAGTCCTAGACCAATCCTCCGAGTGTTGCTTGCGCCCAAGTGTCCATATTAGCACTTTGCTTTCTTGTATAATTTCTGCGAAGCTTGCCACCTCAAAACCTCCTTCAAAAACACGGTAGTTCCTTGTCTACCATACATTATGCAAGAAGAAGTGTCTGTGGATCTGAGTGCTGACAAGGAGTGCAATACTGCCTGAATTCTTACCTCCAAGGAATAGGTCAGTCTCGTGAAAAAACTAATTTTGAAAGATTTTGGAGATTCCAACATTTCAAACTTCAAAAAATGAGAGATTTTATTAGGTTTTCTCTTAGGCTAAGTGAAGCAGTGAGTGACACATGGAGGGTCTCTCCTTCCTTGAAAAATTTAAGTTGCTTCATATATAGTATATATGTGTGCCTTGGAGCAAGAAGTCCAAGATTTTGTCGTCAAAGGAGGATTATGGGACACATCGTTGTTCGCGTATGTCATGTTCTAGATCCCTAAGTTCCCCCCAAATAAAGAGATTAAGCGCGCTTGTTCTATGTTAGCCACTTTCAAAAGTATCTCACTTTGGTTGCATGACCATGTTTAGTCTATAGCTGCCAAGTTGGGCCAGGTGCTCTTTATGTCGAGTTGTGACATATGAGATTAGGTCTAGATTTTATGGTGTTCATCCTGTGGAACATGGACAAACCCATTCCGCATTTTGTGAATTTGGATATGGGGTTCTTTGGAGCCTTTTCTCAAGAACTGGCATTTGTTTCGTTCCCCACGACATGCTACAAGGGTTGCAGAATTTGACACCTTGTTAGGAACTATCCTATGGTTGGGATTGTCAATACAGCAATGGTCAAAACCACATGCAAGCAAGGTGACAAAGATATCCAGCAACCTCTAGCTTTTAAGCATACCAACGGAGTAAGGGAGTATCGAGAACGTGGTAGAGGCTACAACATTTGAGGATGCACGCCCTCTTGCTTTGGAAAAACAGGAGGAAGAAAGCAATGTCTACCAGGTTGAGCATAAAGATATGTCGAACCGTGACATTTCTGTAGGTTTTTGTGCTTGAAGTTCAAAATTTAAAGGTAAATCACAAAATTTTTAGTTTTCTTTTAGCACTGCTATCAAAGTATGGTGCAACTCCAAGTAGCTCCTAAAATTTCTTAAATTCAAGAATTCAAAGCACAGATCTCATCCTTTGGCAAGGGATGAAACTAGTAAGTTTTGTCGTGTTGAACAATTACATGCTCAATTAGTACCTTGCATTAGCCACAAGATGTCTTTGTGCTGGCAATAAGTAGGTTGAAAGGATTACACTTGGGTGTTTTTCAAGAATTAGACCAAGTTTTTTGGAGTAATGTCAAGAGCTCTTTTGTCAGGGTTGAGCGGGTATGTATCTCGCTTGAGTAGGGAGGCTCCAATGTGAGCGTTGTGGGCACTCAGTCGGCTTGGGAGCTACTACTAGCGGGGACCATGGAGGCGGGGGTTTGTCCTAGAGAGGGACTCTTGGCTGCTTCCCCTTCTCTCCCCAAAGCTGCCATGCTCGACCTTAGATTTTTGGACAAGGGTGGAGTCCTCCCCTCCCTCCTCTCGCTTGAAAGGAAATCGATGGACGGTCTCTCATTGTGCAATGACCTGCTATTGGCAGGTGATGGATCTGCGGTCTCCGACATGCCGGGTAGCAGTGGTAGGGTTGCTTGTCATGGTGGAATTGGAGGTTATTTCATTGCAGGGTGGGCTTTCCCTTAAAGCTTGATGCAGTTCGTATGGTCCGACGGCTCAAGTTCTGTGGTGCTAATGCAGGATTTCTGAGGCGAGAGTCTCTTCAAGGTGATGGAGTAGATGGGCTCCCCCCTTATGCGAAGCTACTATCTCGCTATTTGACAAAGGTACTTGTTCGGAGGGCTTGCGTGCATGGTGTGGTAGGCCTTCCTGCATGGTGGCCCCCCGGTGGCTCTCCTCTGTTCTGTTCGATGTGGCTTGCTTCTTTTTGTGATTATGGACTGGTGCGGATTTGCTTTGTGGTCACTCAGACATGCTTTTTATCGGTGGCAGAGGTACATCATGGTGGCATCCCCTGTGATTGGTTTGTGATCCTTGTGGTTGATGTTTAGCGGGGTTGGCATCCCCTATTTTGGCAAGAACTTTTTGTATTTACATATGGTGATCTTGGGTTTGTTGTGGATTGGTAGCTTGATGCCCTGGTTCATGTTGAGCAGGGAGTTTGACTGTAATTTTTTTGGACATTTTAATATAATTCCACTCACGTCTGTGAGTTATACAGAAAACAAAACAAGTGATAAAATCTCGCGGCGTACCCATGAGGAGCTATATTCAAAGAGGTGCAACACCATATAAAGGTGGACCCCACATCAAACAAGAAATAATAGAGCAAAACATAGGCCTAGTTCGAGCTACAACTTGAGAGAGAAAGGTTGTGGGAGAGAGAGAGTGAGCCCATTAGCTTCTTTCGATAGCGATGATGTGCACATTTTACAATCATGATGTGCACATTTTACAATCAAAGTTCTCCAAGTCATGGACTTCACTCCGAGAAGCAAACCAAAACATTTTCCTAGTAAGTTTACATATTGTAAGAATCAAAACAAGATCCTTGACCTAAGAATTACACGCGAACTCTCTCTCTCTCTCTCTCTCTCTCTCTCTCACACACACACACACACACACACACACGCGCGTGCGCGCATGCATGCACATAAACAATACACATGATGATTAATTGTTACGAAGCACGCCTTGAAGATTTTTAATGTTAACGTATGGCAATATTATTGAAAATACCATCAATTCAGATTGTACCACCCAAGAACCAAATGGCACGTGCCTTGTAAAGATCCATATCAAGAAATGCTTCAACTTCCAAGACATCACACTTTTGCACAAGCCATGTGTGTGCGTGTATGAGAGAGAGAGAGAGAGATGAAATGATATGTTATATTAAATGGCAAACGTCTTCAAAAGGCCAAAATGATCGATGAAAGCAAACTGATACAAATTTGCTTGGTGGATCTTAATTGTCTTCAAAAGGCCAAAATGGTCGGTGAGAGCAAACTGGTACAATCTCAGTGGATCTAATACAATGTCTGGGTACAAAATAAAATGAAGCAAAATAAAAGCTAAAATGAACATCAAGGACTGAGGATACCTGCATCAGATGCTGCTAGAGAGAGAGAGAGAGAGAGAGAGAGAGAGAAATTCAAATGTCACTGAGAAAAAACAAAGGGACCTGTGTGTGTGTGTGTGTGTGTGTGTGTGTGTGTGTGTGTGTGTCACTGAGAAAAAACAAAGGGACTTGTGTGTCTTTGTGTGTGTGTGTGTGTGTGTGTGTGTGTGTGTATGTGTGGAGGAATCCCAAAGCCCGAGCAAGATTTCTCGAGCAAACCATAAAGCGAACAAAACCAACCTTTCAAAGAAAACAAATTACGTACCATTGGCAACTTTGTACACATCTTGGTGACACTTAATGTCACAGTGACAATTCTAAATGTAGCAAATATCTTTAAATTTTTCATCTAAATGTTTGTATAATTCTAGAGACATCTCCATATATACGAGAAAATTTGTTTTTTCATATATCTTTGCACAATAGATGATTCTCTCTCTCTCTCTCTCTCTCTCTCTCTCTCTCTCTCTCTCTCTCTCTATATATATATATATATATATATAGACACACACACACACATACACACGCACACAACACAACACATACAATGTCACTTTGAACATTTGCTCTTACATGATAGTTTGAATTGACATACTTAAGGAAACCAACAAATAAAAGTGTATCCTTATTTGCCATGATCATAGACATTACCAAACTCTAAAAAGGTTGATGATGGTGGTTGGTCAGAGTAATGGATGCACATGACCTTGATAGAAAGATTTTATATTATCTAAAGTGTTGCTTTAGGACCACACACCCTACTTTAAGCTAAATGGTGATGGATCTGGATTGAGTAGTGAATTGATGATGTAGCACAAAAAATACTAGTCTATCATGTAAAAGGAGAGGCATGATTTTATGCTTGCAAGTAAAGTTGTCAAATACGTCCATCATCACATGCATAAGGTGTCAATGGGGCAATTCTATTTAGATTGGCTTTAGGCGAGGCAGTGACACAGATAAGAGAGAAAAGGCATGACTTGAATTTGGAAGAAGCTAATTTTCCAAATAGCACAACACTTGCTTCCCAACCCATATTGAAATGAGCCCCCCGCCCCCCCAAAACACACAAAAAGGCCTTCCTTCTGTGTGATATACAATGTGAGTTGCAAAGGTAGCTTGCACGAGGTGACTCTTGACCAATTATGACATCACATTTAGCATGGAACAATGGGTAAGTGCCTCCATCTAAACTAAACTAAGGGCTAAGGGGATGTGAACACACATCGCTCACATACTCTGCTACCACCCCTAAATAAATCCAGCCTTAGAGCTTCAATTGCAAAATGGTGGTTCTCTCTCTCTCTCTCTCTCTCTCTCTCTCTCTCTCTCTCTCTCTCTCTCGGAATAAATCTTTGAGCTCTCTTAGGATTGTTCCTTTGACGTAAAAAACTAGTTTTCTTTTCCGACTTCTTCTCGATATAAAAACTCTCTCTCTCTCTCTCTCTCTCTCTCTCAATCTTGTGAATAAATCTTTGAGCTCTCTTGGGATTGTTCCTTCGACGTAAAAAACTAGTTTTCTTTTCCAACTTCTTCTCGATATAAAATGTAGTGCTCGTTCAAGAGAGCCAATGACTCTCTCTTATAAACAAGTGCAAAGCATATACGAGCCGCAAATGCAAAGCTATTATTTTCTCAGGCGCCCCAAGTGATCGTGATCAAGTAGGAGCAAGTCTAAGGAACTCGTTGTTAGTAGCCATGATTGTAATGTTGCAAGCTCTCGATAGGGAAGCTTGCAGAAGTAAAAAGGGAAGGTGGTTGAGGGTGAACGCATAGGCAAGGCATCTAAGGATAGGAAGTCAAAGAGATCGAGTTTAATTGATGGGCGATGAGGATGAGGTGGAGGAGGAGGTCAAGGAGGTGGTGGTGGCTCGAGTGAGGATGTAAAGTGGGACTAGATGTGGCTATGACTTATGGAATTGTTTGTAGCACTACCGACTGAGGAGCATGATGACATGGTTACAGATCATGATCACCTTCCTCTCAATATATCACAGTCTGCTTTAATATCATCTGAGCTTTCTTGTGCATCTCCATCGACTATAATATCAGCTCAATTTTGATCTTTTCTTGACCTTGAAAACACGTTACACCACGTGTCTCTCTCTTTATCTCTCTCATGCATGAGGTCTGAACTTCTGAAGGACCCCAAATCAGTCCGCGGCGCCGTGTCTTGATTTCGAGGGGTTTCAAAATTAGAGCAAATGGGTGTCGGCTTATGCATGAGGTTTGAAGTTTTGAACTTCTAAAGGACTCCAAATCAGTCCGCGGCGCCGCACCTTGATTTCGAGGAGTTTCAGATCAGCTGCTTTGTCAGTTGTGTGTGCGGCTCGACAGAGGAGTAGGCTCTTCTTGAAGGAAGGCATAGGGGTAGAGCGGTGCGTGCAGCGTGGGCTAGGCAGGACGGCAGGAGGCCCAAGGCCAGGGATTAAGAGGGCGGCGTCCCATGATGAGGCAAGGGCTGGCGCCAAGATGCTTGCAGCATGGTGCCCTTGCATGGAGGAGGGCGCGACGCTAGACCTTGCAGGATGTCGGCTGGGGGTGTGTAGAAGTTGTCGAACAAGGAGAGGAGCTCATCCCAACGATGCAAATCAGGTGCAGCAAGTGTTGGACTCCAGCAGACCTGCAGTGCAAGAGGCATGAGTGCTGGATTGGCAGCACGCAAGGTTGAGCATGAGTAGTGGGAGCAAGATCAAAGCCTAGCTACGATGATACCATGTGAGAAGGAGAGAGCTCACTGTGAGGGGCGATGATAAATTTGAGCGCTGCTGCCTATGTGGCAACAGCCATTGCCATTAAAAAGCTCAACCTTTTTTAAATCGACGGTGCCTGCTAGTGCCACGTAGGGCACTAGCGCTCGAAATTTAACCGCAGGTCACTGTGATAGAGAGAGAGAGAGAGAGAGAGAGAGAGAGAGAGAGAGAGAGAGAGAGAGAGAGAGAGAGAGAGAGAGAGAGAGAGAGAGAGAGAGAGAGAGAGAGAGAACACGCAGAGGCCTAGGCGAGTAGGCAATACGCCAGAATGCGATAATTAATGATTAAGGACGACGCACTTATATACAAGAGTCAGGACGTATGGCAGTTACAGGGCACGAGTTACAAGATTCATGTGAGGATTAAAACTTCATGGGAGTGGGCAGTTGTGTCTATTAGGATGCTGATGTGGATTATCATTCCCACATATGGCTACGACTTATGATTGCACTACCGGCTGAGGAGCATGATGACGTGGTTGCAGATCATGACCTTCTACAAAGGACATGGGTGAGCCGCACCTCTCGATCGTTTCCATGGCTCTTTCTGAGGAAGGATAGGGTGGGAGGAGTCACGTGCTGTACATGTGAGAAAATTAGAGCAGCATCATTGCCTCTAGATCCCCCCCCCCCCCCCAAACTCTGTCAATGAGAGAGAGAGAGAGAGAGAGCTTGACCGACTGGCGTGCACTGGGAGCTCCAGCTCAGCAGCTCATCTGTTGTACGAGAGAGATGGAGGGTGGGGGTCGGGGGGCCTCACACACGCTGACCATGCCAGGCGGAGCACGAGTAGAAGAAGAAGAAGAAGAAGAAGAAGAAGAAGTAGAAGAAGAGAGAGAGAGAGAGAGAGGGAGAGAGGGAGAGAGATGATCATTATTTGGGCATTCTAAAACGTGGCACCTTGATGTAGTCTATTTAGATATTTTCAATGAGGTTGGATTCACGTGAGAGAAGTTTCACTTTTACTTTTTCCGCCAGCTACTATGTTCGGACGGAACGCAGTCTTCAATAAAAAAGTTGGGTCTCTTCAACATCCAATTGGGATAATGCCTGCTATCTGACACTTCATCCTCGTCCTGTGAGCTGGGGTTCAAACTCTGATTCTTGCAAACTACATTGATAAATTGCATGGAAGAGTTTTCTTCGGGAGGTGGGGGGTCTTGCCCAAAGTTTGGAGGGTTCGGAAATTTGCAAAATCATCTTATTTCAATGAGCATGCGCCACAAGGGATGCATTCCCCTTTGTGCTTCTTAAACGTCGAGTTGTCTAAACCTAGCTTGAGCATCAACCTATAGCATTCAGTGTGGTGAGCGAGGAATGATCATCAAGAGAAGCCCTTGTGAGGATTGCTCATGTTGCATCTCTTAGAGAGGCATCGTTGCCTCTCTATAGGTTTCATACATGCATAATTTATCTTTACACCTATCTTGGCATTGATCTAAATCAAGGTATTTTCAACATCATTCTCCTCCCCCTCTTTAACATCGTAAGCCACCTTTCATGGTCAAATTTTTAGTTTCATATTTTGCAATTGGAGAATGTAATGATAAATCCTAGAGTTAAACAATTTTAAATATTTACTCACATATAATGCACCAGTAAGATAGAGCACACAATACCTTTTTGCATGGGGCTAAAACTAGCCTACTAGCCGACATAGTCTAAGCGACTTGCATTACATATACATGTGTATTTTTAAAAGAGTTCAAATATTGTAACATCGTAATTGTGGGTGTTGTTTATATGTAAATGTTGGTTGAGCTTCATGTAGCACCTTCCATTGTGCTCACAAGCCATGTCGACTTTGAAGCTACACCATAGGATGCAATGTAACTATTGATGGTTGATTAAATCCGTGAACGTTTTCTCATATACACACTTTAGAAGATTCATATATAAGTGAAAGTAACCTACAAGAAATTACTTCAACTGGTGAAATGTTTACTTGAGTTAAATTATGCTTAAGTAGTTTGCAATTTCATAAAGGCCAACCTATATTCAAAATAGATTCTGAGAGCTATTTATTTAAAATGTTTCATGTAATCTCGGTGGATTCACCATGAAAAACTTACCACACCACGTAAGTGCAGGGGAGGGGGGGTTTTTTATAAGTTACGTAAGCGTATAATCTAGGGGGAGGCCCTCAATAATTTATCTCCCAAGCTAAAATAAGGAAGGGGGGGTATCATATTTATGAGGGGGGGACCTAGCCTGGGTTGATTACTTGTAATGATTGGTCACTGATGTGCACTAGAACTCGCATGCATTAGGAAATTTTTTTATCAGGTCACACATCAAATTTTGCATCAAGCCAATCATAGATAAGGGCTAATTTTGAGCAGGTCAAGGGTTGATTTACACCAGCTTTGGATGGGTCAGAATTGGAGAGTAGCCAGAGTACAGGCTAATTGGGTACATAGTTTGAAAGTCAAACTAAAACACATTGAGGGTACATCTAGTTATTATTTAATAGAAGTGGCTCCATAGTACATTGCCATTCACTATGCTACATGCTCTTTGACTAGTTTTACTATATTAGATCATGTGAGACCTAACTTTTATATGTAAGATAGGGGTATGATAGTTTTTCTCATCGATTTTTGTATAAGTGTAGAAAGGGGAGTCATACTCCCTAATATGGGTCGTATATAGGGGTTTTATCAAAGTGGTCCGCTCGCAGGTGGCGTCCTCTCTTGTATATAGAGTGAGTCCCCCGAGCATGTAATTTATTTGGTTTTCATTATTTCTTTTCATGGGATCTGCTCGACTTTTGCTCTACTCGGAAAAACTTACTCGAGGTTCGGTAAAACTCTATGTGTGTGTGTGTGTGTGTGTGTGTGTGTGTGTGAGAGAGAGAGAGAGAGAGAGAGAGAGAGAGAGAGAAATGAAATGAAATGTTATATTAACGTCTTCAAAAGGCCAAAATGACTGATGAGAGCAAATAGATACGAACTTGGTGGATATTCTTAACCGTCTTCAAAAGGCCAAAATGGCCAATGAGAATACACAATGTCTGGTAAAAAAAATAAACGGAAGTAAATTAAAAGCTAAAATGAACATATGATGTCGAGACGTTGGCGTCTGGGCAGAGCAGGTGTCAAAGGTGACCTTAGGAATGTAAAAGGTGGCGTGTAGGAGGTCGAGGAGGGCGGAGAAAGCTGCGGCACAGGCGGAAGAGGTTGGAATGCCAGAGGCAAAGGCTGAGACCCACACGATGGCAGGGGTTGTGCTGCTCTCATCGTCAAATACACTAAAAGCTTCCAAAAGTTCTTGGTTTTTTTCACCTTCAAATTATTGAGAGTAGGATAGATTACACTAAACCTCCGTTTTTTTGGGCACTAATCTACCCTCCACGATTGTTAGCTTGATGGCTCAACACTGAGATCGGAGATCCCAGGGCCGGCACGGAGCTTTGCCTGAGAACAGTGTTGTACTGTGTCATGCTGCTATTGCTACTGCCCTCATCAGAACTTGGCAAGGCTCGAGTTCAGGACCTCCCCAGCCCCCCCCCCCCCACCCACAAAACTTTGTAACCCTCCACAGCGCCCATCAGCACAACCTCGTACAGCTAGCCGCAGGGTGGAGAGAGAGAGAGAGAGAGAGAGAGAGAGAGCGCGCATGAGCTTGGAGAGGGGTTTTCCAGCCCATTAATCACCTACATTCTCTGTGGCCCTCGGCTTCATCACTCTCCTCTTCATCTCGCTTGCCTGCTCAACCTCCCGGCCATGTTCGCATTCCTTCAACTCCCAACCATGTTAATATTCATGAAGTGAGAAAACCTTTGTATGGCATGATCTTCTGCTGCCAGCGTGCTCATGTAAAGGTTGTGACGATCGTCGCCTCAGACACCCCAGGGCGCAAGTGAGGTGGACTCAAGCGGTGAGGTGGAATCAAGCGGTGCTACATATCTCTCGAGCTATGGGCTGCAGATTTAGTTTGCTTGGGTTGCAGGGGTGTGCTGCTAGCTAAGTTATTGGATCCTTAAGCTATATATAGCGAGGAGTTGAAGGCTCGTTCAATATATACATATAGGCAGATCTGCTTGGACTGAGGTGCGCAAGATACGTAGTGGTAGATCATCTTGGACTGAGGTGCGCGAGAAACGTAGGAGGACTGTGGGAGGCTGTAAACTTAAGAGTGCCGACAACTAGAGGTGTATATCCGCAGCTCGAGGCTGCAGCACTTGAGGTCTCAACTTGAGCTCTTGAATTGCAGGTATTGCAGGCTTGATGTCGATGCATATTACCCGCAGCTCGAGGGGAAGCTTGCTTGCATTTGGTGCACACTGACCTCTACCTGCCACTGCCACGTTGGCCACAAGGAAGAGGAAGGGTAATGCCAAACGGGCTAATGAAAGGGAGTCGGCATGTGCGTATAACTATGATGCCTTTTCATGATTAACCCTTGTCTTTGGAATGAGTATCCTTTGTATGCTTGGCTAATCAAAATGTTGCCCCTCGAGGGTGTAATGTGCAGTAATCAGTTGTAAATACATGATATGTGTATAGTTTCTCCCTACTTCCTTCCCCACGTTGATAATAATTTAAAAAAATATTTATTTTTTTTTTATTCTCCCTTTTTCACTAACAAAAAGGGAACACGTCATTATGGCCTTAGCCCTTTGGGCAGGCCAAAAAGGAAGTAGGGCAAGTCACATGTCCATTGGTCAAAGCTAGCACACACGAGCGCCTAATCTCTTGCCCCCCGGCCCCCCTTCTTCTTCTCTCTCTCTCTCTCTCTCTCTCTCTCTCTCTCTCTCTCTCTCACACACACACACACACACACACACACACACACACACACACGCACACAATTGCATATCAATCGAGAAAAAACAAGCTAATGCATACTACTAGACATTCTTGGATGAAAGAGAACCTTGTGGATTCTAAGTACATAGCTCAATTGCAAGTCACATGGACATTACAAGAAAGCAAAGCATGGATGGATTATTAGGAGTTTTACAACTTTGCAAGTACGCAATCGGAAATTAGATGGTCCATTAGATGGTGGACGTTTCAATGGCTTGTGTAGAGGAGAAGGTGGTAGTTACATCGCTACGCAAGAGCAAACAAGTGATAAAATCACAAGGCCTGCAAATAGGATTGAAACTACACTGGCTATGGCCATAAGTCCTCAGAATTTCAATCATGCAAAATAGTATGCTCATTTCCAAGCATGGGCACATCGATGAAAATTTGAATTGATATGGGGTCTCTATGCACCAAGAAGGCTTGACTTTAGATGGCATCCACACCCATCATATTTGATGGGGTGTGAATCATGTGATCAAACCAAAGAGTTGGAGTTTTGGACTTTGGACCTTCCCTTCCCTTATGGTAACACTACTATCGGTAGACTTGTGGCCTCTTTGGCAACTTTATCCTCTTCTCTCTCCTTGCTACCTTATCTCTGTGCTTTGCATACTTTCCTAGCCATCATGATGGCCCAATCTACCAATGAACAGGAAACCCAAAGAGATTCAAACCCTCCATACATCTAGCAACCTCTTGCATTCATGTGTATGTACAATCTTCTACATTGTGCGAGTGAGAAGTGTATGCATATAGGGGGGTCTAGAGACCCAAAACCTTGAGAATCTAGCTGCTATGAAGCAACAAATTTTCTCCTCTTCCCTTTCTCTTTCATTGCTCATTAGAACAATGATCTCTCCACAAAATTTTTCTCTAAAACACTCTCAAGTCTTCTCGTGTCGATTTGGGCTCTAGATCCTAATTGACCTCATGACCACACACCCCCACACAAACATGGTAGGCACAAACGTTACTCATGTTTAATCTTCGGTGTCATAAAGCTACTTTGAGAGAGAGAGAGAGAGAGAGAGAGAGAGAGAGCTATCTCCCACACAAACATGGCACACACAAACGTTACTCATGCTCTCAAACCACCTATACAAAACTCTGTGTATCCAAAAGACGAGTGTGCACCTTCCACCTACAACCAAATAGGTGGAAGCAGGTAATCACATTAGCTTGAAGACATCCAGAACAACAGAGAAATCATTGATGTTATGATCTGGACCAATAAACAGGTAGCAAATTCCCAAGGCTCATCAGCACAGCTGGACATGTCATCTTCCCAAGCCCTCGAGACGCACCAAGGCCAGAATGTGTCGGAGGGGAAGGCATTTGTGGACCCAATGCCACACTCTCCTCCTGAGAAGGGCTGAGCTCATGCTCCTCTAGGAAGTCTAGCTCTGCAAAGCAAGAGTTCTCTTCATGAAGGCCAAAGCCCACTATGTTGCTTTCCTAGAGGAGAACCAAAAGGCAAACACGAGTAATGCTCAATAATAAAATCAACAAAAGGCAAACACGAGCAAAGCTCAATAATCAAATCAACAAAATACATCACAAACACTACAAGAGGTTGTGTGCTCTTGTGACGCTGTTAGCGACGGAAATACATTGGGTTTTTATAACCCCCGGCGTCGCTAAAACCGTCGCTACGAGAGCGTCGCTATAGGCGTCGCTATATGCGTCGCTATCAGCGTCGCTATATAGCGACGCATATAGCGACGCTCTCACAGAAGACTATAGCAACGCTCATAGCGACACTACAGAGCCATAAATAGCGACGCCCGAGAGAATATTTTTTTGGTGGCAGGGCATTGAATGCCCTGCCACCCATCAACCATATTGTACTTGATTCAGTTTTTAAAAAAAGTGCAAAGGCAGATAATAGACCCAAAATAGTCACCCACAAGACGCATTGTTTGCAAAATTGACAATTGTACACATCATAGGCAAAATGAATTGATTGGCAAATGTAATAATGACAATTGTACAACATCATAGGCATAAAGAATTGATTGGCAAAAGGAACTGCGGTGACAAATGTAATAATATACATGGTTCAAAAAGACGTATAAAATCCGTCTCATGATACATAAGCTATGAGAAACCCTAAACTAATGCTATCTAGCTACGGCTAAACTGACGTCGTCTAGTCAGACGTCTCATCGCGTCCAAGCGGCGTATCTGTCGGATTCTGCAAAAAAAGACAATAAGACAGTTTTCAGTAAATATAAACATATAACGACATTTATAAAACAATACAAAAAATAAAAAAGAGTAAACCCTAATACTAACCATGCCGCCGCGAGAACTGAGAATGTCCATCAGGGCGTTTAAGCCCTTCCTGCCTGCGTACTCGCGCTCGTACGGTGTGGGATCACGTCCTGTCATCGACCACTGTCAAAACATACAAAGATTTCATTATGTTAGAACTAAAAAACTCATAAACCCTAAACTATCGAACATGCATAAAGAGCAATGTGAAAAGACTTACAAAATCGGCCTCAAATGATGCCCATCCACCGCTCCCCAAGTGGTGCGAGCTCCCTGCCTCTACTCGCGCTCTGGCTGCATCCTTTTGTTGCTTCCACTTGTCGGGATTCTCGCGCGCTGCTTTCTTCGCATTCTTCCAATCTTCTTTGGCCAGCCAATCTGGCCTATTCCACCCATTCTTGATTGCTTTTTGCACTTCGGAACGCTTGTGTTTGCAGTATTCGCGCATTCGAATCTTCATCAGGTCTTCATTGAAGCGCTGATCCCGTGTTGGAACGAGAAACTCATCATGAAGTATGCTGATGACTCTGTTTTTTAAATCACTTGGTACTTCACTCCATTTGTTTAGTATATAGTGTCTAAACAGCTGAGAGCAAAGACCACGCATGCGCGAGATCACCTTCTTGCCGTCATCATCCATGATGATGCCGCCGCTGATGTCGACGGAGTAAGGCAACCCCTCTGGCCGGTGACGCGTGAACCTGGGTGTCCCGGCAGGGGTCTCTAGCGGCGTGTCGATGGGGGTACAGACGTCAGGTGTCTCCACCGGCGTCTGGGCCCCGAAGCGAGGAGTGTCGAGTGGGGTGGCTCCTGGCGGAGTAGGTAGAGGTGTGTAGCTTCTAGGAACAGTCAGCCGTGCAAAACCTGGCGTAGATGGGGATGCTGTGGCTGGTGTGGGGGAGGGCAAAGAAGGGGAGGGTAAAGAGCCTCGTCGAACACGAGGCGGTGTGGAGGCATCGGTGGCGGAATCCCCACAACAACCGCCACCGCCACCACTAGAGCGCCGGTGTCTAGACGAGTGTGACGCTCGTCTCGTCGACGCCGAAGCTTCGGAGCGCGCCGAATGCTCCGAAAGAGAGGGAGATGCGGATGGTGTAGGAACGCGCGATGATGCGCCAGAGCGATGACGCTCCACGTACCACTGTCTCTGCTGCGGTGACAAAGAAGAAAGAAACTCCTCATCATCCATACCTGCATTAAACACACGAATATTTAAACTTAATATTGAATGAATAGAGTAGACAATGACGCAAAGACCATTAAATACAATGACGTAATGACGCATATAAATACAATGACGCAATGAATCGAGTGATAGAAGAGGCAAGTCGAAAACTCAGAATTTTCAATCAAAAGATGTGAGCGCGAGTAGAAAAGAGCGTTATACACCATGGAAGGTACTTAGAGAGCCAGAGCTTTTACAACACGGAGCAAAATTGTTCAAATACAATATTTGTGGCTTTAAGAGATCTCTCTCTCATCCTCGCATAACTCAGCATAACTTCCTATATCTATATAGAGCTCTCCGTTTAAACACATATCCTCTGTTTCATTTTGTAGCTCCTCTGCATGCACCCCATATAGAGTAGTAGCATCTTGATGCTCGTCTGGCACCACCGCAGCGGCTTCTGATTGAGCATCTTCTCTGATCTCCTCCATTGATGTCGTTGTGATTGGCACATGGTAGCCTTCATACGTCCTTGCACTACGAGGGGCTACCTCTATGACGTACCACCAGTTTGATGTAGACTTTGTAGGATGAAATACTACTGCCAGAGCCACATAACTTACATGAGAGCTTTCAAGCACATAACTTGTAAAAGGGGGATGTTAACTATTTATATACTTACTTGTTCACAATGCTCGGGTAGTACGAAAGTGTCTCTTAGGTCAGTCCATTTCTTAGTAGAATCCACCTCAAGAAAACCAGACTCTCCTCTACGCACAGTAGCGTTGCGACCCTCCATGATTATCTTGAACCATTGCACGTCGAACAAGTCGACAAAAAATCCTCTGTAATCGATCCTCAAAATCTCTTGCAGCGTGCCGAAGTAAGTGAGTTCCGCCACCACAGGATCTGCATCAGAGGAACGTCGTCGGCTAGACTGTTCAAATTTTGCCATGATTCCACAATCTTGAGTAAAACGCTTTTTGTCGATTCGTTCCACCCTAAAATGTCGACCTTTACACCATGCTGTTGTGTATGACTTATACTACAACGAACAAAGATTATGAGTGGCCGTTCAAACGTTTATAAATAAAGTCACTTGCTAGTCGTACATTGCAAACTTACCTTGGTCGCGCAACCCCGAGAGTACTCCCACTCTTCTTCAGTCACTTCGTCACCGCATTGTTGTGCGCTTTTCAATTGGTTGTGCAACCATCTTAAGCTCATGAAGGTTGGTAGGCTCTCTAGAACCGCTGGATAGTGCATCGGTGGTCGTCTTCCCCGTCTCCACTCGATTCGTGCCCTTTGTCGCTCTTGCTTTGCATCCTCATATTGTGAAATCCACTTTTGCATCACTGGATTGTGAAGCATGCAAAATCGGTTGATTTTAGCCTCTAGATCTTCCGTCATCTTCTTCTCAACACCGAGATTGCACATGACAATCCCAGATATGCGCTCATCATCTATGGTTCGCCATAGCATGTCCCGGGATTTATCAAATCCGTCTAGCCACTCTCCAATGTACACTAGGGACTCTGATACCAACCAACCTTCTGCCATGCTACCCTCCGGACGTGCCTTTTGACGCACATATCCCTTAAGCGTTTTCATGAAACGCTCTAAGAAGAACATCCATCTGGAATGAACTGTGCCAGCTATTTCCACCTCATCAACTATGTGAACAAGAAGATGCACCTGAATGGTTAGCATTGTAGTAGGAAAATGTTTCTCAAACATGCACACAAGCTCCGCAGCATTTACTTTGGCGAATGGTATGGAGTCTACGTCGATCTCGTTTTGTGAGATCCATTGCACCAGCTTTGCAAGTTTGTAGATTGTGTTACGGATGTCGAGAGACAAACATCCCTCAATGGCAACCGGTAAAATAAACTGTAAAGTATGTGTAGCAATGATATTAAAGTCCACATTTTATGCAATGATATTAAAGTCCACTATGAACGTACCTGACACATTTTATGCCAATCGTGTGACTTCAAACCGGTAAGCTTTCCTTCTTTAGTAAAACACGTTCGGAGCGAGTGCATTACGCTAGTGGGGGTCCGCAAAGATCGAATGGCCTCTTTTACTTTGCGTTCTTGGGCTCCTGTGAAAATCCATGGTGCTTTAGGGAGTTTTATCGATCCATCAGAGGCTGTTTGCGGCCAATATTGCTCCATACGATCCACATTTCTAAGGTCAACTCTGGCTCCCAAAGTATCTTTCTTGCCGGTCAAATGGTCCCATAGTAGATTACCCACATTCTTGAATATGTGCATTGGATCGAGCAAGTGATTGATCACGAGTCGGGGCCAGTATGGTAACTCGTACCATAGAGATAGTCTCTTCATCCCTGGAGGCAATCCGTCATCACACATCTCCTTCTGCTCTAACCATGCTTGTGCAGACATCCTTGGTGGCTCTCTTCCCAAAAAGCCGTCGCGTAACACATGATTCTCTGGAAGATACGCTTGATGACCTTCGTAGATTTGCTTCTTCAGTGAGGGTGCCCTACGTGCATTCAGTCTAGGTCCACATGTGACACATGCTCTGTATCCGCTTGTTTGAAGCCCTGCATGTATACAGAGGCTGTTTGCGGCCAATATTGCTCCATACGATCCACATTTCTAAGGTCAACTCTGGCTCCCAAAGTATCTTTCTTGCCGGTCAAATGGTCCCATAGTAGATTACCCACATTCTTGAATATGTGCATTGGATCGAGCAAGTGATTGATCACGAGTCGGGGCCAGTATGGTAACTCGTACCATAGAGATAGTCTCTTCATCCCTGGAGGCAATCCGTCATCACACATCTCCTTCTGCTCTAACCATGCTTGTGCAGACATCCTTGGTGGCTCTCTTCCCAAAAAGCCGTCGCGTAACACATGATTCTCTGGAAGATACGCTTGATGACCTTCGTAGATTTGCTTCTTCAGTGAGGGTGCCCTACGTGCATTCAGTCTAGGTCCACATGTGACACATGCTCTGTATCCGCTTGTTTGAAGCCCTGCATGTATACACATGATAATAGATCAACTATGGGAAAAAACAAGATTTACAGTGTCTGAGTGAGGAGTGTCAATAGATCACCTGAGCATTCTGTTAGCCCGGGATAGTCATGCATGGTCCACATTAGAATACCTCTGATCAAAGCATTTCGTCGTCCTGTGTGTCGGCTCATATCCACCACCTCTATGCCAATCCACAATTGTTGTAGCTCTTCCAATAGTGGACGAAGATACACATCCATATTCCCCACTTTATATCGCCCTGGCACAATCAAGCTTAGCCATAGGTGCCCCTTCTTCGTAGTCAACCACGGGGGAATGTTGTAGTTGACGATGACAACGGGCCATACACTGTAAGATATTGATCTTTGACCAAATGGATTTACGCCATCCATAGCCCGGCCTAAGCGCAAATTTCGAGCTTCCCTGGCAAAATCCGACCATGTTCCATCTATATGTTTCCAGGCTGCGCAATCTGCAGGAATTCGTAGCACACCATCCGAAGATTTATTCTCCTCATGCCATGATGCTAGGGCGGCCATGGACTTACATTCGAAGAAATGCTTGATGCGAGGAAGCAAAGGAAAATGTCGCAAAACCTTTTGTGGAATTTTTGTCCCGTGGAGATCTACTCGATATCTTTCGGAATCACATTTCGGACACTTCTCCATGTCTGTGTATTCCCCTCTGAAAAGAATGCAGTCATTAGGACAAGCGTGGATAGAATTGTAATCCATCCCCAAGTTTCGCAAAATCTTTCTTGCTTCATCTCGGGAATCTGGCATCACATTGTCAGCTGGTAGTATGTGCTCTTTCAGCAATCTACACAACATAAAAATATGATACAATCGTGTAAAAATCTATCAGATCATTATACATTTAGAGTTCTATTAAAGTAAACTAATTGTAATAGATCACCTGAAAAGCGCTGTGACGCTAGTGTCACTCCATCCAAACTTTGCCTGCATGTTGAGAAGAACCAGGAGTGCTTTCAATCTAGACATACGTGCTCCATTATACAATGACGTATCGGCTTCACTTTTCATATCATCATAGATAAGCCTTTCTGAATCCATGATCGTCTCGATCATTTCATCAATCTCGGGCTCAAACATTGCCTCGTTGGGAATGTGCTCTGCATGATCATCCCCCGAGTTGTCAGAGGCTACATCTTGTGGCCTCACATATGCTGCTTGACCAAAGCGCCTGTGAACACGTCTATTGGGTTGCAAGATTGCTGCTTGTTGGCCAGCGTCAGAGTCCGACGAGTTATAATTGGCAACAACTCGATCTATAATAGATGGATCGAACTCGCCAAATTCGCGAACGTGCTGCAAAGAAACACGTCTTGTCCATCGCACAGTATGCTTGCATTGATTACAAGGACATAAGACCCTCGTTGAGAGATAGGTGTTTCGGTTGGACGGTCCCACATCCTCGTCGCTACTCATAATGAGGATAAAAAACTTATAACCTGGACAACAAATTTAATATTCTATTGGCATTCTTCGTCTTATCTCTCTCTCTCTCTCTCTATCTATCTCTCTCTCTCTCTCTCTCTCTCTCTCTCTCTCTCTCTCTCTTTACCTCACATTCTCTAGTCATGTCCAATCCCCGCACACCTCGGTCTAGAGGTGCACGGAGATCAGAACCACCGGGTTATAATCTCGTCTTTATTGGTCAATACCTATATTTGTGGGTACAAGAAATCTACACACCCACGTCTACATGATACTGCATGTAGTGGACAAAATCCCTTTGCCTCTTCTCTAGCTGTAGCACTTCACTTCATCTTAACATCTTTTCACAGTAGATCTTTTCACTGTTCGTCTAACTCTAAACCCTAAACCGTAAGTAATTCTTGCGTGGACTCGATCTAACGTAAATAAGCGTAAATCTAAATAAACGTAAATCTAACTAAAAATAAAGCTAAATCTAATTTAACGTAAGTCTAATGACTAGAGGTTGTCTAGATGGTCATTGTGTCGGGGATGTAGTGACTCTTGCCGCCCTGAAGATCCACCTTCTTCCCTATCTTCTGAAGACATTTCACCAGTACTTTTGGATCGACGGAGCCCACCATGAGTGAAGGCAGCAATACCCTATATTCCATTGAGGGCTTTCTTCACCCGCTTCATGCAGGCATCGCAATCTATGGAGACCTAAATCTAATCTAATATAACGTAAATCTAAATCTAGCTTAAATAAACGTAAATCTAGTTAAAAATAAACCTAAATCTAATTTAATGTAAGTCTACATATAACCTAATCTTTAACGTCTTTTAAGATAGTTTCCTACGACGTTATAACTCTCTTCTTCTTGTGTGTGTACGCGTGTGTGGATGTGTGTGCCAATAAAAAGAGATAAATGGTATAACCTTTCTATCACCCATGCCAAGTATGATAGATTGATTATGCCATTTCCCTCTTGAATAATAGGTCTTCAGTTCAACTCCTCGTCGGCTAGATCTTTAGGTCTTTTAATTTTAATTAGTTTCCTACGACGTTAAATTAGTTTCTCTCTCTTTCTCTCTCAATGTGTGTGCGTTTTTTTGGATCGTATGCATGTTTTCTCTCTCTTTTCCTCTCTCAATGTGTGCGTTTTTTGTTTATGCATGTTCTCTCTCTCTTTTCCTCTCTCAATGCGTGCGTTTTTTGTTTATGCATGCTCTCTCTCTCTTTTTCTCTCTCAATGTGTGTGTGCATTCTTTGTTTATGTATGTGTGTGCGCGTTTTTGTTTTTGTTTGTACTCTCTCTCTCTCTCTCTCTCTCTCTCTCAAAAACACTATGTGTGTGTGTGTATGTGTGTGTGTGAGAGAGAGAGAGAGGGAGAGAGAAAGAGGGGAAGGGAACATGAGAATGAGGAGAGGGAAGGAGCATACCTGGCTCTCCTTCCTCTCCTCGTGTGTGTGTGTGTGTGTGTGTGTGTGTGTGTGGAGAAGAAAAAGAGAGAGAGAGAGTGAGGGAGAGCGTTACCTGCTCCTTGCTTGAGGGCGCCGAAAAACTCAGATCTGAGATCTGAGTTTTTGGGCGCGCTCGGTTATTTTTTTTACCCCAGCCGGTGTCGCTATGAGCGTCGCTATAAGCGTCGCTATGAGCGTCGCAAATTTACAAATAAATTTACGACGCTCATAGCGACGCTTATAGCGACGCCGGGAAATTTTTTTTTGAGCGTCGCTGTGTGAGCGTCGCTAATATGAAGAGCCTCTTGTAGTGAAATCTGCAGTATTTTAGAAGATAGTGCTTGCACAACTATGGAGACACAAATCATGACAGATAAATAAATGTTGATTCCTTCGTTAGGAACATCCTAAAACAAAGTTTTTGTTCCTTTTGTGACATGTGAAATACATTTACTGGCCTTGTTATCGACTCAGAGACACAAATCATGACTGATAAATAAATGTTGATTCCTTTGTTAGAAACATCCTAAAACAAAGTTGTTGCTCCTTTTGTGACATATGAAATACATTTACTGGCAGCTTGCTATCGACTCAATGAATTTAACGGAATTCAAGCAACAATGCAGAGCTACCTTGGGAGGCAACAGTTCGGTCGCTATCACATAATCTAGCACCAACCAGATCAGAGAGTAGCTCGTCAAGCCTCCATCCAAAGGCATCAGAGTTAAGATAATCAGAGATGCTGCAATCCTCAACCGAAGGGGCATCCACATCCATCATCACACTATCATTGTGACTGTTGTTGTCATTATTGTTGTCTGCTACTATTGTCTTGCTGTTGGCCTCTAATTCCCGTAGAAGGGATGAGCGTATAGAACTCAAGAGATAACATCTTACTTCTCACTGTTTGAGGTGAGGGTGGGAGCTTGTTCACAAGTCCCTTTCTACCCATGCCACCATTATCTTTCCTATGACTCTCTACAGCCAAAACAAAATAGTGGGTAGCAAAATTCTCCAAGGCAAAGTTGTTCTCCTTGAGGGAGCTGGTATACGTAGCTTGCATATGCTGAGTGCTTAGCTTGTCTCTTTGGCCGGGGGCAGGGTGACCATACGGCTCATGCCAACTGTAATGGCTACCAAGAGGAGTCTTCTATGCTTGGTTGTGAGGGCATTGGAAGAATGCACCGATAAATCGCAATTTCTACAGCGAAGAGCTTGGTCCTCAACATGAAGAAAAAGGACAGTTTTATCCTGAGAGCCAAGCAGATGAGCAGAGGTTACAAACCACTCTAAATCACATGGTCAGAACAGTAATGAATCCAAATGCATGAACATCACAAAGAAACCTGGAAAATGTCGCAAATAGTTGGTTCTGAGGTGTCAAGAATGAGGGGAAACCTATGATGTTCGATGGCCGGCTTGTTAGTAGCATGCACCTGCGAGTCGCATGTCGAACACAACTCTGCCTCATCGGCACAGCAAACTGTGCAGGTCACTGTTCTTTCACATACATCACATAAAAGCTTCATATCCTTCCTCGGCTATGACAGAGCCTTCATAGGTATGTTGTAAACCAAAGAAAAGAGCAGGACCAGGAAAGGATTATTACTCTTCAGGCAGCACACAGCTCTAACCAATTAAAAACCCACTAGTATGGGACTCCCTACGGATATTCTTTCCTGTGCTCTCTCTCTAGAAATCCATGTCGACAGCTTGTAGTCCAAGGGTATCACGCCTCTGCCTCCATCTCCTTCCGCCTCTACCTGGATGCACCTGCGTTGTATGCCAGACAGAGTGGGCGACTACTGTTGAAGCCTCTCTTTTTTTTTTGTGAGTGAGAATGTATAAAATAATAAAAAAAAATACAGTGAAGGTCATGCTCACACCGAACCATGGCACCAAACGGACACCAAATCACCAGCTAACCTCATACATCAGCTGATGAAGGGAGCCACCCTGACACAGACATAACAGTTGCTGACATGGGAGCCACCCAAACATAGGGAAGGACAAGCACCCTGCGGATGCCACCAAGAGAGAAGACCTATCGCATCAACGCCTTTGTCCACCAAGCCATTGATAGAGAGGATATACCGCCAAAGAAGGGGAATCCGAAGCCAACCAACTCGGCTGCCACCGGAGAGCTGGCATTTTCCACAAACCAACCCGCCACCGAGGAGAAACATGGACAAAGATCGCGAAATGGGTGGAGCCCGATAGCCTCCAACCCCAACCCCCAAGGGGCCACCATCACCAAAAAGGAGAGCCAAAACCAGAACGACCAACATACATGAACGAAGTCTTCAGCATTGATCCACCAGCAAAACCAAACCAACAGAATACATGACCACGACCATCCATCACCAAAGGTACCACAAAAAGTCCATAATCTGTCAACCATGAAACCCCCATGAGCAAACCAACTACGGCAAGGTGAGCAGGTTCTCTTCCATGAGAAGAAGGGCCGCCGCCAAGCCCCCAACACAAAAATATGCCAGATCTGAGTCCCAAACACCACCGAATAGGGAGTGGACAGCCGAGAGCTCCATCCCCATAGCATCACCTTTACGTAGGACCAAGAGAACCCCCATTCGACAACACCACAGCTTGTAGGCCACTCTGATCCTAGCGCAAGCACTCCTCGAGACCTCTAGATAGACCACCGCATAGTCACGCTCGTCAGCCTTTCTTAGATCTGCAATTCGTCTCTACCGCCTCCAACCCTGAGCATTCACCTGCAGCATCGCAGTCAAAGAGACAGTAGTGGCTCGCAACTTTCCCTCCATGCATGCGTCTCTACTAAGCATTCCTTCCCCCTTCTTCCTCCCCCCCAAACCAAAACACTTCGTGCAGGCGACATGGCACACTGCTGAGAGGGAGAGAGAGAGAGAGAGAGAGAGAGAGAGAGAGAGAGAGAGAGAGAGAGAGAGAGAGAGAGAGAGAGAGAGAGAGAGAGAGAGAGAGAGAGAGAGAGAGAGAGAGAGAGAGAGAGAGAGAGACGCTTTGCACTCCGCGCTTGTGCGACAGAGAGGCAGTTCCGCTGCTGCACTCACTTGCACGACACATCACATTTGCGGCTGCACTGTAGATGCGTCGCCCACCGCGGCCCGCCTTCAGAAGGAGTGGATAATTTTTGAGTCATCTTTTCTTTAGAGAGAGAGAGAGAGAGAGAGAGAGAGAGAGAGAGAGAGAGAGAGAGAGAGAGAGAGAGAGAGAGAGAGAGAGAGAGAGAGAGACTTTCGAGGTCATTTCAAACTCCACTCACTCCAGACTCCCCGTCCACGCATTTAGGCAGGACTAAGGAGAGGTCCAAACCATGATTCAAAAGATACTAAATATATTTGATTGTCTTGCATCACCCAATCAAAAAATTGAATATTTTTCTTTGGGTTGACCAAAAATACACACTAGTCATCTAAATGAGTGCCCACTATCTTATTTCGATCAATCAACATTTTTGACCTATAAAAAAAATGCTTGAAAATACAACTTCATTTTTTTTCTATTTTAGTCAGCAAAAAGAGAATGCATCGCTATAGCCTTGCCCTTTGGGCAGGCCAAAAAGGAGTTGCATTGGAGATGTTAGACCGTTTGAAGTATGTAACCCTATCCTCAATGTATGCTATGAAGCCCATAGAAGGGTCACGGAAATCAACAATGTAATATGCTTCGCACCTTGCACTTGCACTCTTAGGACAAGCCAATGGAACACCCTCAGCTCTGGAAAACCTAAAGAAAGTGAATCCGTCTCCTTCCACCAAGAAATGTTCATCCTCGCCTTCTTGTCTCCAGCCCAAAAACCTTCCAGTGTCTATGTTTTTTATCAACACATTGTCGAATTGCGATACTGCAAACCTTCATTTTCTCATCCAGTGGAACAACAAGGAAAAATTAGTATAGCATAGCCTAATGGGGTTCTTGTTCTTTTTGGTCAAAAACACCCCAAAATGAAAACATGTCCATTTCACTAACGTGTACCCTAGAGTCAAGTGTGTAAATAGATATTTAGCTCCAAGTGGAATTGCTCTCATCCCACTCAGGTGCAAGGTTTCCTTTCGTTTTACCACCAAGTTCATACACCTCTTGGCCATAATACTTTGCGGAGGAAAAGCATGTTGACCAATAAGGATACACAAAATCAGTAGGGCATTCTACAGAATCAACCCCGCTTGACGTTATTATCATTGTTGTCATCATTGCTACCACTGATGTTGCGATTACCCCCGCTACAATAACACTGAAAACAATGAAGAATTCCCAAAACTATTTAGGTCCAATGGATGATACAGTTAGAAAGGAAGTGTGAAACAACACATTTGCAATAGATATTTGAAATGTTTGGAATTTGAAGAAAAAGCAACCAACATACGAAACATACTACAGGAATGTTCCGCAACACCTCAGGATTGACCCAACTTACTCTCCCACCAACATATGGCGATCATGGGAAACTTTTTACTCATGGAAAAGCAAAAGACTGGCGGTATTGAACTAACTTGGTTATAGAAAATCCAATCAATAACAACTCCCGTCAGAGAAGTATATGGTTTAGACGCTCATAGGGGTCATCAACATGACGAAGGAGATCCCCGTTTTGCATGCCAAATGATTGTGAAAATTTCCAAGATGATAATCACCTACATAACGGCTTTCAATGATATAGAGTCAGCGGAGCATTCCTAGCATATTTTTGTGGAAGGCACTAGACGACTCTGTTGGAATATGAAGATGGAAATCCCAAGCAAAAACGTCACCATGGGATTCTATGCAAGCGTCATGTTTCTACCCTCCCACTACATGCAGAAGTTCGAGGAGGCATTCATGACCGGGTTCTTTGAGGTAGACTCCTTCATATTCAATCCCATGACCAAAGATCTGGCAGCCCGACATGTAGCATATCAAAGCAGTTTCAGCAATAATCCTTTTAGAGAGCTAGCAACAAAAGTGGAGATCAAGACAAGAGCACAAAAGTTCAGACACCTCACTACAAGGCTAGAGAAAATACAGTAGAAGACACTCAGAAAAAGATTGCATGAGGATGCGCAATGAATAGGAAAAAGGGAATGTTTGGTGGACACAGCGGACTGACATGTAAAAAGCGGATGTACACCAAACCTTGTAGTACTCACTTAGTTTTTTGAAACAAGCGATGTCATTCAACTAATGAGGATTCGTAATTGTAATATATTTTGTCATGCCCTATTAGCCTCTCTGAGTCTACACTCCTTGTAAGTGGCCGAAAGGCCATGGGAAAGTCCCCTTCGCTCTTAAGTCAAAACCCTTGGTTTTGAGAAAACAAAGAATCATTAGCTTGGAGGAGTTTGAACGTGCACTGTGAGAAGCCTCTTGCTGTGCTACAATTTGTAATCCATTTTTCTCCTGGACTGGTAATCAAAATTCATTTCCAGATAGCACATTGTGTTTCTTGTCTCTTGCTCTAAAATTTAAGTGTAATCATTCTCAATTCTGTTGTGGTTTGCAACGCATTGTTTGTGAGCTAAATGCATTGATTTGAGATCTTAAATTTGATGTTTTGACTTTGGATAAGTGTTTCTATGCTTAAGGGAGACCTTTCCGTATAGTTCTGTTTTAGCTTTTTGCACATTTTTTGTGATGGATCGTGATTTATGTACCTTCCCAGATAGTTGCAAAACTTGGTGGAATTGTTTCCCTAAGCATTTTAATACCTCTCCTTAAGTTTCATTGCATTTCGGATTCGTTTGGATGCCAAAAAGACGTGATGACCTAGAGCGATGAAATTGGACGCAGACTGATTCTCTGACTAGGAAGAGGTTGATTTTCTTTTGTCGTAGTATGAGTAGCCCTCTGAGTTCACTTTGGTGAGATTGACACTCTCATCAAGTCTCTGTGTCCCATTTCGAGTCGCTTCCTTGTATATCGACATTATGTTAGTACAAAAAAGCTATGTTGCAGACGTTTGGCGGTGACCCGCTAACAAAAGCCTGAAGATTAACACCAACAAAACACACTCTAGAGAGATCCACAAGGTAGAGAGCTTGAGGAGTTGGATGAATTACAAATCCGAGAGGAGGCATTCAATCATCATCATACATGAAAATTGAGAAAATCAAACTTGAAAACCTTCAAATATAGTATATTTGCCTCTAAAATTTAGTAAAAATCTTCAAATTTTAGATGCAACTCTCCAAATTTTTAGAGGAAAATTTTAGAAAAATCTTCAAGTATAGTACATTTTCCTCCAAAATTTCTCATATGGAGGTTTTCCAAGTATTTGAAAAAAAGAACTATATATCCAAGTGCTTGAAAAAAAAACTAAAATCTAGTGTAATCCCATCCACAAATTTTGATGTTAATCTCTAAATTCTAGATTTGAAGGCGAAAAAACCTACAAAGTTCATAGAAATTAGCAGGATGAACTACAGATTGAAGGGGAGGCATACAATCATCATCATACACACAAACTAAGAAACTCAAATATAAAATCCTTCAATTCTAGTAAATTTGTCTCTAAAAGTTTATCATACGTAGGTTTTTCAAATTTCAATTTTTTTGTGGGATTCTCCAAGAGCCCTTGATGGCAACCTCCAAATTTTGTAAAAACCTTCAAAATTTAAAGGCAAATCTCTAAATTTTAGAGCAAATTTTAGGAAAATTACGTATAGACCTTCAAATATACTTTTCTCATATGTAGGTTTTCCAAGTTTTTGGAAAAGAGCACTATATATCGGAGTGTCGGTGCTAGGAAAAACGCTAGGTCTAGTGTAATCCCGCCTACAAATTTTAAATTCTAGATTTGAAGGTGAGAAAACCCATGAAGTTTATAGCAAAGCACTATGTATCCAAGTGCTCAAAAAATTCTATGTTTGGTGTAATCCCACCTACAAATTTTGAAGTTTACCTTTAAATTCTAATTTGACATTGAGAACGTCTACAAAGTTCAAAGAAATTTAACACAAAAACCTTTAAACAAAATCAACACTTTACTCAACCTTTAACTTGCAATTGCTCGGCACCCATCCTAGATTTTCTCTTGGATTCGTCAACTAGGGCTCACTCACCTTTGTTTGTGATTAGCTATGGGACCAACTACTCTCTCTCTCTCTATCTCTCTCTCTCTCTCTCTCTCTCTCACACACACACACACACACACACACACACACAACCTTGGGTATGCACACAGGCTCGCTCAGCTAGATCGGACTCTCTCACGATCGCATTGTAGGTTGAGATTCGAGTCTCACACACAACCAATGGCCAATTGTGTTGCTTCTCTCTCTCTCTCTCTCTCTCTCTCTCTCTCTCTCTCTCTCTCTCTCTCTCTCTCTCTCTCTCTCTCACACACACACACACACACACACACACAACATGGCCATGAACACACATACAAGTATTTGTTGCAGGTCGAGATTGATATGATACCTTCAAGCGCCGAGGTCATCAAGCTGTAGTTATTTCATGGGGTTCCAAATGTGGATGGTTGTGCAAGTTATAGTGGATGACATGTGGGAGGCCTCTCCTTGCTTGAAAAATTTAAGCTCCATTACATATGTATAGATTTACTTTAAAATTATTTCGATAAAAAAGAAATATTATGACACTCTCTTTGAGAACTCTCTCTCTCTCTCTCTTTCTCTCTCTCTCTCTCTCTCACACACACACACACACACACATGCCTTTCTAACATGCCTTTCTATTTTGGGTCTATTCGAGACCACGGTTCAATTAAAATCAGTGTTAAATGTATTAATTGTAAAATCTTAGTCAGATTTCAGGATCGTTTTGAAGTAAATTGGTAAAAGTTTGGAGGCGTAAATATGAATAATTTCTTAAGCTCTAAACTTTTATGGCCACCGTGAGCTTTTCAAAAAAAAACTTGAGCCACCTTCAAGTGTGTAATGGAATTGGCCTATTTAATTTGAGAGTAGCGGAAATTAAAGAGAGTACTTTTGAGAAATGACTTTGTGAGCATAGCGGGTGAACATAATAGAAGGTAGCAACATAATCATAACAATTAGTTAACTTGGCATGAACAATACTTTTGCAAGAGAGAGAATTTAGAGAACATGACAACAATTGAGGACCGGATTTATGTGTAGCCGGTCCCCCCTCCAATGGGCATTTGTATTATGATTTCTCCCATTAAGAGAGACTTGTTACAATACAGTCTTTGTGTTCCTTGTGACCTAGGTGATGCAATGAAGATGGAAAGCTTCATGCATCACAAACATAACATAAACTTGAAGAAAGCTTTAACTATCCCAAGCCTCAGTCCCAAGACCTCAAACACCTTCGAAGGTGGAGAGAGCTAGCAGGGAATGAGGGTAGGGAAGAGGAAGAAGAAACATTTCGTAGGAGAAAGAATTAGTTCCTCACTTATCATAACTCTTGTTGCTAGCATACATAATAACATAGTAATGAAGAAGAAGGAGATGGCAAGCTTAAGCATTGAAGCATGGCTCTTGGTTGGATTTGCACTCCATAGCCAAGAGTGTTGGTGTAGGCTCTCAACCTCTACTTGCTTGGAGAAGGAGAGGGAGCTCTTGCACTTTGCATAGCACACCATGAGAGTGTTTGTGAGTGTGTGTGGGTGAGTATACCCCCTAAGTAGCCCCCCTCCTTGCTAGGTCGACCCCCTCTTCTAGCTCATTATTGAAGCTCATTGGCTCATGCCAAGCCTAGCCAATCACAAGCTTGGGTCATTTCTAGCAATAGGTGTAGTCTTGGGACAAGTGCCCCCCTTTCCCCTTTGAGAGAGAGGACTTGATGAGTGCAAAAAAAATTAGATAATTCAAGTAATTTATCATTGGAACCCTTTGAATCCTAGCCAATAGGATTCGAGCATCTCATGAAGGTAACATGGGTAGGGGCCTGACATGTGTCCCTGCTGCCTCTTCAAGCTTGGGCCTTCCTTGTGTGTGTGAGTGTGTGTTCTCTCTCTAGCCCCTAGGAAAAGGGCTCGCCCCCCTCTGTGTAGAGATCCTTTTGACTTTTGGTGCTCAAGCACCTTAGTCATCAAGCATGACTAAGCACTTGGACTAGGGGGTGTTCCCACAAGCATCTCAGGCAAGCTTGTCAAAGCACCTCAAGTACCTTAATCATGTAGCAAGTTAAGCATCTAAAGCATGTAGCAGATCAAGCACCTCAAGCAGGACAAGCACCTGGAGCTTGGGCCGGGTTCCTACCTCAAGCTCAGAGCCCTAGCTTACCTAAGGTCAAAGTACTTTTACACACATTATTGGAGGTCTTTAATGAGGCTAACCCTAATGTCTTATGCTCCATTGGTTAGCCTTGCTCTTTGATAGACCATCTCTCATTTGGCCCCTTTACCATTTGCCTCGTGTCGAGATAGATCTATAAGCACATATCTATATCTTAACACTTGCTCCCGATCATTCTCCCACATTAAGTGATCAATTTAATATGATAAAATCATTTGGGTTGGTTAGATATTAGATTTTATGACATTACCTCTCTCTTGAAGTCATAGTTGTCCTCGACTATGAGGTAGAAGAGATAAAGCCTTAGTCATTAGTCAATTTTACTTAGCAGGTAGAGGATCCATTTTTACCCTACGACATCTTTCCAAGATGGATGACTAATCCATTTGGTGCTTGGGAGACATAGCTGCCGCAAGCATGTCTGCTCTTAGTCCATTTCATTCTCCCAAAGAAGAGTGACAAATTCTACTTGGTGTTTGAGAGACGTCGTCATCACAAACATGATTCTAAGCATGCATACTAGTTAAATTTGTGCACAATTAAAAAGAGGACCAGTCTTATAAGACAAAATATGAGTCATTTAAAAGAAATTTGTACATTTTCTTACTCTAATGTAGCATTGTAAGCATTGACAAGGTTCATACTATCCTTAAGCTGTACTCCTTGCATCCATCTAGCATCTTCAAAAGGATAATTTTTGAACTTAACAAGATACCGTCGGATAATCTTACCATGTTGTAGTACCTTGTCTTCATGCCGAAGGACAGCTTCGGGTTGTAGCACCTCGTCTTGGTCTTCAACTTCTGGAGGGTCTTCAATAATTGGTTCAGTTGGTGGATCTCCTTTGTAGGGCTTAAGTAGGCTTACATGAAAGGCATTGTGTATGAGACAATGGTTGGGTAACTTGAGTTGATAAGCCGTCTCATTGATAGGCTTCAAGATTTGTAAAGGACCATAGTATCTTTTTGATAATTTAGCATAATACTTTTGATGGCCCGTAGGATTTTTGCCCGTCATTTGCCTTAATCGAGCCTTAGGAAACTTGAGTAAAACCCAATCATTTTCTTTGAACATTAAGGCTCTTCTGTGCTTATCAGCAACAGCCTTTTGCCTTTGTTGAGAGATGGATATAGCCACCCTAATTTTTTGAAAAGATTCTTGTAGGTCACTGCTATACTCATCGGCGGCGAAGATCTTCCCATGTACTTTGAGTAGCAAAGGAGTTTTAGGTCTTCCCTCAATGACCTCAAAAGGTGCTTTTCCCGTAGAAGTATGTACAGTATTATTGTAGGCATACTCTACAAGAGATAAGTACTTTTCCCATTGTGAGCGTTGATCTACTTCAGTAACATAAGTCTTGAGTAGATCGAGTATCGTAAGATTGGCTATCTCACTTTGGCCATCCATTTGTGGGTGATGGGCCGAAGAGAAATTTAATCTTGTTCCTAGGTTTTCAAAGAGACCTTTCCAGAAATTACTGGTCATTCTAGGATCTCTATCTGACACGATGGATGTGGGTAATCCATGGTGCTTGAAAATCTGAGATATTAAGAGAGTTGCCATTTGATGTGCCTTAATAGTCTTTTTGACAGGAATAAAATGTGCTTGCTTGCTAAACCTGTCAACTATTGTCCATATTCCTGTATTCCCATGGATAGACTTGGGTAATCCAAAGATGAAATACATGGATATACTCTCCCATGGTGAATTTTGAATAGGCAATGGCTGGAGTAATCTAGGTTGCTTCCCTCTATCATACTTGGTCTTTTGGCATATTACACATTTTGAAACATACTCTTATATGTCCACTTTCATGGTAGGCCAATAGAAGTACGTCTCTACTCCTCGGAGAGTAGGTTGAATACCTCTATGCCCCACATATGGAGGAGCATGGGATTCATACATAACTTTCTCACGAAGGGAATGGGTAACACATAGCCTATTGTCATGGAGAAGATAACCATCCTGCAAGGTGAATGGTTCCTCTTTCTTCCCCAAAGCAAGGGATGACATTATGTCTCTAAAGTCAGGGTCAGTAGAATACTCATCTATCATAGAGGATAGATCATTGTGAGTAGCTATAGACACCGCATTAACTTTGGGTCGTCGTGAAAGTGCATCGGCCACTTGATTGTGCTTACCAGCTATATGAGCAATATGGAAATTAAATTGCGAAAGAAAATTTGCCCACCTCATTTGTTTGTCAAAAAGCTTGGTTTGCGTCATGAAATACTTGAGAGTTTGGTGGTCGGTTCATAGGATAAATGGAGTCCCCAATAGGTAGTGCTTCCATGTGTCTAGGGCATGTAGAATAGCTAAAATCTCTTTCTCATAAATTCCCAAGACTCGCTCATCAATATTGAGCCTTCGGCTCTCATATGCTATGGCATGCCCTTCTTGAAGCAAAACTGCTCCAAGGCAATCACCACAAGCATCACATTGGACCTCAAATGGCTTTGAGAGATCCGGAAGCAGGAGGACTGGTTGGGAAGTAAGCTTCTCTTTGAGCTTTTCAAAATCATTTTGCTCCTTAGTAGTCCACAGAAACTTAACGTTCTTCTTAGTTAAGTCGTGTAGTGGTCCTGCTACTTGAGAGAATTTTGCTATGAAGCGCCTATAGTATGCGCACATACCAACAAAGCTTCTTAGCTCATGTAGATTTCTTGGGTTAGGCCATGCTTTTATTACCTCTAACTTTGATGGATCCATTTGGATACCATCTTTAGAGATAATATGACCTAAGTATTGAATCTCTTGAAGGAAGAATTCTCTTTTCTTTTGGTTGAGAAAAAGCTTGTTCCCCCTCAATGCTTTAAAAATCACTTGGAGATGTTGCTTATGTTTCTCCAAAGACTTGGAGTAGATGATGATATCATCAAAGAACACTCCAGTGCATTTTCGGTATGGTCTAAAAATTTTCTCCATCAAATGATTGAACGTAGCTGGTGCATTAGTCAAGCCAAAAGGCATGACTAGATATTCATAAAGACCAAACGTTGTGCCAAACGTGGTCTTTAGGATATCTTCATCCACTATCCTTATTTGATGATAGCCACTCTTAAGGTCAATCCTACTGAAGTAGGTCGAGCCTTGTAGCTTATCAAACAGATCTTCTACCCGAGGCACGGGAAATTTGTTTTTGATAGTGATATGGTTTAGTGCTCGATAGTCCACACACATACGGTATGTACCATCTTTCTTTTGCACTAAAAGGACTGGAGAACAAAAGGGAGAGGAACTAGGCCTCACCATCCCTTTGTCTACCAGCTCTTGTACTTGCCTCATGATCTCCTCTTGTTGAGCTTGTGAGACTCGATAAGGAGGCTTGTTAGGTGGTGAGCTTCCAGGAAGGAGCTCAATACGATGGTCATCATCCCCTCGTTTTGGAGGTAATTCCATAGGGATATCATTGATGAACACATCTTGGAATCCTTTTAGAAAATTAGACAAGTCTAACTCTTCTTGATTCCTACCATTTACATTTGATGAAACATTAGTATCTTTTAGAGACTCTTTGACAAAAATCATGTACGCAGAAACTGAGCTCTTCATTGACTTATCAAAAGCAAGAGGATTTACAAGTGGAATAGTGCGACCATGCTCACTAGCATCTATATACATGTTCTTTCCCCTGTAGGTGAAGTATATTCTCCTTTCAGGGAACTTCATGTTGGCAGCCATGCGTCGTGCCCCTAGGATAACATCCTCATGTTGGAGAGGAGAGATGAAGAAGTCTTCCTTGTCAACATAGATTTGGACATGAAGCCTCAACTTCCCAATCAAGGGAGTTGTGAGGTCCCCACCCCGTCGTATCAAACAACGGATCTGATGGTAAACCTGGTGGCCACTAGATCTATAGCGGAAGCAAACAAAATGGTTCAGGGTTCAGCTAGCGGACGATCTCTCATCACAAAGTGAGTCGAGTTCGAGCCTACTAGCAACGAGATCTAGCTCCACCTCGCAGGGGAAGCGTACTTAACTATCTAGCGATCCTAAGACCCACCTTCCAAGAGGAGAGAAACCCCGAGTGCCTTTTTCCCCATGTTTCAGAGGCACGTACTCTCGAGAATTCCCCGCTCTAGGGGCAATGAGCATTACTAATATCGAGTAAGCACTATGGGGACGGAGAGTTCCCGACCAATCGGGACCACCCATCTCGTAGGCATTGGCAACCTGAGCCAAGCCCCCACTTTCCACCCCCACACTCACACTTCATCGTGTGACCTAATTACTACCACAAAGGTTGTTCAACATAAATATTCCTTGTTTAATTCCGAATCACATGGTTCGTTAAAACAGCCCTTCAACCAGTATTGCAAACAACACCAAGACAGAATTCTAGTAAAAATTTTACTCAAACTTATTCATAAAAATTCCAATGTTCTGGAGGTACAACATCCCCCTTCCAGCGAGAGTTCACTCCTCCCGTTGTCGCCTAGCTGCCCATACAACTAGGTATGTCCACCGCATAGAAAGCACGTCATGGACACTCCCACCGCATAGAAAGCAAGACGTGGGTTCCCACCGCATAGAAAGCAAGTCGTGGGTATCCACTGCATAGAAAGCATGTCGTGGATTCAAGAGTCCTAACGAGGAACTCTGCCCCCTGTGATCAGTAGGGGGGTCAGGACTGATTCAACATTGGAAATAAAATGAACATGTCGAACTAAATTTTCCCTAGCAAACATTCTTTCCTCTTGCAAACAGCATACCCATCAGACATTACCTTCCTACTTTAGAACTTAATGTACAATGATTTCAATGCCGAGGTTTCCGTCGGATTTCTCCAACATGTTTGGGGATATGAGCATTCCTAACTAGCGTATGCAATGTTAATTTAAACAACTTGAATAAAAATATGATCTACCTCTTCCACTTCTTCATCGATGGCCCGTGAGATGGCCGGTATTTGCTCGTCCATGGGAGCCTTTCCCTTTCCGTTGACATTGCTCGTTCCTGCTTCGCGATCATGGGCACCACCGAAGCGCGTCCTCTTAACCGGGGCCATTTCTCACTACTTTAAATGATTAGCTTGGAGAAAGATCTAGGTTCACAAGCATCAGAACAGTCCAATGGGTAGATTAGTGACATTAATTAATCCCTCCTATATGAGAGTCTAGATTTCTTTCATAAGCAATCATTAAGGATGGCACATAATCCTATGGGAACCGGCTCTAAGATAATTATTCGGCTTGCATGATCAAGAATAATTAAGATTTCAGAATTACCAGAGAATTGGATTAAGTATGATTAAACTATTTCCTAGCAATTAGATGATGCAGATTTACCCTATGCATATGTGTGAGGAAAAACCAATTCTTAGGGACTTAATGACGGATTAATTTCTCCTTAATTACGTCTTAATGCATAAGAAAAATGAATTCAATTAAGCTGCAATGTTAATGAGTGATTACAATAGTGATTCTCTTCAATCTGCACAAATACTAGCTTAACGATTAATTACTATACTATCTAGAGAGAGAAGATTCTGATAATTATGCTCTAATCATTAATCGAGAATGAAGAATGGCTGATAATTCAGCTATGGAATGATGATTACATAATAAAGTACGAATAAGGAGAATTTAGAGAGTAGTCATAGAGATTTTCGACTAGGAATAGGCATAATAGACAAGGAATTTAGATGGTAGAGAAAAAGATTCACAGATGGCATTAATTAAACTGTTATTACCGTGATTAAGAGCTGGTAATCTTCTCGATTTTCTGATCTAATCGAGGTTCTTGAGATGAAAATTCGGCAGCACCTCCCTCCTAGCTTCCTCTTCAATAGGTGTGTGATTCGGCAGCACCTCCCCAATGTGTGTGGGTGTGTGTGTATGCACTGTGTGTATGTGTGATCATAAGTGTGTGTGTGTGTGTGTGTATGCAGGTCTTTAAATAGGCTCCTACAGGCTGAAAATCGATATGGGTTGCTAAATGCATCTGGGAGCTTCTCCAGTTAAGCATGGCAAGTCCAGTTCTCTGCCCACCAAGTGTCAGGTTGGCTTGGTTAACTGGTTCTCAGACTGAGTTGCAGGCTTGGCAGCTTTCCCAAGACTCCCACAAAGCAAGAGGGCGCCCCCTAGCTGCTAAAGCTGATCTGGAGTGGCCTGGGACCTGTTCCCACACAGTCCCGGGCCCCCGGTACCTCCCGGACAATTTTATGAAAAATTGGTTTTAGGCTAAAACGGGTCATACGAATCGGATTTTGACGCCGTAAATTGCCATACAAAGCTCTAAATAAGGCGTACTGGCCTGAGTACCTGCCATATTTAGCAGCCCCCGGGGTCCGAAAATGCATTTTTTTCAAATTCGGGGTACGGGTGCAGATTTTCGAGCCGGTCGAGACTGGACGGGTAGGGTGACCAAAAACTTACTATTTTTGGAAATTTTTCACAAAAATTATTTTAATTCACATTTTGAAGCTTTATAACATTCTAAACATCATGGCACTGACAGAATCTGGAAAACTGCTAAAAATAGTAACTTATTCCATTGTATTCATTTCGTGGTACAAGGGTGCTCTTGTGATCGGGTCAGAGACCTTACAGGAGTAACGGAGGCTTGTTGTCCCTTGAAAGCTGCATCAGCCACTACTATATCTCCCATCTCAAAAGCTTGAATGCCCAACTTGGTGGCCAACTCCATTGATATGAAGTTGAGAGTAGAGCCAGGGTCAAACAAGATGAAGGAATCATACTCTCTTACCCTTCCCCAAGCATAGGAAAGTGATGATCCTCTTTTGGAGATTCGATGGTGGAAGCCCTAGGAGTCTCATTGCAAGTATTCTTCTTGGGGCAAGAACGATAGCCATGTCCTTGCTCCCCACACTTGAAACACTTATGGTCCTTGCGAAAAGCTTCAAGCTCTTCAGGAGAGAGTTTGTTTTTACCTTTGTAAACTCCCTTCTCCTTGGACCGATTGTTGTTGTTGGAAGTGCCTTGGGAATTATTTTGAGCATTGGATTTTCCCTTTGCATCATTTTTATCTTTGTTTTCCATGGACTTGACATTACGTCTAGCCCCTTGATGGAAATTGATGCGTGAAGCAACCATGGTGTGATGGATTACTTCGCTAATAGTACCAAGCCGCTGAGAGTTGATGTATTCAGCCATCTCTTCAGGTAATCCCGCATAGAATTACTGCCTTTTCTCAACAAAGTCTATCTTTTGAAAGATAGTAGCTTTGAGATGTAAATCCCAAAACTTGTCTACATACTTGTGGATAGAATGAGAGAGAAGCTTCAAGTTGCGCCATTCGGTAAGAACTTTGTCCTTTGCATCACTTGCAAGGAACTGCTTCATGATGGAAACTCGTAGAGTTTTCCATGTCTTTGGGGCTTCACCATTTCCACGAAGGCTAGCCCACCATTGACGAGCTGATTTTTGGAAGTGCATAGCTTGGAGGACTCTGTGAAGCCCTCATCTCCAAAGGCCGCATCAAATTGTTGAATGAAGGCCAACACTTTGTCGGTGGCACCGAAGGTGCCATCATAGGTGACAAAAGAGATACTCTTTTCTCCCTCTTTGAACTTCTTTAGCTTTTGTGACCTTCGCCATGCAGGAAATGATTTGCGATGTCCTCACCTCTTGTATTCTCTAGGAGAACAACCATAACTTTCTTCAGAAGAGGAGGAAGGTGAAGAAGAAGGAGAAGAGGGTGACCTCTTCCTAGCCCTTTTCTTCCTTTGTTTCCTCTCTTGCCTTTCAGAATCATGAGGAGAAGGACTATGTGTTGATCTTTTCCTCTTGGGAGGAGTGGGCGATCGTCTAGACCTCCGTCTTCGTGGAGGCACATCTCCAGAGGAACTTAAACTTTCATTGCTTTCTTTCTCATTGGATTACTCCCCTCGAATGGGAGAGAGTCTTCTTTTGGGGGTCTCTTCAAGAGGCCTCCTAAGCTCTCTCTCCTCTTGGAGAGGAAGGGAAATTTCATAAGCACGAAGTTGTTGAGTAACTTCGGATTGCAAAGCAGGGTTGCCCATAGCTTGTTGTAACCTAGTGACGAGATAATTCACAAACATGGGAGCATCATCATTAGCACCTTCATGTGCAAAATCAAAGCTATCAATGTTCATTCTACTCTCTTGATTATTGTCAGCCATGTTAACAAAATTTATGTATGTACTTAGTGTATGCTTTGGCAATTCAAAACCTTAGTTGCCACTCCTCTTAGCCTTTGAAAATCAGCTCTTAAGTATCTACACCCACGCCTCGAAGTGGTTAATTATAGAGAGTAGAGTAGGTCTAACATAGCAAAGTTGTCAAGGGCTAGCTCCTTTTGGACTTCTTATGGCTCAATAATGGTAAAGCCGTAGGCAAGTCTAAAAAGACACCATTATTAAGTCTAAAGATCCCGAGGTGTGCACCATCCCCCACATAGTGGGCTCAACAAAACCGATATTAGATCCCAGTTCCACTTACCCTAATATAATTCACAACATCAACCATTTATAGGCTACTTAAGGACCTCTCTTCTTAAGCAAGAAAAGAGAAACCAAATGCTCTGATACCAATGTAATGGAATTGGCCTATTTAATTTGAGAGTAGCGGAAATTAAAGAGAGTACTTTTGAGAAATGACTTTGTGAGCATAGCGGGTGAACATAATTGAAGGTAGCAACATAATCATAACATTTAGTTAACTTGGCATGAACAATACTTTTGCAAGAGAGAGAATTCACAGAACATGACAACAGTTGAGGACCGGATTTATGTGGAGCCGGTCCCCCCTCCAATAGACATTTGTATTATGATTTCTCCCATTAAGAGAGACTTGTTACAATATAGTCTTTGTGTTCCTTGTGACCTAGGTGATGCAATGAAGATGGAAATCTTCATGCATCACAAACATAACATAAACTTGAAGAAAGCTTTAACTATCCCAAGCCTCAGTCCCAAGACCTCAAACACCTTCGAAGGTAGAGAGAGCTAGCAGGGAATGAGGGTAGGGAAGAGGAAGAAGAAACATTTCGTAGGAGAAAGAATTAGTTCCTCACTTATCATAACTCTTGTTGCTAGCATACATAATAACATAGTAATGAAGAAGAAGGAGATGGCAAGCTTAAGCATTGAAGCATGGCTCTTGGTTGGATTTGCACTCCATATCCAAGAGTGTTGGTGTAGGCTCTCAACCTCTACTTGCTTGGAGAAGGAGAGGGAGCTCTTGCACTTTGCATTGCACACCATGAGAGTGTTTGTGAGTGTGTGTGGATGAGTATACCCCCTAAGAAACCCCCCTCCTTGCTAGGTCGACCCCCTCTTCTAGCTCATCATTGAAGCTCATTGGCTCATGCCAAGCCTAGCCAATCACAAGCTTGGGTCATTTCTAGCAATAGGTGTAGTCTTGGGACAAGTGCCCCCCTTTCCCCTTTGAGAGAGAGGACTTGATAAATGCAAAAACAATTAGATAATTCAAGTAATTTATCATTGGACCCCTTTGAATCCTAGCCAATAGGATTCGAGCATCTCATGAAGGTAACATGGGTAGGGGCCTGACATGTGTCCCTGCTGCCTCTTCAAGCTTGGGCCTTCCTTGTGTGTGTGAGTGTGTGTTCTCTCTCTAGCCCCTAGGAAAAGTGCTCGACCCCCTCTGTGTAGAGATCCTTTTGACTTTTGGTGCTCAAGCACCTTAGTCATCAAGCATGACTAAGCACTTGGACTAGGGGGTGTTCCCACAAGCATCTCACGCAAGCTTGTCAAAGCACCTTAAGTACCTTAATCATGTAGCAAGTTAAGCATCTAAAGCATGTAGCAGATCAAGCACCTCAAGCACCTTAATCAAGCATGTAGCAGATCAAGTACCTCAAGCACCTTAATCAAGCACCTCAAGCACGACAAGAACCTCAAGCAGGACAAGCACCTCGAGCTTGGGCCGGGTTCCCGCCTCAAGCTCAGCCCTAGCTTACCTAAGGTCAAAAGACTTTTACACACATTATTGGAGGTCTTTAATGAAGCTAACCCTAAGGTCTTATGCTCCATTGGTTAGCCTTGATCTTTGATAGAACATCTCTCATTTGGTCCCTTTACCATTGGCCCCGTGTCAAGATAGATCTATAAGCACATATCTATATCTTAACACTTGTTCCCGTTCATTCTCCCACATTAAGTTTCGGTTTTTGGAATCTGGCACACTTCTATCAATTATGACAATGGGGTTGTAGCTCAAGACTTTTTGGTCATGCGTGTTGGAACTATGGAGGGTAATATAAACCTAGGACACACGTGGATGATAGCGACCAAATGCACTATTGATTGGGGGATAGGGGGTGTCACAACACAGAAACCCATTCTCCGACATGAAGACAAGGTATTGAGAGGCGGTAAGATCATCCAATGGTATCTTATTCCCTCGATAGAGTACTTACCGTTGGCTTGACTTGTTGTCAACTTTTTCCACTTGACTTGATTGCAACTTTGGTCAGGCTGTCACTTCCTTGTCTGCAACCTGATTCCTATATTAGTTTTAATCAAGTTAGCTATTCTTTCACAAAGACTGTAAAATTTCTTGTTAACTGTTGTGACTGGTCTATGTATATTACTTCAAATCGAGTTAAGTGCAGTATTGGAGACTTTTAGATTCTACATTTTCAAAAAGCCAAAGGGCTAATCTGCAACCTGGAAACTGAGTGAACATGTACCAATTTGGATCCGATTGAACCCAAAATTGCCCGGTGGTCTTGTATTATGTTGGTCTAACACTACACAAGTTCAAAAGTCAAAAATTCTGTCTTTGTGTATCAGTAGTAAATAATCGCAAATATTTACTTTTCTCAGCTTTTTGCACTTTTTGTCTTGATTTGCCAAGTATGCAACTTGTTAAGGTCTCTGGACAAGTTTCACTAAGTTTGAACAAAATTTGTTCAAGTTATCAAAATTGTTTCGTGTCTACAGACTCAGTTTTCAAGAATCTGGCTTAAGTCTCAATTTTGTGATCCAAATTTCATCAAAATTGATTTGTGTGGTCTACTTGATATGCTGACCTTGTCGTATACTCAAATGTGAAAATATATCCAATTTAGTAGCAGATGTAAATAATCGCAATTATTTACTTTTGCTATTTTTTTGCACGTTTTTGACGCAATCTTGACACAAATATGTTAAGAAGCTTAACTTAAGCTACCTAGCAAGTTTCATCAAGTTTGGATAATTTTTATTCAAATGGTCAACATTTTTGTGTCTGTGGACTAAATATGCAAATTTGGCCACAATTTTCAATCCAATGATCCAAACCTTACCAAATTTGATTTGTGGGCTTCATACCATGCTAAAACTAGCGGTATGCTGGTTTGGTTAAAAAAGTTGAAAAATGGGACAAAACTAAATAGTCATGATTATTTACTTCTGGAAAATTTTTGCATCATTTTGGTCAACTGTGAGCATGTACACATGTTTATCACATCAATATAAGACTATAAGTCAAGTTTCACTTGTTTTGAACAAAATTTTTCCAATTTACAAAAGTCAGTACAGAATTCAAATTTTATCCAGTTTTTGGTCAGTTTGGTGATCCAAATTTTGTAGGCCTTTATAAAAGTTGTTTGCACACATACATAGAGTCTTTGGTATCAACCTTGGTCACTTTTGAGCCGAAAGTAAATAATCATGATTATTTACTTTAAGCCTAAAATGAACACTTTTTTTAACGTTTCCCCTGGGCAGCCTTTTCATGAGCTATGTTAAGCCTCTGAGTCAAGTCAAAACTTAATTTGGCCTAAAATATTAAAAAAAAGTAAATAATATGAGTTTTTGGAAACTCTTGAAATTTTTACCTCAATGCGTCCTTGCTTGTCATACCATAACCATAACCATAACATCCATACCATCATTGCACAACCGTAACCATAACGATAACCATAACCATCACATGATTGCTATACCATCATAGCAAAACCATAACCATCACCTGATTGCCATACCATCATTGCACAACCATAACCATAACCATAACCATCAGATGATTTTCATATCACCATAGCAAAACCATAATCGTAAGTTGACTGTTAAACCTTAACCATAACATCTGTGCCATACCATAAACATAACCGTAAACCATAAACATAAGCACTACAAAACTGTACATATGCAAACAATCACTAAGTGAGAAGACCCTCATGGTAATGCCTCCCAATCAACGTCCTCTCCCTCCTCCTGCAACTGGGTCAAAAGGGCCACAAGTCCATGCTTGTACCCATACTTCTCCTCTTGGCGTATCGGAAGGCGCTTCATGGCAACTTCCTGCAAAATTATGGTTTAATCATTAGATAAAACTTCAAATTAAAAAAAAATTTAAATAAATAAATAAATAAATATATATATATATCAATAATTTAAATCATATGTATAATACTTACAAACTCATGTCGAAGCGTATCGTAGCCTCCACTCCCAAGATGTGATGCTCCAACAGACTCCAAACATGCTCTGGCTGCATCTCTCTACTACTGAAATCTATCAGGATTATCTTGTGTCTCTCATGCAATCCCCGTCCACTCCTCTGCGTCCAACCATGCCCTATTGTTGTAGATCTTGCTATTGTAGTGACATGCAGATGAGCACACATTCCACAACTGGTAGGAGTAGAAGTATTGATGATCTGAATCAAGCGATTTGGCATGATTAGCGATGGAGCAGGAGCATGAAGAAAGAAATCTCTTGGCTGCATATGGCTAGTAGGGACATCATGGTGAATCCATTACATAAGGCGAGTTGCAATTTAATTTCCTTCCCTCTCCCTGGAGGGGAGGAGGGAGGAGCAAAAGGGGAACCGCAAGGTTTGGAAGGGAAAGAGAGAGGTGATGCAAAGAGTAGGGCAAGACCAAGGGGGATGTACGACCTCATTAGCAATACACAAAGAGAGACGTGATGCAAGGAGTAGGGCAAGACCAAGGGGGATGTACGATTTCATTAACAATACACAAAGATCATCATCTCCTCTAGTTCAACAACCAAAAATGAAGCCTAATCCCATGGATTGTACTGTGGTTTCTATAGACGTTTTATACTATGGATCCAATAGTAGTTCCTCTTTGGCAAAGCTTTATGTCCGCATCATAATGGAAGGTGACTTTTAACATGGTTAAAGATATAATGATAGATGTAACAAAATGGGTAAGGTTTTCTTTCAGAGAGAAACAGGTTTGGCTTTGACATTCTAAGGACACGAACTTAATTGATTTTTCTACCCACTCTAGTTTTACTTCGTGTAACCACCAAAAAGGATAAAACTATAGAGCTATCAAAGCTAGAAAAATGTTATATTTCTACTAAGTTGGTTAGTGATCTTGGTAATTATTATGACCTTTAGAGAGGTTCAATGAGAATTTAGAATAATTTAATATTTATTCAAGCCCTCTCTCTCAACGGGAAAAGAAGGAAACTTGTCCAAATTATACCTCTATTGGTATTTATGACCTAAGCTTATGATTGGCTAAGCTTGGCAAGGGCCAATGAGGTGCAAACTTGTGTAGGAAGTGAGAGGGATGAACCAAGGCGATGAGGGAGGCTCATTTTTTCTCATTCTCTCTTCATGGGAGAATCTATAATACCAAAGCCTTTTAGTGAGGGGACTGGCTCCATGCCAAGCTAACTAAGTATAATGCTCATTTTGCTACCTTTAATCAAGTACTCTCCTTATCCTCTTTAAGAATTATCTTAACGAAATGTTCACTATTGCTACTTTAATTCCGCTACAATCAATGTTATAGCCATATTCCATTACATATTTAGTTGGCATAGACATAGGTGAAGAGATGTAGACCCAAGTAGTAGGATTTATCAAGGGTATCAATGGCCACTCTCTATCTCTATCTCTACCCTTTTATCTCTCTCTCTCTCTCTATCTATCTCTCTCTCAAAAATGTTCACTATTGTTACTTTGATTCTGCTACAATCAATGTTATAGCCATATTCCATTACATATTTGGCTGGCATAGACATAGGCAAAGAGATGTAGACCCAAGTAGTAGGACTTATCAAGGGTATCAATGGCCTCTCTCTATCTCTATCTCTGCCCTTTTGTCTCTCTCTCTCTCTCTCTCTCTCTCTCTCTCTCTCTCTCTCTCTCTCTCTCTCATTGCAAGGAACTTCTAAACTATTCTATCATGTATTTTGTTTGATTTTTTCCCTTGAAATTGGGGCCCTCCATTACTTTGCATGTGCATTACTTCCATCCTTCCTCTACTCTCTTTCTTGCAATGTATATAAGGGTTTCTTTTCTTGCTCTATTTAATTAGGTTTGTCATGTTTGTGAAAATTTCTTGTATTTTATCTAGTGCATTTTCTCTTAGATTTCATCATGAGTGCAAAGTGTCAGTTTATTCCCCTCATCTTCTCTTCAATATTTTTGTGAGTGGCATATAATATGTCAAAATTAACACAATATATCAAAATTATTGCAAGCATTAGGTAAAGATGGAATTTATAAACCTGAATTTGGACATTTGATCTTTAAAGTCATGTTAGGGTGTGCCATAGTATAGTGGATTGCACCAACATAATTTGTCAAACCGAGAAGAGTATGACCCAGCTAGGGCATGGAAACACACAACAGACGCTTGTGCGTGCCACGTAGAGGATTAGGATGAGAAATCCAACTAATAAGAGAGCTAATGACAAGGAGAACTACGAGCTAGCACACTACTTCTCTACCATTCAGTCTAATCTCGCACACACAAGAGCTTAATCATGCTCATAGCTCACTAATCAATCACTAACCTTTCACTAATCAAGCACATACATGCGCATAAACAAGCATAGCCAAGCCGCACACGGACACACACGGACTACACCGATCTACACACGCATGAGCATGCTTAACAAGAGAGGGAACTTGATTAAAAGAGAGTAATTAACACACGAAATCAGCCATGAATCATGTAATAATTAAGCACGGATTACATCAATGCGTAGGTGAGAGAGAAGGGGTTAGAGTCTAGCTACTGCCGACGCCGAATACGCCAAGGCATGCGTGTAGAGAACTTGACTCCATAGCCATCTCCTTCTTCACAACTCCATAGCCAAGCGCTTTCTCTCTTCAAAGTAGATCTCTTAGTTGTGACTTTTTAAAAAAGTCCCCTTCACATTGGTGCATTTGACATATATACTTCCTAGGATTTTTAGAAATGGTCGGGCGCCCAAATGGCCAGACTCACTTATCTGATGTCTACATTGCCTAGGCTTCTATGATTAGCACCAATATTACCAGTTGGAACTCCCGCAGATCCCAATACATAATTACAATCTGCTCTTGCGGATTTTTGACGGGAAATGACATAACACAAAAGTGGCCGTTGTTGATGACCGTAACTCCTTCTGTTGTATCCGATCCTTCTCTTCTCCGCATCTTCCAATGATCTTTACTTCATCTGTATCTTTAGCATCACATCCACATCCTGGCATCACCGTCACATACTAAAAGCAGTAAATATGGCATAGATCTTTATGGTAAAGTGCCGTTAATCATCGTAGGTTAACACTCCCCCCATCCGATTTTAGCACACGTCCCTGTGCTCTCTTGGTTGGCTGCACAGTGGGACGGTTGTTGTCGGAGGTGAGTGTTTATTCTGTTGGGTTCAAGGGTGGGTAGGTGGGATGTGGTTTATGGTGTTTGGAATTAGAGATTTAACTGTGAATTGAATTTTGGCTGAGTGTAAGAGGAAAGTAAATGTAAAATAAGGGATGTATTTACACAAGATTAGGGTCTTTATACCTGAATTCCAATGGGGAAAAACCACGTGGGAAAAAGTTCCCAATGGTATACGTGCAATAGAAATTAGTAATGTTCTTAGGCCCGGGGTGGCTTCATTTCTGTGAAGTAAGGTGCATTAATAATATAGTCTACTGAATGAAATGTGTGTGAATATTAATAGTAGACTTCATCAAGTGTTGAGTCTTTGTTGTCGCACAGTTGATGCAAGTTGTTGTCCTTGCTGGTACCTGTAAGGTGAGTGCATGGGTGGAATGCAAAAAACGTGCCGAATGCAAACGTCCAATGATGGGACATTCTATATGCTTGCACATATATATGCATGGTAAACAATATGTTGTGCGAGAAGAGTTTGAATGGGTACTTCCAAGAGTGAATGTAGCTAGAGAAGCAAAATTAAATTTGACTTCAAGATCTGCGATTACTCACAAGAAGGGCTTTTGATGCTCGAGGTTTTTTCACTCTACTTACTATGTATATGTGCGTGAGTGTTTTATTTGGACTACTCCGCCACTACACCAATTAAAATAATAGAATTCGACTCTTATGCTCACCTATCCAGCATGAGAGACTTTATCTTAGAATATGCTCAACTCTTCCATCTTGAGCTATAGTCTAAATATCTAGACTCATATACCACAGAAATATTAGGACATGAAGCTTGGGTCTGATGCTTTGCTCATTTAGTGGCGCAGGTGCCCGACTCTTGACTCTTATGCCATGCTTTTTATGGCGACTTGACTTACTCTTGGGAGCTTTCAACCAAGTATTGGTCTTGAAATTCCAAACTCCCATCCTCAAAGAGAGGATTTGTAAAGGACCAGACTGGCAATATTGGTTGCTATTGCCATATTTGGTTGACCTTAGTTGTCAAAATTTCCTTTTGTTGTTTTTGTTGATCCTTTGGCTGAGAAGATTGGCTTGCTTCATTCTGTGTAACACTGTGTGTAGCATGGCTTGATATTTCCTGAGAGTTGGAGATGACTGCAATCTTCTTCGGGATGTGTTGCTCTTTTGGCACCCATTTGTATCTGCAACTTGTAATTATCATATCTTTGCAGATATCCTTTGGCTTGACTGAACATTGTCCTTGAGTGTGCCTTCCTTGCGATTGCAATTGTCATCATGATAAATTAGTTTGATTGAAGAATCTAGAATTGGTATCTTTGGTAACCAGATTCTACAATTTCCGTTATAGTAGCCTTGTGCTTGAAGAACTATAGATGGCACTTCCCATCTTGTTTGCGCTGTCGTTTTAAGATGTACAAGAGTGCCATTAGTGGGATTGTTTGTTGATGAAGTCCTATGTTGTTTTGAAGGCCAACTAGATTTGAAATTTCCTGTGTACTTTTGTCGGGACTTGGTGGTTGGTCTCCTTTGGCGAGATGAATATGAGCTTTGTTGCCTTTGCGGTTGCTTTTTGAATCCAATATCCTCTGCATAAGCTGAGATCTTTGGTTTTGGTAACCAAATTTTCTTTTGACCTTCATAATAGCCTTGCTCTGCCAAGCTGTATTGGGAGGCTATCCATCCCATGTGTGTACCTTTCATCTGTTGTCTAGGATCCTCTATCCATATGGGGTCCTTTACTTTGATTTCTTCAGCTTTAACGTAGATCTTTGAAGACTTTTGTCGATGGTGATCTCGCAGTGTAGGGTATTTTGGTTGAAAGACCTTCTTCGGAGTCGGCTTTGGATGTGGAAACGTATCGGTAGTTGATGTAGAAGCTTTATCTTGAATCTTAATGGGTTGGACTAAAGACTTGAATTGAAGAGAAGACTTCTTTTGGTAGGACACTTCTATGCTGACTTTAGCTTTTCCTTTGTCAGCAGAGCCAATAATTTCCGAGCGGTCATTAGATGGCTTTCGTGATTGCTAGTCGTGATGACCATAATTGAAGATTCAAGTTCGTCTGCCAATGTTTTCGCCCATTGCTTGGACAAAATTAAATGTGTACTCATTTTTGAAGAATCCACCACTAGGAATTTGTCTTTCATTACCCTTGACCATAGTTTAAGGGTAGCTTCTGCAATACCTAAACTTATGACCTCAATTCCATGTGATATGGAAACCTGTACCTGAATTTCATACAGTTCCGACTTATCTAGAAGTAACCACAGCTCATAAGACATGACATTCATCGTGTCAATGTAATCTATCTCTGCTGTGAATTTGAACTTTAGTTTTTCATGTGTCTCCAATGAGAAATTAATCTTCTTGTTGGTGGCTCCCAGGTAACTGATGTCCTCTTTGCTTCCTGTATTAGTCTTTGATCTGTGTGCCTTCGAAGCTTTGTCATTCTGTTGTACGTCGAACTTCTTTGTCGTTTGACTAGTTGAGGTCTGTTCCAAGTGCTTTCTAGCTTCTTCTCTAGAGCCTTGTATAAGGCCCATATCTCGAGCTTCTTGTTGTTCTTCATTGCTAGTTGTTGACTTTGACGTCTCGATTCTTGATTTTGAAAGCTCTCTGTCACTAGTTACCTTTTCTCGCTTTTCTAGCTCTTGTAGTTCATTCAATGGTGACTATTCCTCATGTAAATCTTCTGAAGCTTGTGTAGCAAGATGTTGAGGTTGACTCTCTTCTTTGGATGCAATGGTCGCCATGGCCTTTGGTTCACATTGTTCCATGGGTTGTTGTAGATTCTCTTCTAGAAAATATTCACTCATATCCTGCATCGCTTGTCCTTGGTTGTCAATCTTCGAGATGGTATTTTCCCTTTCTTCTGTAGGTTCTAAGGCTTCATCCACATTTTCTTGTAGCTTATCTTTCTCCTTGATTTCTCCTACCACCACTGAAGAGTTCTTTGTAGAGGAATTTTCTTGTAGAATTTCAGCTTCACACTTCGACTCTATCTGCTTATCTTCCAGTTGTGACATGGCACTAGGATTTGTTGTCACCTCTATCACCTCTTCTAGAGTTGGCTTACCATTTTCCGAATCTTGGCTTTTTTCCTTCATGAACTCTGAACTGCGAGCTTCTTCTTCATCACCTTTTGGTGGCTTTGACGTGTTCTCATTGAGGTTCTTTAAGCTATCTTGGATTTGTTGATTCAGTTGATATTTCTTGAGAGCTTGATTCTATATGATAATGTTGTTGATGCCCTTGACTTCAAGCAATTGTGTCTTGAGCCTGTCTTTTGTGCTTTTCGACAAGATCTGATTCTTTTCTGGAGACCTCGGTGGAGACTCTTGCTTTTGTTTTTCTGTTATCACTGTATGCACTTTGCTTTGAGCTTGCTGCTTCTTCTTTTCTAGGTCGAGCTTTGCGGGGAAGTCCTTCACTAAATGACCAATGGCACACTGGTTGCAATATACCTCTAGCTCAACAGTTGCATTATTTGGACGAGGAAGCTCTCCATAATATTGTTGATAATGGTTTCCTATTGTCTCTAGATATAGATAAGACATCTCTTTTACATGCATGTACCTGTAGATTACCACTCATTTAGGTGTATCCCCTGGTTTCTTCTCTTTATCCTCCATTGTCTTGTCCTTGAGAAGCTGAAAATAGCTTCCATTGTTTCTTGCATACAGGATCAACTCACTATCCGTGCCTTCTAGCAGTTGTAATGCTAATTCTCCCATCAGCATATGGTCTTTGAGTTGGGGCTTTGGCATAGCCTTAGGGCTATGTTGACGAGTTGATTTCGTCAAGGTTTGCAATGAGGGCGAAGATTGACCCGAATCTTTCTTTTCCATTTCCTTGGATGGTGTTTTTGGACGGTGTCCAAGTATGTGACTTACACTGCACCCCATGATGGTAAACTCACTCATATTTTTCACATCAGCTATTTCATAGTACCTACCGTATTTATCAACCACAATGACGTCTTGATTTGTTGGGTTCACAGATATAAACCAATATAACCTTTTCTCTTTTCTTAACTCTCCAGGTCTGGGATCTAAGCATATGTAGTATGTGACTTCTTTCCCAAGATCAAGAAACTTGTATAAGCCCACATCCTGTTGATCCAATTCAACCATGCATAGCTTGCTCGACCTTTCCCATTGGGCATTGTGAATTTCTGGTGGGCCTTCTTCAGGCTCAGCATCCTTCAATGCTTCTTGAAAGTTCAATGGGACTTTTGAATAGGACGCGATTTCTTGCAAAGTTGTACTTCTTAATCCCACTTTCAAAGAGCTATAGTCTCTCTGTTGAATTTGAACTCCCCCCATCCAAGAGGGTTCCATACCTGATGGTGGCATCTGTTTAATGCCTGATTATATGAATTCTTGTGCTCTGTTAAGTAGCTCTTCAGACCGAGCTAGGTCTTTCCGAAGTTGTGCTATCTCTATAGCTGATACTTCCGATGTATTTACTGTTTGTGCAATTTGATGTGTTTGTGTTATGTCCTGTGCTAGTGCATTGCACAAGACCTATGTTGTGCTTTGCCATGTTATGCCTTGTGGTGTGCTACTTGTTTGTTCAATGACATTTGTAGGTGTTATCCCTTCCCTGTTCGTAGCAAGAGGTAGAGCCATAACTAGATGATAAACATTACCACCTTTGGATTTGTAGTCTTCTCCTCTTGGTCCAAATATTTTAGCTGCAAAGTATTGGTTATTCTCTGCAGGAACTTCATGATTTGTGACAGCTCTGTAGTAGCGACCATCCTCATCTACATAGAGGGTACCAATTTTCCGTTTCCCATCTTGTGCTTTGTATAGAAGAACGCTTGGAGGATATGTGTAGTAATCTGTAAGTTGATATTTGTACAACATGTCTATTTCATTGTCGATGTCTTTTCTGTGCCTCATGTATATTGATCCCAGACAGTCTTCCATCAAATCTAGATGTGGGTGCAGTGTATTTTTGGCCATTCCCACCTCCGCATATTGACTTGTCTGAGTTTCTTCCGTATCTTTCTTTGTCTTGATGTACAAATTCCGATTTACATCCTCATAGCATGGCAATCCTCTGTAATGACCAATTAAATAGATCCAAATTTGCTCTCTGGTAACTTCTACGGCTGTACTTGGAGCTTCATCTTTGCTAGGCTGACTCCTCTTAGATTCCATTGCGTCCATCTTGACTCCTTGTTGAGCTGGTGTCTCTGTGTCAGTATTTTTCTCTCGATCTCCTCTGTTTTTGTGGATGACTTTAATTCTTGAGCTTTTTGGATTGGTCTTTGCCTATACTCTTGAATTTCCTTGCTTAATTGCCTGCCAAAGCCGAAACTAACTTGTCTGGCTGCTTACCTTGCCTAGAGTTTTGTAGCAGGCCTTGATTTTTCTGGAGCACTGTGATAAGTTATGCTACTTACCACTATACTGCAACGACTGGACCCTTCGTAGCGATTCTTGGGTTGTACTAACCTCTGTTTCTTTAGCACCCAATCTGCAAAAAATCTATTAGCCAGACAACCGTTTTCACAATGATTACCCAGTTTTTGATTGACTGTTGACAGCCACACTTGTGCCTTGAGCTCGGAGATGACTCTCAAGTTTACTTTTAACTGAACTAGACTCAAGCTAGCACACAAGAATTTGTGCACTAATTACATTGAATTGCTAGCTAAAACCTTGTTTTAAAGTTCTCCAAAACTTGCGACTGTTGTTGCAAAATCATGGGTTCTTGTGTATGGTCGTACTGCTACCAAATTTTGTCAATGAACTTACAATTTTACACTAGGCCCCGGTTTGATTTTACACCGTCCCGCGGGTGACCAGTGGTTTTCCCAATCTATAATTTCAATCTGCTAGAATTAGCAGCCCTTACTAATCAATTAGAAGACCTAAAACCGAATCCGATTCCAATTTTCAGCTTTTCGATGATGAAAATCTCACATGCACTCGTGTAGCTCTAGGTCAACTTAAGCAGTCAAATTCAGTGCCTGGGTTGAGTCTAAGTGGTGGTCTAATTGCCAAATTTCTATCGTGTACTTTGATTTGACTCTGCTCAGAGGCTTGCAAGAGTGTCCACTTATGAATGCCATTAGATCTGGATTGAGGGATCTAGAAGTCGAGACCAAGTCTAGAACTAGATAAGGCTATTGATTTCATCAATAATTAACTCACTAGGCCTTCTTGTAGGCACTCAATGTCTTTGGTCTAGTGTCATCAATGTGAATCTCAATACTCAACAATGTGTGATTGTGTGGTCAGCTATAGGAGTTCTCCTACAAGGTCGGTGCTCCTTGCCGTAAACGCATATAAGGATTTCCACGAGGCGTATGAAGTGTAGGGCCGGCATGCGTAGGTGGTCAATGCAGAGCCATGATCAATGCATAAAATGTTGAGCCACCAGGTGTATAAAGCCTGGCCTCGATTACAAGTGATAGCGTATAAGGTCTTGCAGCAGTCAAGGCGTATAAGGTCTTGCAGCAGTCAAGGCATATAAGTTCTTTGTTGCGATAGTGTATAATATGAGAAAATCATTTGGGTTGGTTAGATTAGATTTTATGACAGAGTGGCTTTTTCTTTCAAAAGAAAAAGGAAAGTTTGAAAAAGTAGAGTCAAACCTTTTTTTTACTACTTGAAACTTTGAAAGTTGAAAGGTTGAAAAGGTTTTACACATTCCAACATTTCAAACTTCAAAGAAATGAGAGATTTTATAAGGTTTTCAATTGAATGGCTTTGAGATCTTATTAGTCTAGAGAGTCATGAAAGAGCTTGATAAGGTGGTGATGCCAATTTGTGAATCCAACTTTGAATGGGATGCTTGGAGATGGCCCGAGAGTAGCCTCTTTTAGAAACACATTGTAAAGGAATTTATCATGCATTAATGCACGAGGCTAATTGGTGTAGCCTCCTCAACAAATTATAGACGAGGCACTGAACGAAAAAATGGTGGGAGGGAGTCATGGAGAACATCTCGAAGCCAAGGTGGCCTTAGTATATGAGATATTTTTGTGGAAAGTGATGTGGGGTGCTCTGTCGACGGGTGTAAAGATACAAGAAAGAGGAATCGGGTCCGATTGTTGCTCGGGGTACAGAATAGCTAGTGAAGACCTAACTCACCTTTTCATGGGATGCCAGGCAATAGTTCCTAACAAGGTGTCAAATTCTGCAACCCTTGTAGCATGTCATGGGGAACGAAACAAATGCCAATTCTTGAGAAAAGGCTCCAAAGAACCCCATATCCAAATTCACAAACTTCGGAACGGGTTTGTCCATGTTCCACAGGATGCACACCTTAAAATCTAGACCTAATATCATCTATCACACATCTCGACATAAAGAGCACCTGGCCCAACTTGGCAGCTATAGACTAAACATGGTCATGCAACCAAAGTGAGAGACTTTTGAAAGTGGTTGACATAGAACAAGCGCGCATAATCTCTTTATTTGGGGACAATTTAGGGATCCAAGACAAGACGTACGCAAACAACGATGTGTCTCATAATCCATCTTTGACGACAAGATTTTGGACTACTTGCTCCAAGACACACATCTATACTTCTATACTATATATGAAGCATCTTAAATTTTCAAAGGAAGAGAGACCCTCCATGTGTCACTCTTTGCTTCAATTAACTTAAGACAAAACCCTATAAAATCTCTCGTTTCTTTTGTGAAGTTTGAAATGTTGAAATCTCTAAACCTTTCAACTTTTAACCTTTCAAGGTCACTCACAGCTTCACTTAGCCTAAGAGAAAACCTTTTTTTTTTTTCAAAACCCGCAATTGTGAGTGGATAGTATTAAGAACATAAAAAATAAACACCAACCTCAAGCTCAAACCTAACCTTGAGAGTCAAAGGATTACAAGTTTCTCCTTGACAAAGAAACCACAACTACTCCTAGGCTTAACTTATTACAAGATGTCATCATAACATGTATTGTTCTAGACGAGTCCTCGAAGACTTGTTTGCCTCCGATCATGTGGATCGTCACTATGCTCTCTTGTATGATTTCACAAAAGCTTACCACAGCCAGGTTGTAAAGTGTGAGCTTTGTCCTAAGGTGTGAGTCAAGGAGAGGAGAGTGAATTTATCCCACATGATGTGGAGCAAGGCTGTAGAGCTACTTAAAGCTCATTTCATGAATCAATAAACAACAACTCATTTTGCACTACATGTTTGTCTATGGTGAGCTTGTGCTAAGCTAAGTCAATACTCAAGATTGTGTTTATGAGTCCAAGTTAATCTATCTTGGAACCTAATTCACTTGAGTGATAACCTTGTTTACACACACTCACACACTTGCACCATGTTCTCTTTCATCCACCATAGCTAGCACTATCCAAATCCTAACATTTGGTATCAGAGCCATGGTGTGCTAGCTAGGATTTTCATTATGCATTAGTGTGTGTTAATCATTAGCATCTCCATTAGATGGATTAGCATTTCATTATCACGGCCCATTAACATTCTTCATGACTAGTTGCATCTCACTAATTAGGCCTTAATCTAGTTGTACGTGGGCATGTCCTTGGCACACCCAAGAGGCCACTACCTTCCATGGTTAGATAGGTTTGATTAGGGAGAAGATTAGAATCCAATTTTTTGAATTTTTAAGTCACTTTTGTGTCAATTTTTTAGTGATTTGCACCTCCAATTAATCTCTCCATTTTCGCAATTGCCTAACAACATTAACCTCATCTCGAAGTACTCGACGCAAGCTCTCAGTGGAGCCTTCAAGCTCTGCAAACAGAGCCCGAGAACTCCATTAAAGCTATCCACAAAATTTCCTAAAAATAGGTTTGTGTGTGTGAGTGTGTGCCTGCCGAATTGAGGTTAAGAATTTATTTTCCGGAGCCTTTCCACAACCAAGCTTGTGGGCTTGGTGGCTAGCTCAAATTAGTAAAGCCATTCTTGGCTTGTGGGGTCCGGGGTTCAAATTGGCATATCCAAGTTGGGCAAGACGGGCGGACCCGAAAACGGCATTCAAATCAAACTTTTGTAAAGACTCCCCCCCATCCGCCTGCCCGAACTGGCTGCCCTAGTGCCCCCGCCTGCCCGCTCTCCTGCCCACCTGCCCACACCTGCCCGCACTTGCCCGGTAGGTGCCCGGTAGGTGCCCGACGTGCCCGCCTTGCCCATTGGCACTAGCCCTGCTTCCCGCGCTGCTCCCGGCCTCAAAGCTCCAAGGCAAGTAAATTTTCAAGGCCTTTTAAGCCCGTGGTCCCACGGAGCAGCAATTCCCAAAGGCTCAAAGCCCCAAGCTTGTTACAAGGCATTGTTCCCACTGTGTGGCCAGGTCTCCCAAGCCTCGAATTAATTGGTGCCCCACAAAAGCAACCATTCCCACAACCTCAAGAGATCACCAAGCAACCACTCAAGACCATCTTCCGAAAGCAACCAAAGGATTTGATCTCAACAATTCTTGTCCGAAGAACTTCAAAAAGCTTTTATTTGGCTATCTCAAAACTTGAAGCAATACGAGATCTCCATTCCAAGGGTTGATTCCAATCATCAAAGAAGAACTCAAGGCTGTGAAGGGTGACTTCACCTCAAGTGAAGAGGTACTTCACATTTTATTAAGAAGACATTAAAACTTGAATCTTGCAGCCAAGCACAACAACTTCTTGCAATGTATGTAATTGTATTTGTCTACATGGATGACATTATGTGCTTTTGTAATGGGATAGACATTGGCATTGGAGAGTCTCCAAATTGATAAAATCCCTCCATGTGTGAAAACTTTGTGACAAATTGTATGAGAAACACCGCATGCTTGGGCTCTCGGAGTATAACCAAGATGGAAGAGAGCATTAATTTTTGCATAAACCTTTTCATAGGATATTTTCGCATATTGTTGCATGTCATTATGACGCATGGAATAAAGCCTAATTGTACCACAGAAAAAAGGGAGACAGAAGCACTCGTTCGAGGGGAGGATCCATGAAGCAGTTGAAAGCAACATCAGAAGCAACGAAGGCAAGAGACCTGACAGAGGATCAGCTCACATAGTAGAAGACAAGAAGGATGAAGACGAAGGTAGCGTTTGGGAAGACCCATTTTGAAGATGCAGACTCTCTACTTGTAGGGGAGGACTTTTTCTTGTGTGGATACCAGCTTATCATCCTGTGTGGACATCACCATCCTTTGTGGATCTTTCTTGTGTGGATTTTACCATCCTGTGTGGATATCACCATCCTTTGTGGACTTTATTTTCCTGTGTGGATATCACCATCCTATGTGGATTTTGTTAGCCTGTGTGGATCATGCATCTTCAGTATCTTGTCTTAGTCCAAAACTCAAGGGGAGGATTGTAAAGTGTGAGATTTGTCCTAAGGTGTGAGTCAAGGAGAGGAGAGTGGATTTATCCCACATGCTGTGGAGCAAGGCTGTAGAGCTACTTAAAGCTCATTTCATGAATCAATAAACAACAACTCATTTTGCACTACATGCTTGTCTATGGTGAGCTTGTGCTAAGCTAAGTCAATACTCAAGATTGTGTTTATGAGTCCAAGCTAATCTATCTTGGAACCTAATTCACTTGAGTGATAACTTTGCTTACACACACTCACATACTTGCACCATGTTTCTCTTTCATCCACCATAGCTAGCACGATCCAAATCCTAACATAAGTCCCCCTCAAACACGCGACGGTTCCTTGCTTGCCAAATATGGTGAAAGAAGTAGTACCTGATTATTTGAGTGCAAACAAGAAGAGCAGGACTTCCCAACCTGTTACTACCAAAGAATAGATCAATCTTGAAGAACTTAATTTGCCATGTCCTTTGAATCCACTTGCATATTTTCCCAGCCATGCCAGCCCTATGGTTGGGATTGTCAGTACAACAATGGTCAAAACCTCTAGATATCGAACAACCTCTAGGTTATAAGGATATCGAGCAACCTCTAGGTTTTAAGGATACCAACGGAGTAAGGGAGTATTTAGAACGTGGTAGAGGCTACAACCTTTGAGGATCCACGCCCTCTTGCTTTGGAAAAAGAGGAGGAAGAAAGCAATGTCTAACAGGTTGAGCATAAAGATATGTCAAACCGTGACATTTCTGTAGGTTTTTTGTGCTTCAAGTTCAAAATTTAAACGTAAATCACAAAATTTTTGGTTTTTTCGTAGCACTGCTATCAAAGTATGGTGCAACTCCAATTAGTTCCTAAAATTTCTTAAATTCAAGAATTCAAAGTGCACTCATCCTTTGGCAAGGGATGAAACTAGTATGTTTTGAAATGTTGAACCATTACATGCTTCTGTTTCTATAGCTCCATACTCAAATATTACCTTGCATTAGCCACAAGATGTCTTTGTGCTGGCAATGAGAACGTTGAAAACATTACACTTGGGTGTTTTTCAAGAATTAGACCAAGTTTTTTGGAGTAGTATCGAGAGCTCCCTTGTGAGGGTTGAGCAGGTATGTATCTCGCTTGAGTAGGGAGGCTCCGATGCGAGTGTTGTGGGCACTCAGTCGGCTTGGGAGCTGCAACTATAACGGGGACTCGGAGGCGGGGGTTTGTCCCGGAGAGGGACTCCTGGCCGCTTCCCCTTCTCTCCCCAAAGCGGCCATGCTCGACGTTATATTTTTGGACAAGGGTGGAGTCCTCCCCTCCCTCCTCTCTCTGGAAAGGAAATCGATGGACGGTCTCTCATTAGGCGACGACCTGCTATTGGCGGGTGATGGATCTGCGGTCTCCGACAAGCTAAGTAGCAGTGGTAGGGCTGCTCGTCATGGTGGCATTGGCGGTTATTTCATTGCAGGGTGGGCTTTCCCTTAGAGCCTGATGCAATTGGTATGGTCCGACGGCTCAAGTTCTGTGGTGCTGATGCGGGATGTTTGTGGCAAGACTCTCTTCAAGGTGATGAAGTAGATGGGCTTCCCCCTTATGCAAAGCTACTATCTCGCTATTTGACAAAGGTACTTGTTCGGAGGGCTTGCGTCTTGGTGTGGTAGGCCATCGTGCATGGTGGCCCCCCGGTGGCTCTCCTCTGTTCTGTTCGATGTGGCTTGCTTCTTTTTGTTATTATGGACTCGTGCGGATTTGCTTCGTGGTCGCTCAGGACATGCTTTTTATCGGTGACAGAGGTACATCATGGTGGCATCCCCTGTGATTGCTTTGTGATCCTTGTGGTTGATGTTTAGCGAGGTTGGCATCCCCTATTTTGGCAAGAACTTTTTGTATTTAGATATGGTGATCTTGGGTTTGTTGTGGGATTGGTAGCTTGATGCCCTGGTTCATGTTGAGCAGGGAGTTTGACTGTAATTTTTGGACATTTTAATATAATTCCACTCACGTCTGTGAGTTATACAGAAAACAAAACAAGTGATAAAATCTCGCGGCGTACCCATGAGGAGCTATATTCAAAGAGGTGCAACACCATATCAAGGTGGACCCCACATCAAACAAGAAAAAATAGAGCAAAACATAGGCCTAGTTTGAGCTACAACTTGAGAGAGAAAGATTGTGGGAGAGAGGGAGAGTGAGCCCATTAGCTTCTTTCGATAGCGATGACATGCACATTTTACAATCAAAGTTCTCCAAGTCATGGACTTCACTCAGAGAAGCAAACCGAAGCATTTTCCTAGTAAGTTTACATATCATTAAGAATCAAAACAAGATCTTTGACCTAAGAATTACACGTGAACTCTCTCTCTCTCTCACACACACACACACCCACACACACATATGAATGCATGCATGCACGCAAACAATACACATGATGATTAATTGTTACGAAGCACCCATTGAAGATTTTTAATGTTGACATACGGCAATGCTATTGAAAATACTATCCAACCTTTCAAGAACCAAATGACATGTGCCTTATAAAGATCCATATCAAGAAATGCTTCAACTTCCAAGACATCACACTTTTGCACAAGACATGTGTGTGCGGGTGTGTGTGTGTGTGTGCGTGTAAGAGAGAGAGAGAGAGAGAGAGAGAGAGAGAGAGAGAGAGATGAAATGATATGTTATATTAAACGTCTTCAAAAGGCCAAAATGATCGATGAGAGCAAACTGATACAAATTTGCTTGGTGGATCTTAATTGTCTTCAAAAGGCCAAAATGGTCAGTGAGAGCAAACTGGTACAATCTTAGTGGATCTAATACAATGTCTCAGTACATAATAAAATGAAGCAAAATAAAAGCTAAAATGAACATCAATGACCGAGGATACCTGCATCGGACGCTGCTCTCTCTCTCTCTCTCTCTCTCTCTCTCTATTCAAATGTCACCGAAAAAAACAAAGGGACTTGTGTGTCTTTGTGTGTGTGTGTGTGTGTGTGTGTGAGAGAGAGAGAGAGAGAGAGAGAGAGATAGAGAGAGAAATGAAATGAAATGTTATATTAACGTCTTCAAAAGGCCAAAATTACTGATGAGAGCAAATACATACGAACTTGGTGGATATTCTTAACCGTCTTCAAAAGGCAAAAATGGCCGATGAGAATACACAATGTCTGGTTAAAAAATAAACGGAAGTAAATTAAAAGCTAAAATGAACATCTGATGTCGAGACGCTGGCACTTGGGCAGAGCAGGTGTCAAAGGTGACCTTAGGAATGTAAAAGGTGGCGGGTAGGAGGTCGAGGAGGGCGGATAAAGCTGCAGCATAGGCGGAGGGGGTTGTGACGCCAGAGGCAGGGGCTGAGACCCACACGACGGCAGGGGTTGTGCCGCTCTCATCGTCAAATACAGTAAAAGCTTCCAAAAGTTCTAGGTTTTTCCCACCTTCAAATTATTGAGCGTAGGATGGATTACACTAAACCTCCGTTTTTGTTGGGCACTCATCTACCCACCACGATTGTTAGCCTGATGGCTCAACACTGAGATCGAAGATTCCAAGGCCAACACCGAGCTTTGCCCAAGAACAGTGTTGTACTATGTCATGCTACTATTGCTACTGCCCTCATCAGAACTTGGCAAGGTTCGAGTCCAGGACCTCCCCAAGGGCCCCCCGCACAAAACTTTATAACCCTCCACAGCACCACAGCCTGGTATAGCTAGCCACGAGAGAGAGAGAGAGAGAGAGAGAGAGAGAGAGAAAGAGAGAGAACCCTCCACAGCACCCATCAGCACAGCCTAGTATAGCTAGCCCCCCCTTCTTCTCTCTCTCTCTCTCTCTCTCTCTCTCTCTCACACACACACACACACACACACACACACACACACACACATACAATTGCACATCAACGGAGAAAAAACAAGCTAAAAATGCATACTAAGAGACATTCTTGGATGAAAGAGAACCTTGCGTACATAGCTCAATTGCAAAGTCACATGGACATTACAAGAAAGCAAAGCATGGATGGATTATTAGGAGTTTAACAACTTTGCAAGTACGCAATCAAAAATTAGATGGTCCACTAGATGGTGGGCATTTCAATGGCTTGTGTAGAGGAGAAGGTGGTAGTTACATCGCTACGCAAGAGCAAAAAAGGAGTTGCATTGGAGATGTTAGACCGTTTGAAGTATGTAACCCCATCCTCAATGTATGCGGTGAAGCCCACAGAAGGGTCACGGAAATCAACAATGTAATATGCTTCGCACCTTGCACTTGCAATCCTAGGACAAGCCAATGGAACACCCTCAGCTTTGGAAAACCTAAAGAAAGTGAATCCGTCTCCTTCCACCAAGAAATGTTCATCCTCTCCTTCTTGTCTCCAGCCCAAAAACCTTCCAGTGTCTATGTTTTTTATCAACACATTGTCGAATTGCGATACTGCAAACCTTCATTTTCTCATCCAGTGGGAACAACAAGGAAAAATTAGTACAGCATAGCCTAATGGGGTTCTTGTTCTTTTTAGTCAAAACCACCCCAAAATGAAAACATGTCCATTTCACTAACCTGTACTCTAGAGTCAAGTGTGTAAATAGATATTTAGCTCCCTCTTCTGCCAAGCGCATATAGTAGGTGGAATTGCTCTCATCCCACTCAGGTGCTAGGTTTCCGGTCGTTCTACCACCAAGTTCATACACCTCTTGGCCATAATACTTTGCGGGGGAAAAGCAACGTGACCAATAAGGATACACAAAATCAGTAGGGCATTCTACGGAATCAACCCCGCTTGATGTTATTATCATCGTTGTCATCATTGCTACCACTGATGTTGCTATTACCCCCGCTACAATAACACTGAAAACAATGAAGAATCCACAAAACTATTTAGGTCCAATGGATGATACAGTTAGAAAGGAAAAGGAAGTGTGAAACAGCACATGTGAAAGTAGTAAAAAGATATTTGAAATGTTTGGAATTTGGGACTAGCTCATGTGACAAACAGATTGAGAGTTTGAGAAAGCTTATGCTACCTTCATCGCTTCAATTCCTCAAACTTAAAAGACCACATAACAATAGAGCCTTTGGAAGGAGAGAAGCGGCTCACCGATTGCAAAGAGCCATGGTTGCTGCTAATGAAATGGATTGCAAGTTCCGAACTCAATGTATGGAAATGAGGAGGTTGGCAAGCTCACTTATATAATAGGTAGGGCAAGGGCTCAAGCCTCACTTTGACATGTCACATGCGATATACATCTGAGGAAGTAAATTTTTTTTGACATGTGATAATAGGCACGCTTGTCCTTCACTAATAAGTACCTAGTACCCTTTCATCAACAACAATGCCATGTCATTTTCTAGCCAAGACGTAGTACTACTTACCCACAAAAAATAAGCAAGTGTTGGGAAAGGCTTGCTCAATGCAAAATCTATCTGGTTGAAAATCCATCTTAGCTCTTACAGACCAAGGTAAACGAAAATCCAATAAAAAGGTCCAAAAATATTGTATATTTACAAAATTTCACCAATATTTCCCGTTCGATTCTTTATAAGGAGGAAGCCTGGCCATTCATAACAACTGCTTTTTTCGTCTCTTCCAAAGAAAGTGGAAGCAAAAACAAAAACTAGATCTCATTAGCCATTTGGTGAAGGTATCAAAAACATGGATCGTCAGTGTGAGTCTGCTAAAATGAATGGCCAAAAAATAATAATATTTGTAGCATCTTGTTTCGGCTTGGTGATCAAGGGGTGTGATGTGGTGGGCTATCTCCTTGGTCGCAACTCCAAGCCAAGCTAAATACCCTTGATATCGTATGTTTGCAGGGTGGCACCCTTTGTTAGCTAACGGTTGTAATGAAACTTTTTTTGGTTTCATAATTGTGTTACCATATACATGTGGTAGTGATGTGTGAACACACTAGGACCGTCGGGGCATTTTTCCCTCTTTAGGAGTTTTTTTCCCACGAGCATTGTATATACGTCCACCACTCTAGGGCTATCTATCTTTCCCTCTTTAGGAGTTTTTTTCCCCCGAGCATTGTATATACGCCCACCACTCTAGGGCTATCTATCTTTCCATTGCACACTAAGTAACACACTCTCTATTGTGTGCCTTGAGCGTTCTTTGTCTTCTCCAAGCTGTGTGCGTTTCTCTGCAGCCCTAGTTCCAACAATTGGTATTAGAGTAGGTTGCATTCTCCCTGGCTTAGTGGCAAGCATCTCCAACACACGCCTGCTCACCATTAGGAGAAATATGGACTTTGCATGGGCCTTGTAAGGAATCCTAATTTTTAGGGATTAAAGCTAATGTTGTGTAGGGTTAAGGGGACAAGGGCATTCAAGAAGCTAGTTTTGAGTAGACTTTTCTAGCCTTTTTTTTAGACACATGTAGGATGTGGACCTAAGAGGTCACTTTCTCTCTCTAGCTTTTGGAAAGTGAAGGGAGTAAAGGGGTGTGGCCACATCAGCAAAAACGTGGGTCACTAAGAGCCAAAATTTGAATTTTTTTTTTCAAAAAAGTTATTTTTACTTTTTTTTGACTTAAAACTCCCTCCCAACATATATACACATCAAAAAATCATTTTTTCACATTTTTTTAAACCTACAAAGACTAAAAGTCCACTTTTTCAAAAAAAAAAACCTTTGTTCTCTCCTCCTTCCTCCTCTCTCCCTCTCCTCTCCCTCCCTACCCCCTTCTCTCCTCCTCCTCCCCTCTCTCTCCCTCTCCCCCCTCTGCCCTCTTCTCTCCTCCCATGTTCCTCCCTCTTTCTTTTCATTCTTTGCTTCCTCACGCAACAGCTGCCATGGTCCTCACGCACATCACAAATCGTATGTCTCCACCACCATGTACTCCGCACAACAAAAGTGTACATATTGCTTGTCCGTGGTATTTGCACCGAAGGCCGCACGTGAGGGTGAGCAGAGGTCATCCCAAGATCGTCATACTGAATGTGTATGGTTCTTCAATATCTTGGGAGGGGAGAAGTAGGCTTGTTAGGCTATTGCAATTGGTTGTGTATGGGTGCGGGTGCTTCTTTGCATTCGTCGATGCACGAATGTCAAGCTCTTCACCTCAAAACAGTGGGTGCAGGCTAGAGAGGTCAAGTGTCACCACTTTTCCTCTAAAACAGCCTTCTTTGTTACATCTTGCAGGTCGGTGCTTCAAATCCATCCTTATTAGAGGTGACCTTAATCCCAAAGGGTCCCTAGAGGGTTCATAATTTTCCTAATGCTTTCTCCGATTTCAGTGAGCTTTGGCGAGCGTTCGCAGATTTATGATTTGAGCTCGTTTCGGCCTCTGTTTCCACTACAGGCAGTAATGCACAGGCTATTTCGTCATTTTGTGCATAATTTTTGTCAGTGCCTTTTCTGCATAACATGTGCCTTACAGTCTTCTATGGTTTGTGCTATATAGCACGTGTTGTTTCCACTTTGTTTCTCCTCTTTTCGGGCAGTTTTCACATCAGGTGCAACATTTACCATGGCTGACAACAACATAGATGTGTTCAAGATGTTTGATGCTGAGGACAGGTTGGATGGGGACAATTACCCTATGTGGGCTTACATGATGCAACATGTTCTTGTGTCAAAGGGCGTTCGGAATATTGTGCAGGGCATTGATGTACGTCCTGGTTTTGAGGATGTAGGCGATGTTGAGGATGTTGCATGTCTTGTTGCAAGGATTGTTGCTATTAGAGTTGTTTTGCCTACGATAGAACAAGTTCATTGGGATGTAAAGGATGCGTAGGCTTATGCATTGATTGTGTTGTCTGTGAAGTGCACATTGTTCCTCACATTCGTTCAACAAAATCTACAAAATCGGCTTGGAATATTCTAGCATGTCTTTATGCAAGCCGCAATGAGGCTAAAATTGCTTTGCCGCATAAAGAGCTGGAATCGAAGATTATGCATGAGAAAGATGATATGGACACTTTCCTTGCTTGTGTCAAGGATATCAATGAGCAACTTATTTATGCAAGTGAAGTCATTTCAGACAGTTCCCTTGTGCAGACTGTTCCTGATGCCTTACCAGATTCATACCAGACTTTTGCTAGTACTTGGAGACTGATGACCCAAGGAAATCCTGAAGTTGTCAAGTTTTGATGCATTATGCACAAGAGTCACTTTCTAGAAAAAATAGGACTAGGTAGCATGCAATTGAAGAGGCTTTTATTGCTTCTCAAAGAAAGGGTGGTAACAGCAATGCAGCCACTTCTTATGGTTCCGCTACAAGTGGCAAAACTTTTGTTCCTAATGCTTTTGCTGGCAACAATTCGTCTGGAAATTATGATGATAAGGACAAAAAGAAGATGCGTTGCCATTATTGTAGAGCTAATGATCATTTGATCAAGCAGTGTCCTAAGTTGAAGGCCAAAGAGGCTAAGAAGAAAGAGGGTGGTTCTACTGCAAATGCTGGTTCCACTACAAATGCAGCCATTGTTGAGTCTTCTGTAAAAGGAGACTGTGATGCTGATGTTGATGCAGAATGGGCTTTTAGTGCAGAGTGCACTTACAATCCTACTTTCCATGATGCATGCTTTTCAGTTTCTACAGATTCACATGTGTGGTATTTTGACAGCGGTGCTACAAAGCACATTACCTCACATCATGAATTGTTCACCTCTCTTGAGTCTGTCCCTCAAGGGAATTCGGTCACTTGTGCCAACAATTCCTCTTATCCGGTTCAGGGGGTTGAAAAGATTGTGCTTACTGCTACAAATGGTAGTTCTTTCACACTTGTTGATGCACTTTATGTACTTGGGATCAAGAAGAATTTTTTGTTTGTATCCGTACTTGCTAGACTTGGACTTGTAGGTTCAAATTTGTGGATGACAGACGTACAGTTCATGATCTCAGTTTTGGTGATGAAATTGTTGCATCTGGCCTTTTGTGACGTGGGCTATATAAGCTCACTTTGTATGTCAAGTGTTGACAAAATTTTGCACATGCAATTGCAGATTCAAGGGCTATTTTAGATGCAAAACTTTGGCATGCACGTTTTGGGCATAAGAGTTTTGTTAGTTTGCTGCGTTTGCAGAAATATGATATGGTTGCTTCTTTGCTGCCTCTTGAAGCACCTATCAAACATGTTTGTGAAGGATGTATTTTGGGTAAAATGCAGCATTCTAAGTTTCCAAAAAATGGTTCAGTTAGGGCCACATGCAAGTTGCAGCTTGTGCATAGTGATGTTTGTTGGCCCATGCAAACTCCGTCCTGGGGCAATTACCTGTACTTCGTGACTTTCATTGATGATTACTCCAGGCATGCATGGGTATTTCCGTTTAAAGCGAAGTCTAAAGTTTTTATGTGCTTCAAACAATTTCTGGCTATGGCTGAAAATGTATCGAAATGTACTATGGACACCCTCCGTTCCGATCAAGGGGGGAGTATATGTCTCATGAATTTAATGCATTTCTGGCTAATCGTAGGATAAAACACCAATGTACAGTGCCCTATACGCCTCAGCAAAATGGTGTTGCTGAGAGAAAAAACAGGTCTCTTACGAAAATGGAAAAATGTATGGTCAAGAGTCAAGCTTTACCACATTCGTTTTGGCTCGAGGCTGTCATGTGTGCCACTTATGTACTCATATGCAGATATTTCTGTGGAAAGTGATGTGAGGTGCTCTGTCGACGGGCGTAAAGATACAAGAAAGAGAAATTGAGTGCGATCGTTGTTCGGAATGCAGAATAGCTAGTGAAGACCTAGCCAGGCAATCACTGGCATGGCTGGGAAAATATGCAAGTGGATTCAAAGGACATGGAAAATTAACTTCTTCAAGATTGATCTGTTCTTTGGTAGTAAGGACGGGAAGTCCTGCTCTTCTTGTCTACACTCAAATAATCAGGTACTCCTTCTTTCACCATATTTGAAAAGCAAGGAACCGACGCGTGTTTGAGGTCGATCTGGCTGTGGCAAGCTTTTGTGAAATCATACAAGAGAGCAGAGTGAGACGATCCACATGATCGGAGGCAAAAAAGCCTCGGAGGACTGGTCTAGAACAATACATGTCATGATGACATCTTGTAATAAGTAAAGCCTAGGATTAGTTGTGGTTTCTCTGTCAAGTAGAAAACTTGTAATCCTTTGACCCTCAAGGCTTGGTTTGAGCTGGAGGTTGGTGTTTATTTTTTATGTTCTTAATACTATCCACTCACAATTGTGAGTTTTGCAAAAAAGAAAAAGGTTTTCTCTTAGGCTAAGTGACGCTGTCAGTGACCTTACTTGAAAGGTTAAAAGCTGAAAGGCTCATTCGACTAGAGCAATTCAAGGATGGCATTAGGAAGTGTTGGAAAACTGCTGACTCTGTAGCCATCCAATTTCAACTGAATGGCTTTGAGACCTTACTAGCCTACAGGGTGATGAAAGAGCTTGATAAGGTGGTGATGCCAATCTGTGAATCCAACTTTGAATGGGCTTGGAGATGGCCTAAGAGTAGCCTCTTTTGAAAACCACACTCTAAAAGCACTTATTTACCATGCATTAATGCACGAGGCTAATTGGTGTAGACCCCTCAACAAATTATGGAAGAGGCACTGGATGGAAAAATGGTGGGAGGGAGTCATGGAGAACATCTGGAAGCCAAGGTGACCTCAGTATATGAAGATATTTCTGTAGAAAGTGATGTGGGGTGCTTTGCCGCCGACGGGCGTGAAGATATAAGAAAGAGACATCAGATCTGATCGTTGCTCGGGGTGCAGAATATCTAGTGAAGACCTAGCCCACCTTTTCATGGGATGCTAGGTAATCAGGGGCATGGCTAGGAAAATATTCAAGTGGATTCAAAGGACATGGAAAATTAAGTTCTTCAAGAATGATATGTTCTTTAATAGTAACAGGCTGGGAAGTCCTGCTCTTCTCGTCTGCACTCAAATAATCAGGTACTACTTCTTGCACCATATTTGGCAAGCAAGCAACTGCCGCGTGTTTGAGGGGGATTTGGCTTTGGAAAGATTTTGGGAAATCATACAAGAGAGCAGGGTGATGATCAACATGATCGGAGGCAAACAAGCCTCAGAGGACTGGTCTAGAACAATGTATAACATCTTGTAATAAGTAAAGCCGAGGAGTAGTAGTGGTTTCTCTGCCAAGCAGATAACTTGTAATCCTTTGACCCTCAAGGCTCGGTTTGAGCTTGAGGATTGGTGTATATTTTTTATGTTCTTAATACTATCCACTCACAATTGTGAGTTTTGCAACAAAAAAAAAAAAAAACTTAGAAAAGGTTTTAGAGATTCCAACATTTCAAACTTCAAAAAAATGAGAGATTTTATAAGGTTTTCTCTTAGGCTAAGGGAAGTAGTGAGTAACACATGGAGGGTCTCTCCTTCCTTGAAAAATTTAAGCTGCTTCATATATAGTATATATGTGTTCCTTGGAGCAAGCAGTCCAAGATCTTGTCGTCAAAGGAGGATTATGGGACACATCGTTGTTTGTGTACGTCATGTCCTGGATCCCTAAGTTCCCCCCAAATAAGGAGATTATGTGCGCTTGTTCTATGTCAGCCACTTTCAAAAGTCTCTCACTTTGGTTGCATAACCATGTTAAGTCTATAGCTGCCAAGGTAGGCCAGGTTCTCTTTATGTGGAGTTTTGCCAAATGAGATTAGGTCTAGCTTTTAAGGTGTGCATCCTGTGGAACATGGACAAACCCATTCCGAAGTTTGTGAATTTGGATATGGGGTTCGTTGGAGCCTTTTCTCAAGAATTGGCATTTGTTTCGTTCCCCATGACATGCTACAAGGATTTCAAAATTTGACACCTTGTTAGGAACTGCCCTATAGTTGGGATTGTCGGGATTGTCAGTACAACAATGGTCAAAACCACATGGAAGCAAGCTAATAGAGATATCAAGCAACCTCTAGGTTTTAAGCATACCAATGGAGTAAGGGAGTATCCAGAATGTGGTAGAGGCTACAACCTTTGAGGATGCACGCCCTCTTGCTTTGGAAAAATAGGAGGAAGAAAGCAATGTCTACCATGTTGAGCATAAAGATATGTCTAACCGTGACATTTCTGTAGGTTTTTTGTGCTTCAAGTTCAAAATTTAAAGGTAAATCACAAAATTTTTAAGTTTATTTTAGCACTGCTATCAAAGTATGGTGCAACTGCAATTAGTTCCTAAAATTTCTTAAATTCAAGAATTCAAAGTAGAGATCTCATCCTGTGGCAAGGGATGAAACTAGTATTTTTTGCCATGTTAAACCATTACATGCTTCTGTTTCTATAGCTCCATACTCAAATACTACCTTGCATTAGCCACAAGATGTCTTTGTGCTGGCAATGAGAACGTTGAAAGGATTACACTTGGGTGTTTTTGAAGAATTAGACCAAGTTTTTTGGAGTAGTATTAAGAGCTCCCTTGTCAAGGTTGAGCGGGTATGTATCTCGCTTGAGCAGGGAGGTTCTAATGCGAGCATTGTGGGCACTCAGTCGGCTTGGGAGCTTCTACTAGCGGGGACAGCGGAGGCGGGGGTTTGTTCGAGAGAGGGACTCCTGGTCGCTTCCCCTTCTCTCCCCAAAGCGGCCATGCTCGAGCTTAGATTTTTGGACAAGGGTGGAGTTCTCCCCTCCCTCCTTTCTCTGGAAAGGAAACCGATGGACGATCTCTCATTGTGCGACGACCTGCTATTGGCGGGTGATGGATCTACGGTATCCGACATGCTAAGTAGCAGTGGTAGGGCTGCTCGTCATGGTGGCATTGGAGGTTATTTCATTGCAGGGTGGGCTTCCCCTTAAAGCCTAATGCAATTGGTATGGTCCAACGGCGCAAGTTCAATGGTGCTGATGCGGGATGTCTGTGGCAAGACTCTCTTCAAGGTGATGGAGTAGATGGCCCGCCCCCTTATATGCAAAGCTACTATCTCGCTATTTGACAAAGGTACTTGTTCAGAGGGCTTGCGTGCATGGTGTGGTAGGCCATCCTGCATGGTGGCCCCCTGGTGGCCCTCCTCTGTTCTGTTCGATGTGGCTTGCTTCTTTTTGTGATTATGGACTAGTGCGGATCTGCTTCGTGGTCGCTTAGGACATGCTTTCTACCGGTGGCAAAGGTACGTCATGGTGGCATCCCCTGTGATTGGTTTTGGATCCTTGTGGTTGATGTTTAGCGGGGTTGGCATCTCCTATTTTGGCAAGAAATTTTTGTATTTTGATATGGTGATCTTGGGTTTGTTGTGGGATTGGTAGCTTGATGCCCTGGTTCATGTTGAGTAGGGAGTTTGACTGTAATTTTTTTGGACATTTTTAATATAATTCCACTCACGTCTGTGACTAGTTATTTTAAAAAAAAAATAAGTGATAAAATCTCAAGGCCTACCCATGAGGAGCTATAGTGCAACACCATATAACGGTGGATCCCACATCAAACAACAAAAAATAGAGCAAAGCATAGTCTTGAGAGAGAAAGATTGTGGGAGAGAGAGAGTGAGCCCATTAGCTTCTTTCAATAGCGCACATTTTACAATCAAAGTTCTCCAAGTCATGGACTTCACTCCCCTAAGCAAACCAAAACATATTCCTAGTAGGTTTACATATCGTTAAGAATCAAAACAAGATCCTTGACCTAAGAATTACATGTGAACACACTCTCTCTCTCTCTCTCTCTCTCTCTCTCTCACACACACACACACACACACACACACACACACACACACACACACACACATGCATGCATGCATACACGTAAATAGTACACATGATGATTAATTGTTACGAAGCACCCATTGAAGATGTATGGTAATACTATTGATAATACCATCAATTTAGATTGTACCACTCAAGAACCAAATGACATGTGCGTTGTAAAGATCCATATCAAGAAATGCTTCAACTTACCAGACATCACACTTTTGCACAAGACATGTGTGTGCACGTGTGTGTGTGCGTGTAAGAGAGAGAGAGAGAGAGAGAGAGAGAGAGAGAGAGAGAGAGAGAGAGAGAGAGAGATGAAATGATATGTTATATTAAACGTCTTCAAAAGGCCAAAAGGATCAATGAGAGCAAACTGAAACAAATTTGCTAGAAATAAATTTGCTTGGTGGATCTTAATTGTCTTCAAAAGGCCAAAATGGTCGGTGAGAGCAAACTGATACAATCTTAGTGGATCTAATACAATGTTTGGGTACAAAATAAAATGAAGCAAAATAAAAGCTAAAATGAACATCAATGACTGAGGATACCTGCATCGGACACTACGCGCGTGAGAGAGAGAGAGAGAGAGAGAGAGAGAGAGAGAGAGAGAGAGAGAGAGAGAGAGAGAGAGAGAAATGAAATGAAATGTTATATTAACGTCTTCAAAAGGCCAAATGACTGATGAGAGCAAATAGATACGAACTTGGTGGATATTCTTAACCGTCTTCAAAAGGCCAAAATGGCCAATGACAATACACAATGTCTGGTTAAAATGTTAACGGAAGTAAATTAAAGGCTAAAATGAACATCTGATGTCGAGACGCTAGAGCCTGGGTAGAGCAGGTGTCAAAGGTGACCTTAGGAATGTAGAAGGTGGCAGGTAGGAGGTCGACGAGGGTGGAGAAAGCTGTGGCACAAGTGGAGGGGGTTGTGACGCCAGAGGCAAGGGATGAGACCCACACGATGGCAGGGGTTGTGCCGCTCTCATCGTCAAATACACTAAAAGCTTCCAAAAGTTCTAGGTTTTTCCCACCTTCAAATTATTGAGAGTAGGATAGATTACACTAAACCTCCGTTTTTTTTTGGCACTCATCTACCCACCACAATTGCCTGATGGCTCAACACTGAGATCGGAGATCCCAGGGCCAACACCGGGCTTTGCCCGAGAACAGTGTTGTACTGTGTCATGCTGCTATTGCTACTGCCCTCATCAGAACTTGGCAAGGCTCGAGTCAAGGACCTCCCCAAGCCCCCCCCCCCCCCCCCCCCCCCCCCCCCCCCCCACAAAAATTTATAACCCTCCACATCACCCATCAGCACAGCCTGGTATAGCTAGCCACGAGAGAGAGAGAGAGAGAGAGAGAGAGAGAGAGAGGGCTTGAGCTTGGAGAGGGGTTTTCCAACCAATTTATTAGCTACATCCTCTTTGGCCCTCGGCTTCATCACTCTCCTCTTCATCTCTCCCGCCTGCTCGACCTCCCGGCCACGTTCGCATTCCTTCAATTTCCAACATTATTGATATTCATGAAGTGAGGAAACCTCTGTATGGCACGATCTTCTACTGCCAGCGTGCACATGTAAAGGTTGCGACGATCGTCACCTCAGACACCCTAGGGCGTAAGTGAGGTGGACTCAAGCGGTGAGGTGGACTCAAGCGATGCTACATATCTCTCGAGCTATGGACTGCACCTTCAGTTTGCTTGGGTTGCTGGGGTGCGCTGCTAGCTAAGTTATTGGATCCTTCAGCTATATATAGTGAGGAGTTGAAGCCTTGTTGAATATATACATATAGGCAGATCTGCTTGGACTGAGGTGCGCGAGATACGTAGTGGCGAATTTGCTTGGACTCAGGTGCGCGAGATACATAGTAGGACTGTGGGAGGTTGGGAGCTTAAGAGTGCCCACAACTCGAGGTGTATATCCGTAGCTCGAGGCTACAGTAGTTGATCTCTCGACTTGAGCTCTTGAATTGAAGGTATCTTAGGCTTGATGTCGATGCATATTACCCGTAGCTCGAGGGGAAGCTTGCTTGCATTCAGTGTGCACTGACCTCTGTCTGCCACTACCACGTTGGCCAAAAGGAAGAGGAAGGGTAACGCCGAACGGGCTAATGAAAGGGAGCCGGCATGTGCGTATAACTATGATGCCTTTTCATGATTAACCCTTGTCTTTGCAATGAGTATCCTTTGTATGCTTGGCTGATCAAAATGTTGCCCCTCCAGGGTGTAATGTGCAGCAATGTACAATTGTGAATACATGATATGTGTATAGTTTCTCCCTACTTCCTTTCCCGCGCTGATGGTTTTTTTTTTTTTAATTTAGCCCTTTAGGCAGGCTAAAAAAGGAAGTAGGCCAAGTCACATGTCCATTGGTGAAAGCTAGCACACACGAGTGCCTAATCTCCTACCCCCCTGCCCCCCCCTTCTTCTTCTCTCTCTCTCTCTCTCTCTCACACACACACACACACATGAACACGCACACAATTGCACATCAACCGAGAAAAAACAAGCTAAAAATGCATACTAACAGACATTGTTGGATGAAAGAAAACCTTGTGGATTCTAAGTACATAGCCCAATTGCAA
>NC_140959.1:15059196-15176696 GCF_014529385.1 Adiantum capillus-veneris | reverse complement strand
TACCAAACTTGATGATAGAGATTAGATAAGTTAACATGGTGTGAAGAGATGAATTGTGAGAGAAGTTAATGTGAATAAATTTTTTTCTGAAAACGGAGTGGGTTCTGAATTGGTTTCAATGATAGGAACACAATTGGATTCAGTGTCTCCACTCCACTCTTGCTTCTATCTTTGTGTCTTTCTTATGAGCAAGACATAGTAGTAGTGCACATCATAACAGCCTATATAATAAGAATGATGTCTTTTCCATGGTCTACCTAGGGTTGACAAAAGTGCTACCAAATGAAGAAGTACAAACTGGGTAAGCTAGCAAGTTGTTAAAGATGAGGACCAACGACTTCTACATTGTGTAAGAAAAGATTAGGGTTCATAGTTTCCAATGTACCAAGAAAGTTTCAAGTTTCAAAGAGATGTTTTGACTTTCTATTAATATTAAGAATGTGATTGACCCTTCCATCTATAGTTCTCTCTAGATGACTAGCTTGCATCTCTTTCTATGTTTTTTGCACAAGCATAGTAATGGTTTAAATCATCGTCTAATCACAATAATACATAAGAAGCTTAGGTTCACACTATTTTTTCATTTACACTTTCACGTCATTTGCATCTTTAAATGTGATAGAATTGAAAGTAGAATAAGGTTGCTTAGTTATTTATTTTTGTAAAAGTTTTGGTCATTATGTTAAACTGAAGCATGTGGTGCAAAATGAAGTCGATGAATTGAAATCATGCATGCCATTGATCTTTCTCTCCCTCTCTCCCTAAATCACAAAAGCATGTTCCTCTTTGTGAGATCATATTGTATTCAAAAATTTACATGCTTGAAACTATTCCCTTATGCCCAGTCTATATCATACCAACCATTTGGCTAAGTCCCTTTGCTCTTGCTCCCTTACATGTGAGACCGAACATTGAGGCAATGTAAGAGAGCATCTTTTTGTATGCACATTATATCCTTTGAAAATTAAGAGTAAAAATATCATACCCTACTTTAGTGTTCAACTTTTGATCACGTCAAATTTATTTTCTTACATTTTATCGTGTATCATGACCTACATTTCTTTCTCTCCTAGAAACTTTATGGACTCACTTTGTTAGTTGCCACCATTATATCCATAGTAGGGGGGTATCTTCTTTATGGAAACTTTAAAGATGCCACCAATAAAGAAGATACCACCATTGACATCAATAAAGAAGTTATAGAATATTCTAATATTATAGGAAAAACCTCAAATATTTCAAAGATTTGAAGCATCTAATAAAATTGGATTGATATAGAAATGATACATATTACTCTCTCTCTCTCTCTCTCTCTCTCTCTCTCTCTCTCTCTCTCACTCACACTCACACACACACACACACACAATGTGCTTGAGTTCAAGACTCTATGAATAGATATTTCATTGAAATTATGGTTGTTTTTAAGCACACGCACGCACACACACACACACACACACATATACACACACACACACACACATATATATGCATGCTAAGAAAGATGCCAGAAAAATACATATAGAGCTTATTTAAAGCTTACTTGATTAATGGTCAGTGATCATGGCTTGTTAACAGGCCAAGTTTAATGATTAATGTATGCTGGATGCGGCTTTAAAAGGCCAACTGATACCTTAATGATGCCAAAAATGACTATGCTTGAAGTGAGCACAGATGGGAGTTTATGATCTAGACCTCTAGTGCTTGAAGTGCTCTACTGGCCTGTCTTTACGGCTCTTCGATTAGAGCTATGATGAAGAGGTTATGGCATATTGAAGTACGTCAAATGTGGTGTGCGTCTCATTAAGTACAAAAACTGCTTGAAGAGCTTCATGTGATCTCATGGAAAGCATTGATTGGGGGATGACCCCGAGGGGAGAGAATCCCTGATGAGACTGTTGACAAGGACTGCTCAAAAGAGATGTCGTGCTTGGCAGTGCTTTGGCCGCCATGTATGCTAAGTGTGATGCCCTTACAAAGGCTATGGCCGCCCATACTCACAATTCAAATGGCCGCCCAAGGGCCACAACCTTGGCCGCCCACTTAATAAACTAAGGGCTTTAGTGTATAAGGGAAAAATAAAAAGCAAAGCATGGCGAGTAGGCAGACAGCGAGGGGCGCAGGGGGTGAGATGATGCTCGCAGCGCCTTCCCTGAGGCTCAGACGGGCAAGCTCGTGAAGCGAAAACCCCTCGGCAGCCCAGGGCGACCACTTTCAAAGCCTGTCCCGGTGAATTTCATGCTGGTCGAACCCTGACCCTGCCACGTCATAAATAGGACTCCCACCCCACGTCACTGACGTCGCCATCGTTTTGCAGGTTGTGGGTAAGTGAGATGGGGTGAGTAAAGAGAAAAAAATATAGGGTTACGAAAGCGAAGCAAGAGAGGCACAAGGAGGATCTCGGTTAGGAGAAAAAGAAACGCTCTCTCTCTCCCGTTCTCTCTCTCTCGTTCGTGTTGGGGACGACACGGCAAGGAAGGATTTTTCTCTCTCTCTCAGAAGCTTGTCGAGGCAAGCAAGTAGGTCGAGAAGAAGCTTGTCGAAGCAAGCAAGCTTGACCAAGGCAAAGCTCTCTCAAACTCTCTTTAGATCTCGTTCTTGAAGCTAAGCAAGGAAGAGCTTGGACGACTACAAACCCCTAAGCTATCGGGGCGAGTTTGGCAGATCTCTTAAGGGAAAGTCAAGGAGTAAAATTGAGGAATCTGTGAAGGAGGTGAAGACCGAGAAAGACGGGGGGGATGTTGAAAGATCTCTCTCAATCTTTCTCTCAATTAAGCATAAAAAGGACGACAGAGGCGATCAGAGCATGCTACATAGAGATAGCTTGCAGAGAATTTGGCAATAATTGAAGCATAAAGATTGAGGCAATGAGCAGAATTAGGTAAATGAGACAGATAAAGCGACAAAAGGGAATTTCATCACCGACAACACTCTGAAGGTTGATTAAGCATTTTGTTAAGTCCGGTGTCGTTAACGGCTCGGTTAATCCTGTAACGGGAGCTTAAACTCCTAGTTAGCAGATGATCCAAGTGACGGGGCTGTTAACAGGCCGCTTTGGCTAAGAATTTAGTTGTACTCAAAGCTTCAATCAATTAATCGAAGGGTACGGTGATTTCCAGATTCAGTTGCATCTGTTTCTCTCATTCTCTCTCTTTCACACCTCTCACAGCCAAAGGCCCGGCGCCTGCCCGGCTCACGTAGCAAACACATTTTCCCCGACATGTTTGGTGAACCCGATGCGAAATGAGCCGGGGTGGGAGGTAAAGATGGAGATGCCAGAAGAATTAAATCAGTTTATTGAAGATTTCAGTGCCAATGGATTTGATAAAAATCTGGTAATTACAGATTTGCCAAAAATGATGGAATTGGTTCAGGGGTATCTATGGGAAGCAAAAGCCATGCAGATAAAAAAGAAGATTGATGATGCTTTAGAGCTAGCACTTGATGCTGTTCGGGAGCAGTATTATAATTTTCATGGATATGATCCAGAAGGTTTTATTGCATGTTACGAAGCTGAGATGAAGAGCCAAAATGTTCCAGAAGATCGGATGATTGCAGCTTTTGAGGAGGTTGTAAACTCGGATTTTAAAAAGCAGGTTCAAGAACTAGCAGAAGAATATCCCACACGGTGGGAGTATTTTACTGAGGAATTTATTTACAAAAGCTCAAGGATTCTAGATCGGGAAATAAAGGAGATTACTGAACGAAATAAGGTTGTCTTCAGTAAGAGTGAAGGGGATCAGATGCAGATCCTTAACTATGATGAATTCTGGGAGCATATTTCTGCAAGAAGTAAAGCCAAATAGAATGCTAAGCTGGAAGTAGCAGATTCAGTTTCAGAGGAGCTTAATTTGAGCAACGAAGAAAAGGTAAACTATGAATTTAATGTTGGAACAGATTTCTATGAATTTTTTTCAAAGATTGCTTGCATGGACGCTACCTCTAATAATGGTTCCAATGAAGACATAGAATGTACAGCAAGTGGTTCGCAAGTTGTTCACCTTGACATGGGTTATTTTGAAGGAGTTCATCAAGCAGATGAGCCTCTACAGGACATTACTAAAACTATCAGCACTATAGCTGAGCAGGACAACATGTTTGGTACGGATGATTGTATAAATAAAGCTATTATATACACAATAGCTGATGCAGTGGCCAAGACTGAGGACCCAACACAGGATGAGCCTGAGGATGTCAATGAACCTATGATTTCTACTAACAATATGCTTGCAGATGTTGCTATCATAGAAGAGGATGCTATAATCGGTGAATTTCTGTCTAGATCTGAAGGAGATGTTTATGGCAGTATAGAAGAGCTTTTTGATGCATATACCTCTTCAGAGGGGGTGCTAGATGAGCCTTTAACAACTCTATAATGTATTGCTAAGTAACATGGATGTAGATGAGAAAGCAGAGGATGATATCGAGGAGTATGAAGATTGCTTGGATCATATTGATTGTGAACAGGTTATCGACAGGGATTTTACATCTATGCTTGTAGATGGAGTGCATGAGGAGATAACTCCTACAATTTTGAATAATGTTGAGACCTCCAAGGGTGATTGTCCCGAGGATGTTATGGATGAAGATCTACAGGATAAAGCTGTTTTTCATGATCAAGCTGAAATCCCAACATGTAAAAATTCGTATGATGATAGAGGTCGAGAGACTCCCAAGGTTTTTCGTGATAACTATGAAGCTAGAGGGGGTGATGATGCTAAATCATCCTTGATACTGCAAAAGGTGCACATGGTTTTTCATTTCCTTGGGCAATGTGCCAAATGTAGATGGATTTGGATGCTATTCCTATTGATGCTTATGTCAGTGATGTCTTGGCTGTCAGTAAAAGGGAGTCAGGTTTCTTTAATGCTTTTTGGTAACGAGCCTATGTTGCCAACAATTTACATTATGTGGGTGCTACACTATGCTTCAGGTGAAGCTCTAGTATATTGCAGAGCCCATCAATGTTTTGTGATCTCGATGGTGTTCGATCCAGGAGATTCTAAGGATATTCATAAGCAGATTCAATTTGGATGGATACTGATCAGTATGCATGGTAATTGCATGCTATTTGAACCAAGGGTACGTAGCATATTTGCACCAGAAATGCTTGATGTTGATTGATACAGGAAATGTATGCTCATGTGGAAATTATGATGCTCTAGTGTGTGGACAATTTCTTATTATTCCATTTGATCCTGGGGGTTACTAAAGTGCAAGTTGCAGATGCAGAGGATACCATATGCCTGATGTAGCAGGCTACATGATGCAAGGTTTTGTTTTCTAGATCTATGCTAAGTCAGAAGAGTGTTTGTTTATGCATTCAATAAGATTATATGATTGGCTTCCAACTGACTTCTTTGGACAATTGATGAAGTATATTCACATCTTTTGAGTTGGTTCTGCTACCAGAACTTGAGGTAAAGGACTTGACGGCCATTCCGTGTGCAGACAGAGTAAATCATACTTGAGCTTGACAGGGTTCCTTAAAGAGAGCTTAATGGTCAAGCCGTGTGCATCATTAATTGGAGCACTTGAGTCTGGCGGGGTTCACTAAACAAGTTATCCATGATTGAATGCTTTGAAGATACGGCAGATACAGTTCAAAGATTGTTGATGGACAGCTACCTAATGATCAAGCTAGAACATTGATGATAGGGTATAAGCCTTATTTCATTTTTCGTACAGTTACATGAGTCTGATGATGCTTTATATGTGCGGTTGGCATAGACCGGAGTCTGTGCAGGTTCAGAGGGGGTGGATGTCGTGGAGCTCCGCTCCCATGCTAAGAAAGATGCCAGAAAAATACATATCAAGCTTATTTAAAGCTTTCTTGATTAATGGTCAGTGATCATGGCAGATTAGTGTATGCTAGATGCGGCTTTAAAAGGCCAATTGATACCTTAATGATGCCAAAAATGACTATGCTTGAAGTGAGCACAGATGGGAGTTTATGATCTAGAATTGTAGTGCTTGAAGTGCTCTACTGGCCTGTCTTTATGGCTCGTCGATTGTAGCTATGATGAAGAAGTTATGGCATATTGAAGTTTGAGTCGATTGCAGATCCGTACCGGATTGGGCAACTGCAGCTGAGGTGACAAAAATGAAATGAATGCATGGGCTTGAAGTGATCGCTTTATGGAGCGTGTCGGTCTTTTCAGATCAGTGATCGGAGTCCCGGTCGCGAAGATATTAGCCGTTAAAGATTCACCGGGGCCCGGCTTCGTACCAATTCGGTCCGCTCGATTGGAGTGCAGCAAAGTAAGTGCTCGAAGAGAATCTTGTCCAAAATATTATCTTCGACAGTGCATTGATAGCAGCTACATGTACGTCAAATGTGGTGTACGTCTCATTAAGTACAAAAACTGCTTGAAGAGCTTCATGTGATCTCATGGAAAGCATTGATTGCAGGATTGACCCCGAGGGGAGAGAATCCCTGATGAGACTGTTGACAAGGACTGCTCGAAAGAGATGTCGTGCTTGGCAGTGCTTTGGCCGCCATGTGTGCTAAATGTGATGCCCTTACAAAGGCTATGGCTGCCCATACTCACAATTCAAATGGCCGCCCAAGGGCCACAACCTTGGCCGCCCACTTCATAAACTAAGGGCTTTAGTGTGTAAGGGAAAAATAAAAAGCAAAGCATGGCGGGCAAGCAGACAGCGAGGGGGGCAGGGGTGAGATGATGCTCGCAGCGCCTTCCCTGAGGCTCAGACGGGCACGCTCGTGAAGCGGAAACTCCTCGGCAGCCCAGGGCGACCACTTTCGGAGCCTGTCTCGGCGAATTTCATGCTGGTCCGAACCCCGGCCCTGCCACGTCATAAATAGGACTCCAATGCCATGTCACCGATGGCACTGTCGTTGCAGGTTGTGGGTAAGTGAGACGGGGTGAATAAAGAGAAAAAAAAATATAGGGTTACGAAAGCGAAGCAATAGAGGCATGAGGAAGATCTCGGTTAGGAGAAAAAGAAACGCTCTCTCTCTCCGGCTCTCTCTCTCTCTCTCTCTCTCTCTCTCTCGTTCGTGTTGGGGACGACACGGCAAGGAAGGATTTCTCTCTCTCTCTCTCTCTCTCTCTCTCTCTCTCTCTCTCTCTCTCTCTCTCTCTCTCTCTCTCTCTCTCTCTCGTTTTCACAAGGGGCAAGCCAAGGCGAGGAGGAAGAAGGCAAGCAAGGAGCTTGAGAAGAGCTTGTAGAGGCAAGCAAGCAAAGCAAGGGAGGAAGCTTGTCGAGGCAAGCAAGTAGGTCGAGAAGAAGCTTGTCGAAGCAAGAAAGCTTGACCAAGGCAAAGCTCTCTCAAACTCTCTTTCGATCTCGTTCTTGAAGCTAAGCAAGGAAGAGCTTGGACGACTACAAACCCCTAAGCTATCGGGGCGAGTTTGGCAGATCTCTTAAGGGAAAGTGAAGGAGTAAAATTGAGGAATCTGTGAAGGAGGTGAAGACCGAGAAAGACGGGGGGGATGTTGAAAGATCTCTCTCAATCTTTCTCTCAATTAAGCATAAAAAGGACGACAGAGGCGATCAGAGCATGCTACATAGAGATAGCTTGCAGAGAATTTGGCAATAATTGAAGCATAAAGATTGAGGCAATGAGCAGAATTAGGTAAATGAGACAGATAAAGCGACAAAAGGGAATCTCATCACCGACAACACTCTGAAGGTTGATTAAGCATTTTGTTAAGTCCGGTCTCGTTAACGGCTTGGTTAATCCTGTAACGGGAGCTTAAACTCCTAGTTAGCAGATGATCCAAGTGACGGGGCTGTTAACAGGCCGCTTTGGCTAAGAATTTAGTTGTACTCAAAGCTTTAATCAATTAATCGAAGGGTACGGTGATTTCCAGATTCAATTGGATCTGTTTCTCTCATTCTCTCTCTTTCACACCTCTCACAGCCAAAGGCCCGGCGCTGCCCGGCTCACGTAGCGAACACATATCCCGCGACACCGCAATGGAAATCTGCAAGTGAGAACTTCCCCCACCTCTTCAAGGACTGCCCGAGGATCTGTGGCGTGGCAGGAATGATACGCAAGTGGATCCAAAAGACATGGAAGATTGGGTTCTGCAAGAACGATCTCTTCTTGGGTGCGAAGGTGTTCATGAGCCAACCACTTGTAATCAGTACACGAATTGTCAGGTTCTGTTACTTTAAACATGTCTAGAAGGCCAGGAACTGTCAACTTTTTGAGAACGTCCTTGAAACATGAAGGTTCACGGAGATCATTCAAGAAAGCAAGGAAGCGATTGTTGCCATTGGGAAATGGAGGAACTCTGAAGAGTGGAACAAGGTTGTGATGATGGCAATATCGAAACTGCATGAGTAAGAGTCTAATCCTTAGCCAACCAATTGTTATACCTTTGTCATGGGGTGGGCCCCTTATTAGCCGATGTACTGATGTTTGCTGGAAGAGGTCATGGCTCGACACGAGCATGACTAGTAAGTGAAATTCTTTTGGGTTGCTAACACAATCTACCCACGATTGTGAGAGAAAAAAAAGATTTCCATGTGACTGTGGTTGTGGTTGTGGTTGTAACTTGGGTTAGGGTTTGAGCAGAGGGTATGGGGGCGCAAAGGGGCAAGGTTTGTGCAGCTTTGTGCGCTCGCTTGTGGGATGGGGACCATTTGGAGGAGGTTGCAGGGGCACGATTGTTGCAGTTCATGCGCTCGTTGGTGCGGGAGTTGGAGTTTGGGCTGAGTCACCGAGGAGAGGCCGTGGGAGGGGGCCTCCCTATTGACGGTCCTTTCTCCTTCTCTCCCTTGCCTTCGTCTACTTCCCTCCTTTTTGGAACTCGGGCTGCTGGGCAGTCCTCTACCATGTTGATGGAAAAGGAAAGGCTCGGTATCGGTTGCACAGAGGAGATCAAGCTCAAATCAACTTGAGGGACGGTTCTCTTCCGGTGAAGGGAATCGTGGTTGTTGCGTTCGTTACTGTTGCTCGAAGGTAGGTGGATCTCCCTCTGCAGGAGTGCTCGGTATGTGGTTCTTTTTTTTTGTTTTCTGGGCCCTCCATGGACATGTTTGAAGCTTGTGGCAGGGTTTGTGACATGGTGGTAGCCATGGTAGCCTTTTTATGTATGTAGTTCAAGGGTATCAGGACCGTTAGCTTGTTTTGCAATGCAGGCTAGGGGCTTCCTTGTAAAAAGCCCATGGATTGTTGCGGCAATATTAGTGTTTTACGGGTTCCATGGCTTGAGTTGTTGAGCAAGGACTTGATGTAGTTTTTTTATGATTATGATTATCTAAGATACACCACTCACAGTTGTTAGTTTGGCAAAAAAAAAGATGCCCATCCAATTTAGAGAGCATGGACATGCTATATCATTGAAAACTGGAAAATAGTCGAATGCTTTAACCAACTAAGCTAGCTCCCAAGTCATGGGTTCGGATGCGTGTGAGTGATGCCCAAAGGCACATTTGTAGCTTACAAGGGGGAATGCTCATACTTTACACAAAAAGCTGGAAAATAGTATGTAAAATAGGAATGTCTTCTGATATTCACATACTTCCCAAACTGCAGTGAAGAACGTTTGACCTACACAAAAGATTGTAAATAGAAACTCTAGTGATATTCCTCACCAAACACGTTGCCTTCATATAATCTTCACCAAACATGTTGCTTAATGCCAATTGTAATTTTTGTCATATTTCGTCATTAAGAGGATAAAAGGAAAATATCCCTTCCTACAAGATCTGTCTTTTGAAAAAATTGGGAGGCCGGAGCCCTTTTACCTTGCTGGGGCTTGTTTTAATTTTACTAGTACGGCTGGTCGCCTTCGGCGGCCTCTCTCTCCCCCTCTCTCCCTCTTCATCGCGTGTAAAAGGGCTTGTTTTTGTTTTGGACTTTAGCCTTCAAGTCGCAGATGGTGACACGTGTAAAGGGCTCCCTCTTTCGCCATATTATGTTAGTAGATTGTTTCCTTACATTGATTGATCGACATTTTCATGGAAACAATTTAAAAGACATGTTTTACTATTTTTAAATCCATGTTTAGAATCTTAGGCACATTTTGAAACAATAGATACACCCTCGCTAGTAGAATTACGTAATTGGCATGGATCCCCGACTGCCCTTGCTTGCTCAGATGGCCTCATGCCCTCTCAGGTTCGATTGCTTTTTTTATGCCAGGGGCTTGGCGGCGGCCCTGCTCCTTTTGAAGAGAACCTGCCTGTGCTGGAAGATGGGAGGAGATAGATCTGCCTTATGCTATCGACGTTGTGGATGAGCAGAATGCTAGTCTAGCATGCAGCATGTGTAGGGTCAAAATGTGTCTTCAAACCCGTAGCCTGAAGCATGCGAAATCAGCTGCGGTAAATCAGTCCACAATGATGCCTTCCACGCCTCCTATGCGATGCACAAAGTTAAAAAGTAGAAGTTCCTGATTTGCTTCCTCCCATGTGTTGAATAGGGTAAGGGGGCCAATAAAAAGCCGCCCCCGAAAGGAGGACTGGTGTCTCCCCCACGTTAAGAGCCCTTTGAACCAGTTTTGGGACACCAAGACTTAAATGGTGAGTTGGACAATGCAGCTCGAAACGGCTCTGGTCCGTCGGATCAAGGGTTCGATTGTTGTTGGCGTCATGGCTTGCTTTACCCGCTGCACTGGATCCCTATTCATGTCGTTTTTTGATACACACAAAAAATATCGTGGCATCGATCGTGGGCCCTGTTTCACTGCTTGCGCGAAGATTTTAGCTGCCGGTAGGGTTTAGCACGGGCTTCATTTTGCGCCCCTGCACACGAGATTTTGTCCACTGTGTTGTTCGCAACCTGCTTGCTCGCTTAGGTGGCCTAAAGTTGGCCCCTTTACCCTACATCTTGTGACCTGTGAAACAACAACAACAACAACACCCGACACCCCCCCAAAAAAAAATTCTGCAATCACTCACCACATCCCCCCCCCTCCCCCCAAAAAAAAAAAATCTCACAAGTGTATGTATTGTATTCACCAAAATAATGTACAAAGGAACCTCAAGCTCGTGGTGAGCCTTGAGGGACAACGGATTACAATGGATAACAACCGGTCAGCTCTATCCTGACAACACTGAGTTGATGGCCCACAACCATTCTTCTGAAGTCTCCCTCTTACCAACGGAGACAATCAAGTCCTTGCTTTCAAGTACTAATTCAGTGAAACTAGCCGTTACCAGAGCTTTCTCAAACACCCTGCGGTTCCTAGTCTTCCAAACTTCTTTGAAATAGCAAAACCTGACAATTTGCATGCACATCAAGAGCACTTGGCTTTTTGCCCTTGTCCCTCCAAGGAGCAGGTCATTCTTGAAGAATCCTATCCTCCAAGTCCTTTGGACCCACTTGCACAATTTTCCAGCCAGCCTGTCAATCTTTGCAAAGGTGGGGAAGATCCTCACAAGCCATTTTACATCCACTACATCTATCTAGGCCGATCCCTCTCGCGTGAATTATCACCCCTATCACAAGAGCCCCAAGTAAAACCTTCCATATAAAGAACTTCACTGCCATGGACAATTGAGGGGTCCGTATGTTCTTCACTATCGCCTCCCATCTGACCTCCATCCACTGTTTACTTCATTGTTGGGGTAAAGGCGTTGCATCTTTGTCCGGGGTCATACGTCCACTGTCCAAAATAAGGAACTCCTCACCTATTCTTGAGATTTCTCCATCCACAATGCACTCTCTTGCTTTTCCCCTCCTCCACATGCACCGCACCGCACTACGCACTCACACTTTCACGCAACGAGTACACTCACAACTTGTATTAGAGCTTTGGTTTCGCCCGAATGCAATGCAACAGTTGAGTCGACAGATCCACAATGGAAAGCACATTGACGGAAGCAGATTCAAGGGAAGGGAGAAGGGAGCATCTTGAAAATGTGTGTGCATCATAGGTTTGTGAGCGATTTTCCTCGTGTACACGAAACGAAAGCTTCTACAACGGCATTTTGTGCATGCAGATTGCATTGCAAGAGAAGCCCAGATTGTAGATCTAAGCTTAGACATGTATCTTCAGCTTCTATAGAGCTTGTGTAGCAAGCCAATGCTGTTGTTTGCAGAGAAGAAGTAGGAACAGGCAGTGTTGTAGCTCATTTTTACTGTTTGAAGCAGTGTTTTTTGCATATTTCCGTCATACAAAGTCGGATAGATATGATCTAGGAGTTTAGTTGGGGTTTTAGCACATTTCAAATGAGATGGTGATGTCCATTTTTTGAAATCTTGGTCAAAAGTATCGCAAGTGCAACATCAACAAGTTTGTGCTACGTTTATGGGTCGAAAAACGGTGTTTGGTCATATCTCTCACAACCGGACCCCGATTTATATGATCTGGTAGTCTACTATCCTAGGTTTTGTCATGTTCTAGATGCACTAGTCATCAGAATTCTGAAATTCTAAGTGCTGAATTTTCTATAGCAACCTGTAGCAATCTCAACTTATAGAAGCTTGGCTGTAACATTTAATGGTCTAGTAACTTGTGTGTAGTAGAAAATAGCATAGACATAGTGAGCATTTCCTTAGAATAGATTCCTAATGAGCATAGCAAGATTTCTTGGATGGAGAGAGAAACAAAAAGCATAACACCTAGTTAGATAAGCATGAACAATACTTCAAAAAGAGAGAGAAATCAAGCTATTGACAATAGATGAGGACCGGATTTACACGGAGCCGGTCCCCCCTCCAAAAGGCTTTGTATTATAGGTTTGCCCCCATCAAGGGAGACATTTCACAATACAATACTTTGTGTTCCTTCAATAACTTGCTGGTGCAATGAAGATGGAAACTTCAAGCACCATGCTCACACTTATAAAACACAACATCAATTCCCTCACGGCCTCAAACCCAAGACCTCACGCACCTTCGAAGATGGTGAGAGCTGGTGGGGTATGAGAGTAGATCGAGAGGAAGAAGGAGTATTCGTACGAGAAAGAAGTATATCACCTCACCTAATCACTCATAATAGCTTGGCATAGCTTAGTAATTAGCATGGCAGACGAGGTGAGCATGCATTGGAGCTTGGCTCTTGGTTGGATTTTCATCTCAAAGCCAAGAGTTGTTGGTGTAGGCCTCCCTTCTCACCAACTTGGAGTAGATGATGAGCTTTCCGTTAAAGCTTGAGAAGGAGAGAGAGTCTTCTTTACTTCACACGTGAACTTGTGTGAGTGTGTGTGTGTGATAATTCCTTGCCAAAATCAGCCCCCCCCTCTCTCTCTTGGTCGACCCCTCTTGATTTTTACTTATGCTGGCATCCCATTGGACCCTGCAAAGCTTAGTTATTGATAATTAAGAAGCATAAGTGATAGACTTGTGACATGTGTCCCCCTTTCCCCTTTTGTGAGAGCTTTAGGTGATTAAATAATGCAATTAAACTCTCATTGGACCCCTTAGTCTTCTGGCCAATAGCAATCAGGCAAGCCATTGGACTGCTGAATGCTCACTAGACCCCTTGGGAGACTGTCCAATAGTCTTCTGGAGAGCTTAATCTCTATTGGTTCTTTTATCAAGTGTTTTTAAATGGATTAAGATAAATGTACTCTAGTCTAATTCTCATTGTTCCACCTCTATGGCCATGCAATAGGATTTGAATGCACCTTGGGGGCAACTGGGCTAGGGAGCTAACATGTGTCCCCTATTCCGTTTGTGTAAAGGAAGCTTGCTAGAGTGTGTGTGGGTGTGTGTGTTTCTCTCTCATCCCCTACAAGAAAAGCTCTCCCCCTCGTATCTATGGATATGTGAATACTTTATGGTGTTCACATAAGCATCGAATTTTACCTAGAGTTTGACCATTGAACATTACCTTTGAATTTGGAACCTTAGAATTTTGGAAGTCTTAATGGGCTGAACCTTAATGTCTTAATGGGATGAACCTTAAGGTATCCAAAGCCCATTTTGGAAGTCTTAATGAGCTGAACCTTAAGGTCTTTGAAGCCCATTTTTGCACATTTCTCTTTTGCAGATGGCATCCCCTTTGGATCCCTATTTTCCCTCCTTTGGATCCCTGGTCTGTCAGCTTAACCAATAGTCTAGCTTTTTCTCCTCTGGTACTTCCTTATATTAAATGATTAGTTTAACATGAGAAAATCATTTAGGAGGATTAGAAATTAGTTATTATGACATTACCTCTCTCTTGAAATCATAGTCGTTCTCAACTATGGGGTAGAGAAGATAAAACCTATTCATTAGTCCTTTTTCTAGTGGGTAGAGGATCCCTATATTACCCTACGACATCGTTCGAGAATGGATGTCTAATCCATTTGGCACTTGAGAGCCTAAGCTACCGCAAGCATGTCTGGGCATTAGTCCTATCAATCTTCCATAGTAGAGTGACAAGCTCTACTTGGTGTTTGGAAGATGTCGTTTCCGCAAACTTGATCCTAAGCATGCATACTTCTTAACATTTGTGCACAATAAAGAAGAAGAGAGTTAGTGTCAGACAAAAACTTTGTTCATTTTAAACATTTTTACATTTGCTTACTCTAGGGAAGCATTGTAAGCATCGACAAGGTTTAGGTTTTCCTTTAATTGTATACCTTGCATCCATCTAGCACCTTCAAAAGGATAGTTCTTAAACTTAATAAGATACCCTTGGATAATCTTACTGCCTCTCAATACCTTGTCTTCATGTCAAAGAATGGACTCGGGCTGTAGCACCTCTTCTTGGTCCTCGATCTCCAGTGGATCTTCAATAGTTGATTCTTGAGGTGGCTCTCCTTTGTAAGGCTTTAATAGGCTCACATGATAAGAATTGTATATGAGCCAATGACTGGGCAACTTGAGTTGATAGGCCATCTCATTGATTGGTCTAAGAATCTAGAAGGGACCATGGTACCTTTTTGCTAGCTTAGCATAGTACTTTTGGTGTCTCGTAGGATTCTTGCCCGTCATGTGCCTTAATAGAGCCTTGGGAAATTTAAGCAAGACCCAGTCATTTCTTTAAAGGCTTGGGCTTTTCTGTGGTTATTAGCAGCAGCAGTCTTTTGCCTTTGCTATGAGATAGAGATAGCATCCTTAATCTTTTGGAAAGGTTCTTGTAGGTCTTGGCTATACTCATATGCAGTAAAGATATTCCAGTGTACCTTAAGTAGCAGGGGACTTTTGGATCTTTCCTCAATTACCTCAAAAGGTGATTTTTCCATGGAGGTATGTACAGTATTATTGTAGACATACTCCACTAAGGGTAAGTACTTCTCCCATTGGGACCTTTGATCTACTTCCGTTACGTAGGCTTTTAGTAGATCAAAAATTGTTAGGTTGGCTATTTCTTTTTGGCCATCCGTTTGCGGGTGATAGGACAAAGAGAAGTTTAGCCTTGTCCCTAAATTCTCAAAGAGACCCTTCCAAAAATTACTGGTCATTCTAGGATCTCTATCTGACACTATGGACATCGGCAAGCCATGGTACTTGAAGATTTGTGATATGAAGAGGGTTTCCATTTGATGGGCTTTGATAGTCTTTTTGATAGGTATAAAATGAGCTTGTTTTTGAACCTATATACTATCTTCCATATTCTCGTATTTCCATGGGTAGACTCAGGAAATCCAAAGATAACATCCATGGATATGCTCTCCCATTGGTGAATGAGGGATTGGCAAAGGTTGAAACAATCCAGGCTGCTTTCCTCTATCAAATTTGATCTTTTGGCATACCACACATTTAGAAACATACTCTTGTATGTTTGCTTTCATGGCAGACCAATAGAAATATGTTTCTATCCCTTTTAGGGTAGAGTGAATCCTTCTATGCCTCGCATAAGGAGGAGCATGAGATTCATACATTACTTTCTCACGTAGTGATTTAGTAACGTATAGTCTATTACCATAGATAAGATAACCATCTTGTAAGGTAAATGGTCCTTATTTCTTCCCTAGTGCAAGGGTTAAAATCACATCTCTAAAATCAGGATCAATAGCGTACTCATATATCATAGAAGATAGATCATTGTGAGTTGCTATGGAAACCGCATTCACTCTCGGCCATCTTGAGAGTGCATCGGCTACTTGATTATGCTTTCCAACAATGTGAGCAATATGAAAATGAAATTGTGAAAGGAAATTTTCCCACCTTATTTGTTTGTCGAAGAGCTTGGTCTGCGTCATGAAGTACTTAAGGCTTTGGTGATCCGTCCATAGAATGAAAGGAGTCCCCAATAAATAGTTCTTCCACGAGTCCAAGGCATGTGGAACTGAGGGAGTTCCTTTTCATATATGCCTAGAGCTTTCTCAACAGGGTCGAGCCTTCAACTTTCATAGGCTATGGCATGTCCTTCTTGGGGAAAAACATGTCCAAGAAAGGAAATCACCACAAGGGTCACATTGGACCTCAAATGGCTTTGAGAGATCCGGTAGCGTAAGCATAGGTTGAGAGATAAGCTTTTCAAAAGCATTGTTCTCCTTGGCAGACCATGTATACCTAACGTTTTTCTTTGTTAGGTCATGTAATGGTCCCACAATTTGTGAGAACTTTTTATGAAGCGTCTATAGTATACACACATACCTATAAAGCTTCTTAGTTCATGTAAATTCCTTGGATTAGGCCATCCTTTTATTACCTCTAACTTTGATGGATCCATTTGGATGCCATCATCTTGAGAGATAATGTAAATACTGAATCTCTTGTAAGAAAAACTCACTTTTCTTTCGATTATTATAGAGTTTATTCTCTTGTAAGACTTGAAATATTACCTGGAGGTGTTGCTTGTATTCATCTAGTGAATTAGAGTAGATGATGATATCATCAAATAACACTCCAGTAAAGGTTCGGTGAGGCCTGAATAGCTTCTCCATCAAGCGACTAAATGTGGCTAGTGCATTGCTCAAGCCAAAAGGTATGACAATGTATTCGTAAAGACCAAACGTAGTGCAAAATGCGGTCTTTACAATGTCTTGATCAAGAGGAATTCCAAACTCCGAGCGAACCACTCCGAGCTAACACAAAACCGAGCAATTTTTGTCAAAGCACCTTGAATATAACCACATTGTATAATTGATGCAATTTAGGATTAAGTGAGAAAGCATCATCTCCATCATCTATTTCTATGCCTCCAACTTCATCTATGAATCTTCTCCATCATCTATTTCTATGCCTCCAACTTCATCTATGAATCTTCTCCATCATCTATTTTCATAGCATCCAAACTTCACGTGTGCTTCCAAAACCTCAATGGATGCAAAGATGTATGGTCTGCAAGGGCCATAAAATGTTCTTTCAAAAAGAAAACTTGATCTCAAACATTCTACATTCCAACATCATAGGATCAAGGATAATGATATGCCTACACTCCCTTGCCAAGATGTTTATCTTATACTCCCTTGCCTATCGCCTAGAAGTCCTACGGTCTATTGTAAAAGCGGCAATGATGATGATGAGGCCACGTGAGTGGTATCCTCCTTGACATTGTCCTTAGAACCGACAGTGACCTTCATCTTGGTTGGGACGACAACACACTGGAGGAGAGGTATTAATGGCAGCAGGGATGAGACGAAGAGGGTGAGGGCCACAATGTCACCAAATGCAAGCTTGTAGGCACTCACAAATGACATCGAGCCAGATCTAGTGATGCGATCACCAGTCCGACTCACCACGCTCCTACTTGCACCATCTCACCATCTACTCGAGTTGCCCCTCCTCCGACGATCCCAATATTACATGGATAACTGCATGCTCAATTAATATGTACACCATTGCATGCTTCCATGATGAAGGAGAGGAGTGTCTTTGAGGGCCACAACATCACCACATCATGCAAGCTTGTAGGCAATTACAAATGACATCTGGCCAGAACAATGATGCGGTCACCACACCCTTATAGCTTGCGTCCACTCCACTATCTCACCATCCACACCTGGTTGCCTCCCATTACACACATACCTGCATGCTCAGATCACTCCTTCTACAAGACTTGCTAGCTATCATTCTTATGAGTTTCCCCCTAATGGCACATCTATCATTCTTGTTCGCAAAGCCACCTTCCTCACTCACGAATTACTCCCATGCACCCCTTTCACAGCGCACGTTAATTGATCAGGCCCCCTACAAGCTCGAAATGTCCTCGAGTTGCATGTAATTGGTTGCCCATGCTAGCTGGGTGAGCTTTCTCCTCTTTGCACCATCTAAACCTCCCTTATCCTCCAGCGAATGTCTGTAGTTCCCATTTCTTTATAATCTGATGGCTCCTCAAGCTTCCCTTCACAACCTCCTCTTCAGTGCTACTTCCCTCCTGTCGGTTGCCTTCCCCCATAGCTAGCTCTCAGTGCTCCAACCCTCAGATCTCTTCACATACCAGCGTGCCTTTTCTTTGGCTGGCTCATGATGCCAAAGACTTATAGTTATGAGTTTTCATGCTTATGAGCTACCTCACCCTCACCTCTTGCTGTAGAATAGAGAGAGAGAGAGAGAGAGAGAGAGAGAGAGAGAGAGAGAGAGAGAGAGAGAGAGAGAGAGAGAGAGAGAGAGAGAGAGAGAGAGATCAGCCAGACATTGCTTCCGATGACATGGTTAATGCGTAGAGGCCAAAATGTTGAGGAGCGCAGCGAGCATGCATGCGAACAAAGCAAGGCTCCTATTTGTGTGTTGCGAGGTTGACATGGCCTTCGTACACAAAGACGCGTTCGTAATATTTAAAACGACATTTTATTATATTCGTTTGTTGAATTTATATTGTGACTTTAATTACAAAAGAAACCTACCTATATGTGCCCACGATTTTTGAAAAAGATAACCATGGAAAATCTTGGCAAATGCGGGCAGAAAGAAAACCAGGTTGGAGCTTGGAGTTCCCGACTGCAGTACTCGCAGAGAGAGAGAGAGAGAGAGAGAGAGAGAGAGAGAGCAGGAAGTGGGGCGCTGCAGGGAGATGCGAGCACTTTTGCTGGGGCGCAGAAGAGATAAAGATTTTTTTTAAAATTTGTCCAACCTGGAGGTCGCGACTCCAGTACTCGCACAGAGAGAGAGAGAGAGAGAGAGAGAGAGAGAAGAGAGAGAGAGAGAGAGAGAGAGAGAGAGAGAGAGAGAGAGAGGAGAGAGAGAGAGAGAGAGAGAGAGAGAGAGAGAGAGAGAGAGAGAGAGAGAGAGAGGAGAGAGAGAGAGAGAGAGAGAGAGAGAGAGCGCTGGAGGGAGATAAAGAGTTTTTTTTTAATGTGTGGGACGAGGCTCACATCGACGAGGTCGGCTGGATGTAAAGCTGGCTACAAGAGCTACAGTTGAGGCGATCAATCATACATTGTGAGCTCAAATTCCCCTCTCACCTTTTACAAGGGATGATAGAGATCCTAGCATTGAGATTTAAAGGCTTTAAAGTATCGTAGGAGGTAATGAATATAATGTAAGATGAAACTGCCTGTAGCCATCTACACCGGCGTGGATGCCTACAGGCAGTTTCATTTTCTACAAAAGTAGAGGGTACCCAATGATGAAAAATCGAAAAATGATTGTAGATACGCATGCGGCATGCCTTTTGATAACTATCTAATACGCAGGGGCAGGGCAAGGGCAATGGCAGGTGAGAGGAGGGCAGGGCGAGGGTAGAGAGGACGGGAGCAGGTTGGGGGCAAATCGAGGTCTGCTGTGCAGGGGCGGGGCAGAGGACAGAGCTAGGTGCAAGTGCAAAGGCAAAAAGGCAGAGGTAGAGGCGAGGTGCGCAGAGGAGGGGTTGCGGAGGGGGGCAGAAGGGGTCAGGCAGGGTGCAGAGCCGTGTAGAGGGGGTGCAATACGCAGACCTCTATCGAAGCTCTACGACACTGTATGAGGCTTGGTTGACCAGTACCACCTGCTGACGCCATGCCGTTGTTGTAGCTGCAACTCAGCCTCGTGAATAGAAACTCTGCTCCCTATTCCAGCTCCATTGAGGTGGCAGCTCAACTCCCACTCTTTCTGCTATAGATTTCGTACATCCAGTCAGCTGTACTGCGTTACCTACCGACATATCCATGCCTGGCTGAAGACGACGGCATTGGTGACTCCAAGCACCTTAAGACGGCATTATGCCTATGCTCCTCTATCAATTCTGATCAACTAGTCTCTCCCTTTGCCTCCACTCCATCTCCTCTTGAATGTTCCTCTCCTGCCAATCTCTCTCTTCTCTCTCTCTCTCTCCTCTCTCTCTTCTCTCTCTCTCTCTCTCTCTCTCTCTCTCTCTCTTCTCTCCTCTCTCTCTCCTCCTCTCTCTCTCATCTCTCTCTCTTCTCTCTCTCTCTCTCTCTCTCTCTGCTTCTCTCTCTTCTCTCTCTCTCTCTGCCCATCCCCGTCGGGGCAGGGCCGGTGTGGATGCGGGGGAGGGAAACTCTAAGAAAAAGAAAAAATAGAAGAAGAAGAAATGCTTCCCAGCGCGGATTGGTATAGAGAGAGAGAGAGAGAGAGAGAGAGAGAGAGAGAGAGAGAGAGAGAGAGAGAGAGAGAGAGAGAGAGAGAGAGAGAGAGAGAGAGATGAGGGAAGATTTAAAACAATAAACTCATTAAGGATCTTCCAATGCTCTGCTCAACGAAAATTTAGAAATAGCTGGAAAATTTCATGGAAAAAATACAGGACATGATTGATGCCTTAAAGGATTAATGTGTTTTGCAGTACGGTCTACTCTGTTTATGTTGTATTTGTTCGGCATTAAAACCAATTTTATATTGTCATAGGAATTACAATTATGTTATGTCTGATCGGAAATACAGTCAGGTCGATTTTTGTAACAAGGGAGAGTCTCCCTGGGAAATCACTCGGTCACGTGATGGATCATGGCACTGATGTAATTTTTGTCTTCTCTCCTCTTCTATTAATATAAGGTTCACTGCTTTGTTGGCAAAAGAAAAAAAGAAAAATTTAGAACAAATCTCTATAAATTGACCAACCAATCTACTCGCTCCTAATTAATTTTTCCATACTGCTGAGATGCTCTGTGCGATTCCCTACTCGCTCCTCTCAAGTGAAAGCTTCACTAGCATTACAAAAGGGTTTTCCGGTTTTGAACCCCCACGAATCCACCAAATACCCTACTACTGTTCCCGTAGCCTCTTCAGCACCTGGCTTCCCTGCTCCAGAGGGCCTGGAGTATAATTCAAAAAAAACAAATCCTGCTTTCGTCGGCTCCGCATGCTGCATCCTGCCACTTTTTGAGTCTGCGCATCTGCCATGGACTCCAAGCGATGATGCCATGGAAGCCCTTGCGCTCTCTCTCTCTCTCTCTCTCTCTCTCTCTCTCTCTCTCTCTCTCTCTCTCTCTCTCTCTCTGTCTCTCTCTCTCTCTCTCTCTCTCCCCATATGGGGTAGCGTAGAGGTGGACAGCGGCAAGAAGCTCAACGCAAAAGCCACCACATGTTTTTTTTGTAGATACAAGGCTGCATCAACTCGTTGGTACTCCTGGCTCCTCGGGTTCAAGTCCCAATACTGTAGTGATCTTTTGTTCGAGTTGAAGGATTGATGAGAATCATGAAATGAAACTTAAAGGGATCTATAAAAGATTCTAGGTAATATAATAACGAGGCTACCAGTATAGAGTTATGAGATTCAAATGATGACAGATTTAAGGATTTTTTGAGTGCATGGAAACTTTTGTGTACTTAATCCCTTTGAGCACTTTCACATGCAACAAGAGTAACATTTTTGCTTACTTGATCAATCGCGAACGGTCTTAGTTGGCTTTTGTAAAGTGCCCTACAAAAATGCATGGAGAGAGGACAGAGTTTTGCAAACTCTATCCGTACTGATGGCTAAAGAAACAGCAATGGAGGAAAATATTATTAATGCACACCAAAAATTATAAATTATACTAAATCTCATTGCCTTAGATGGCCCTCTTTGACCATAAAGAATTGCACATATATATCCATGCTACCTTGAATGGCTGCAAGTCCTCTACACCCAGAAACCAAAGCTAGTGCTCACAATCTCCTTTCTTTGTCACCTTCCATTGCATGCACCCATTTGTGTCACCGCAGATAGCTACAAACAATACAAAGAGATGGATATATTAGTATTTTTGAAATATACATGAGAGACTACACATTGTTGCTCCCCAATTTCAAGATACAGAAATGTAACATGATCTCCTTTCATTGTACAAAACACACTAGAGAAGGGAAAGAAAATAATTGGAGAGAAAATTCAATCAACATCACGGATATAAATCATTTCAAGCCATGGTCATTGTTTTTGTGATTATCGTGCAAATATTTTATGATCTTCAAGGGGTATAAGAGAGTGGGAGTCCAATTCAGGAGAGGAAGGAACTTTTCTAGATCAAGTATGACCAATTGATTCATTTATGTGACACCAAATACTTAGTTTGGCTATGACTATACATGTTTTCTTTAGGGAGTCACGGACCAACTCTCTCTCTCTCTCTCTCTCTCTCTCTCTCTCTCTCTCTCTCTCTCTCTCTCTCTCTCTCTCTCTCTCTCTCTCTCTCAGATTGTTCGCTCGGTTATTTCCTTGCTCGAAAATATTCGCTTGCCATATGGTAGGAATCCTTGATCAACTATCCTTATGTTATGGTAGTCACTTTTTAGGTCAATCCTACTGAAGTAAGTCGACCCTTGCAGCTTATCAAATAGGTCTTCTACCTGTGGAATGGGAAACCTATTCTTGATAGTGATATTTAGTGCTCTATAGTCGACACACATACGATATGTGTTGTCTTTCTTTTGCACTAATAACACGGGTGAACAAAATGGAGATGAGCTAGGCCTAACCAAGCCCTTCTCAACTAACTCATGCACTTGCCGCATAATCTCCTCTTGTTGAGCTTGAGAAACTTTATAAGGAGATTTATTAGGCGGTGAAATTCCTGGAAGAAGTTCAATTGAATGGTCATCATTGCCTTGTTTAGGAGGTAGTTCACAAGGGATGTCGTCAATAAAAACATCTTGAAATCCCTCGAGAAAATTGGATAACTCTAGTTCCTTGTGATTGTTTATATTTTCTTTTGCTAAAGCATTAGGTTCATTTTGAGAATCTTTAACAAAAATCATGTACACAAAAATAGAGCTCTTTATCAACTTATTGAAAGCTTGCGTATGTACAATGGGTATGGTGTTACCCAATTCTTTGGCATCTATGTACATATCTTCTTCCCTGAACCTAAAGTAGATTTGCCTTTTAGGGAATTTAACATTGGCAGCCATGCAATCAAACCATGGTATCCCTAGGATTACATCCTCATGCTTGAGAGGAGAGAAGAAGAAGAACTCTTTGTCCACATAGCTTTGGACATGGAGCCTCAATTTCCCAATTAAGGGAGTGACTGAAGCTTCTTGCCCCTTGAAAGCACCATCGACGGGTAGGAAATCTCCTATCTCATAGGCTTGGATGCCTAGCTTGGTGGTCAACTCTATGGATATGAAATTCTAAGTAGAACCAGGGTCAAAAAGAATAAAAGCATCATGTTCTCTTACCTTTCCCCAAGAATGGCATAGAGGAGATCCTTTGTGGTGAGCTTCCTCTTCTTCAATTTCGACCAAGGTAGCTCTAGGAGGCTCATTTCATGTATTCTTGTGGGGACAAGCACGATAGGCATGCCCTTGTTCCCTGCACTTGAAACAACGGTTATCTTTACGATAACGCTCAAGCTCTTCAGGAGAGAGTTTATTTTTGTCTTATAAACTCCCTTCTCCTTAGCTTTGTTGTTGTTGGCATTTCCTTTAGGAGACTTTTGGACATTGTCCTTCCCCTTACGCTCATTATTACGGTCCTTGTTCTCCGTGGGCTTAATATTTCTCTTAGCCCCTTGTTGGAAATTGATTTGTGAAGCCACCATGGTATGCTGTATGACCGCAGATATGGTGCGTGGCCTTTGGGAGTTAATATACTACACCATATCTTCAGTTAGACCAGCACAAAATTGTTGTTTTTTCTCTCCAAAATCCATCTTTTTGAAGACAGTGGATTTGGGATGTAAGTACCAAAACTTTTCTACATATTTGTGAATAGATTCGTAGGGAGAGAGCTTCAAGATTCTCCATTCGATGAGTACTTTTTCTTTGGCATGGGTAGCCAAAAATTGCTTTATGATGGAAGCTCTTAAAGATTTCCATGTCTGTGGAGCTTCACCATTTGCCCATAGGCTAGATCACCATTGCCTGACAAACTTTTGAAAATGCATAGCTACATGGTGTAGCTTAGAGGACTCCATGAAGCCCTCATCTCCAAACGCCGCATCAAATTGTTGAATGAAGGCCAAGACTTTGTCCGTAGCACCAAAGGTGTCATCGTAGGTAAGGAAAGAGATGTTCTTTCCTTCCTCTTTGAACTTTTTGAGCTTTGATTACCTCTTCCATGTGGCATAGGATTTCCTATGGCCTCTTCTTTTTGGTGGTTTGAAAGTTGCACCATCACTTTCTTCAAAGGAGGATGGACAAGAGGGTGATCTCTTTCTCGCATTTTTATTCCCTTGTTCTTCTTTGTCTCTGCACCATCACTTTCTTCATAAGAGGAGGAAGATGAAGAATATGGAGAAGAGGGTGACCTCTTTCTCGCCTTTTTCTTCTCTTGTCTTCTCTCGTTCCTCTTTGAATTATGGTGAGAAGTGTGTGATGGTCTTCTCTGTTTAGGGAGTGTTGGAGGGCGTTTTTTCTGCCATATTTGTGGAGCCATCTCCATCGAGGTGGCAAGAGACTCACTTATTTCTCATTCCTTAGGTGGAGGCTCTACCATTGAAACTTGAGTTCTCCTTTGGGACGGAGATGCATCGTCAAGTAGTAGATTTTGAGCCCTTCATACGGTGTCGTGTTGTGACACGTACATAGTGGGAACGCATTCTACAAGAGTTATCTTGTAATTCTTTAGATACATAATTATCTTTCCTATAATGTACATATGCATATTTAAGTATAATAATAAGCTTTCTATCTCATCCTATTATTTATCTCAAGGGTAACCTATTCTTACTTTACCATTAGAAAATACTATGGAAAAAGCATTCTTTATTTCTACTATCTCATTATCATCTCACACCCTAGCTAGATCCTATATCTAGGGTAAACTCCAATATATATATACTCTATGTATTTTTCATATTTTTCTTATATTTCTTTTTAAATAGCTACTAGGAGGGAATCAAATCCTAGTGGGACACTAGGTGGCATGATTTCAAAGATACACTTATTTTAATGCATTATTGCAAGCATGATTACAAAACTTTGTCAAGGAGCAATGTCATTCTTTCATATGGCATGAGGTGTCCTTTGGAATTAAATGAAAGTCTAGGCTAAGGGGACCACGGGAAGACTTTTGCTGCCAGAAATGGATCCTATTTTGATGAATTTTTTACACATGGTTCCAATCCGAATTGGAAAATGATTTTAGGATGAAAATCGTAGCTAATGAGCTGAAGTTTCTACCCATATTTTTACTTTTGTATTTGGAGCCACGGTTGAGGAGATATGATCAAAATACTGGACCCCAGTCTGCCCACATCATGCAGGGACAGCTCATTTCCAACTTTTCCAATTCCTATTCACACTAGCTCCTCTCTTCTTGTGTAAACCCTTGGAGGTTCCCTTCACCTATAACAGGGGACCTCTTCTTCCTTGAAAAGGAACTCAAGTATTCAAGAAATTGATGAGAGGAATTCTTGAGGGAGTGAGTAGTAATGCCTAATTGTACTTAGCCATTAACATAAGCCCAAGCCTACACTTTCTCCTAGAGGGAGACTAGCCATTCTTGCAACAAGCTAACCTTGGAAGATCAACTCTAATCAAAGAAGGTCTTGCACTTGGTGTATCGATCAAAGTGGAATTATCCACTCTTCTTCTCTCTCCATCAATAATGGTGCCGAAGGGTTTGTCAAGTAAGATGTGTTCTACATTGATGTTTTCTTGATTTCTTGTTGTTTTCTTTTTCCTCTCTAATTCCACATATATATATATGTATCTAATCTCATCTCCTTAAGCAAACCTATCTCTCTCATTCTTAGTAATTCATCCTCTCTGCAAATTCTAGGTTCTCTTTTCTACAGGTACATCTCTCCCCGCAGTATCCTTATTTCCTATGGGCAAGAATAGGGCTTGGGAGGGAAACTTCTCATCTCTTCACTTCTCTCATATCTACATTTCTCACATACTATCCTAGATGAATAACCCACATGATGATCATTTCTATCGCTTTCACTCTGTACGATTTATTAGAATTAACGTATGGATTAGCCGTAAAATACACTTTCAACAACGTATAGTGTTTCTCTTTGGCCCAGAAAGGCTTAATGAAATACTTCTATCACCGGATCCCGTCATACTACCTCTCATAGACTATAACTTTTCTTTTGACGTAAGCGTAGTTATCTTGCTATGAACCAAGAGGATTTGTACACATGATTAATCCCAATCACTAGACAAAATATATATATTATGGTAAGCACAAAACTACAATTCCAAAAAACAATTCGTAGCCTATTTGGTCAGCCAAGATTGAATGCCATTAACTCATCTATTAAACCTTTCATATTACCCATGATACGATATGACCATAGCCTTGATGTTTTCATTTTCGTATTGTTTTGACATTCTCTTTTGTGTTCTTTCTTTGTGTGTGTGAGTGCAAGAGAGAAAGAGTGAGTATTCTTTGATTGCACTTCTTTCCAAACCCTAGTCTTCATGGCATCTATGGTTTAACTCCTTCATATAGTTTTTGTTGATTTCTCTCACAAACTCTCACAGCCATAAGCCCTGTGCTTTCCTGGCAAGACCGCAAATTTCTCGACATATTTTTGGTGAACCCGACGTGAACAAGCCGGGGTGAGAGTACATAAAGATGGTTAGCAAAGTGGAGCAGCTATATGCTGAAATGAAAGAGCTTGAAGACAGATGCAAATGGCTTGAAGAAGAAGACCGGATTCAAAAAGCGATTGAAAGCGCTATGCAATCCGTATATAATGAGCTTAATATATTCGAAGGCTATGATCCAGAAGGATATCTTGAGTGCTATGTGACAGAGATGAGGCTTCAAGGAATTCCAGAATCTCGGATGATTGCAGCATTTGTTGAACTTGTGAGTGATGATTTCAAGCACCAAGTTCAATACTATGCAAATGTATATGCAAGCAACTGGGGTGAGTTTTCTACAGCTATAACACAGGTATGCTTGGAACATCAAGACCAAGAGATGGAGCAGAGTGGAAGTGGATGTGACCAGCTAGAGTTGGTGTCTCCTGTAAGCCATGCAAGTGTCAACACATCCATACAGGCTAATTTAGAAGCATTAATAGATGCATATCTTTTGCAAGATGCAAATTTATTGTATGCAGATGAAGCAGACATATTGGAAGCTATTTATGCACGTTTGGGTCTTGTAACCTTCGTATCTCAAGATAATGACTCTCATGATGCTATCCAAGCGCTTGAAATGGCTCAAAGCTACTTAGAGGATGATGCAAACTTGTCGGCTATGATAGATGATTTGGATGCTCCTTTTGATTCGTTTGAAGATGCACATGAGTGTGTATACAAGGATGAGGATGCTATGGTTTTGACAGAGGATGTGAATCGAAAACAGGTGGAAGACGGATATATTAGTGATGTGCTACAATCTACTTTTGAGCAGATCCAGGAACTTTTACCAAGTTTAGAAGAGCCGGATGCCTATACTAAAGACATATACCAGGATGAAGAAGCCATTATCAATGCTTTCCTATGCGAGTTTGATGCATGTGGTACTACCCAAATGGATATGCCTAGCTGCAAAAGTGCTAATTTAGAGGGGGTGACTGAAAATCTCTTCCTTTGTGAGTATAGCTCTGCTAGTAGCATTGCGGATTGTGAAGTACCTCAGTTAGACGAGGTGGAAGAAGAGGAGTGCATTGACAGAGTAATATGTATGTCTTGTATATATGGAGTAGCAGATGTGATGCACATGACTCATGAAATTGTGCCTTATTTAGAGCTAGATGCAGCAAGCTTTCACAATTCCATGGTAGAGGAAGGAATGACAGATGCAGATTCTCTGCATGAGGATTGGGGTTCTGCAGATGAAGCTATGAATCTTCAAGATTCACAAATCAAAGATAGAAAAGTGTTTGGTTATGCTATACAGGTTGAAGTGACATTAGAGGATAGAGTAGAAGAGCAAGAAACCTCTTCGGATTTGGTCTGTGATTGGGGTGATAATTCTTATCTGTGTGAAGATGCAAATAACGATGCTTGCCATAAAGTGCCTACTAAACAGGGTTCTAAGAAATTCGGTTGCCTGCAGGTATGCAAACAATATTTGAGGCATAAAAGGGATTTAGGTCTTGTGTCACAGGATATAAATTGCAAGCAGGTTTGTGAGCATCTATCTGCTATGGATAGGAAGAGTATACATGGTGATTCCTTGAAGCAAGAAGACGATGCTAGCTCTATGCTGACACCAGAGTCATGTAATGAAGAAGGGTTCTCCCTAGATGAGTGGAGACATGATTCAGTTGAAGATAATTTAGCGATGAGTCAAAAAGGAAGAAGGGGTGAAGATATTGTGTCAGAGACTAACTCCAAGGAGGTTTTTGAGCAGTCGGTTACAAGTGACCGGGAGCATACCTACCAGGATGATTTGGAAAGGGAATTGGACACCATATTTGAGAGGTATGCAAAGTTTTATGCTATAAAGCTGGAGAGGTATTTGGTAAAAGGTGAGAGGATTGATGAGAGGTTTACCATGCACATTTCTGAGGTTTCTCTCGATGTTGAGAAAGGCTATCTAGAGGATTCTTTTGAGAATGAAGATGCAGATTCAGACTTCTATGCGAAAGAGGTACATATGGATTTACAGGTTGGTCAGAAGATTGAAGTGCAGTTTCAAAAATCTTTCAAGTATATTACAGGAAGCCTGGAAGTGTTTTTTGAAGAGGAGGATGAGGAACTTATGTCTCTACGTCATGAAGATTTTGCGCATAATGGAGATTTGCTACAGATGTTTTGGAGACAGATGTACATAACAATTCCTTCTGATCCGAGAGCAATTAAAAGATGCGTAGAATCTCAATGCTTAGTACAATACAAGTTTTTGAGTTACCCATATGATCCTGGAGGAGGTCATGGGATAACAGGGGATATAGTTGCTTTCACAGGTTACCATGAGGTTGGCACATGCCGGAGAATGTGCAAGTTTAGAGGGGGTGGATGTCGTGTTGTGACATGTACATAGTGGGAACGCATCCTACAAGAGTTATCTTGTAATTTTTTAGATACATAATTATCTTTCCTATAATGTACATATGCATATTTAAGTATAATAATAAGCTTTCTATCTCATCCTATTATTTATCTCAAGGGTAACCTATTCTTACTTTACCATCAGAAAATACTATGGAAAAAGCGTCAATAGCTCTGCCTCTTTAACTTGGGCAAAAAGCATTGATTCTTTATTTCTACTATCTCATTATCATCTCACACCCTAGCTAGATCCTATATCTAGGGTAAACTCCAATATCTATATATTCTATATATTTTTCATATTTTTCTTATATTTCTTTTTAAATAGCTACTAGGAGGGAATCAAATCCTAGTGGGACACTAGGTGGCATGATTTCAAAGATACACTTATTTTAATGCATTATTGCAAGCATGATTACAAAACTTTGTCAAGGAGCAATGTCATGCTTTCATATGGCATGAGGTGTCCTTTGGAATTAAATGAAAGTCTAGGCTGAGGGGACCACGGGAAGACTTTTGCTGCCAAAAATGGACCCTATTTTGATGAATTTTTTACACAAGGTTACAATCCGAATTGGAAAATGATTTTAAAATGAAAATCGTAGCTAATGAGCTGAAGTTTCTGGCCATATTTTTACTTTTGTATTTGGAGCCACGGTTGAGGAGATATGATCAAAATACTGGACCCCAGTCTGCCCACATCATGCAGGGACAGCTCATTTCCAACTTTTCCAATTCCTGTTCACACTGGCTCCTCTCTTCTTGTGTAAACCCTTGGGGGTTCCCTTCACCTATAAAAGGGGACTTCTTCTTCCTTGAAAAGGAACTCAAGTATTCAAGCCATTGATGAGAGGAATTCTTGAGGGAGTGAGTAGTAATGCTTAATTGTACTTAGCCCCATTAACATAAGCCCAAGCCTACACTTTCTCCTAGAGGAAGACTAGCCATTCTTGTACGCTATCCTTGGAAGATCGACTCTAATCAAAGAAGGTGTTGTACTTGGCGTATCAATCAAAGTGGAGTGCTCCCCTCTTCTTCTCTCTCCATCAATAATGGTGCCGAAGGGTTTGTCAAGTAAGATGTGTTCTACATTGATGTTTTCTTGATTTTTTGTTGTTTTCTTTTTCATCTCTAATCCGACATATATATATATATATATTATATATATATATATATATATATATATATATTATTATATATATATTATATATATATATATATATATATATATATATATATATTTGTATGTATCTAATCTCATCTCCTTAAGCAAACCTATCTCTCTCATTCTTAGTAATTTATCCTCTCTGCAAATTCTAGGTTCTCTTTTCTACAAGTACATCTCTCCCCGCAGTATCCTTATTGCCTACGGGCAAGAATAGGGCTTGGGAGGGAAACTTCTCATCTCTTCACTTCTCTCATATCTACATTTCTCACATACTATCCTAGATGAATAACCCACATGATGATCATTTATATCGCTTTCACTCTGTACGATCTATTAGAATTAACGTATGGATTAGCCGAAAAATACATTTTCAACAACGTATAGTGTTTCTCTTTGGCCCAGAAAGGCTTAATGAAATACTTCTATCACCGGATCCCATCATACTACCTCTCATAGACTATAACTTTTCTTTTGACGTAAGCGTGGTTATCTTACTATGAACCAAGAGGATTTGTACACGCGATTAATCCCAATCAATAGACAAAATATATATATTATGGTAAGCACAAAACTACAATTCCAAAGAACAATTCGTAGCCTATTTGGTGAGTCAAGATTGAATGCCATTAACTCATCTATTAACCCTTTCATATTACCCATGATACGATATGACCATAGCCTTGATGTTTTCATTTTCGTATTGTTTTGACATTCTCTTTTGTGTTCTTTCTTTGTGTGTGTGAGTGCAAGAGAGAAAGAGTGAGTTTTCTTTGATTGCACTTTTTTCCAAACCCTAGTCTTCATGGCATCTATGGTTTAACTCCTTCATATAGTTTTTGTTGAGTTCTCTCACAAACTCTCACAGCCATAAGCCCGGTGCTTTCCTGGCAAGACCGCAAATTTCTCGACAACGGATCCTCTTCTTCTTTGCTTATCTGAGAGAGTCCTCTTTTGGAAGTCTCACAAGGAGGCTTCCTAGGTACTCTCTCTTCTTGGTGGGGAGTTTGGAAAATCCCATAAGGACGTAGCTGCCGTTGCACTTCACTTTGGAGGGATGGATTTCCCATGGCTTGTTGAAGCCTAGAAACAAGGTAGCTAACAAGCACAAGGGCATCATTAGCAGCTTGCTCATTAGCAAAATCAAATATATCAACATTAATCTCACTCTCTTTACTATTGTCAGCCATTCTAACAAATTTTATGTGTAAACGTTTTTAGGTGTACTTTGGCACTTCAAGCCCTAGTTTCTACTCCTCTTAACCCCTTTAGAAAAGCACTCAAGCTCTTGTACCTGTGGCCTCGAATATCATTAATTGCAAGGAACATAAGAGAGGGTCTTTTAACACCAAAATAGTGTTGAGATGTCGAGCTCTACATCTTGAGTTGGCATCCACTACGGGTCTTGGCCGCTTTACTTTGGCACTTCAAGCCCTAGTTTCTACTCCTCTTAACCCCTTTAGAAAAGCACTCAAGCTCTTGTACCTGTGGCCTCGAATATCATTAATTGCAAGGAACATAAGAGAGGGTCTTTTAACACCAAAATAGTGTTGAGATGTCGAGCTCTACATCTTGAGTTGGCATCCACTACGGGTCTTGGCCGCTTATGACATTTACTCACTGGTGCGTTAGGTGACCGACACGGAGGATCTCTGTCAGTGATTCTACAGTTGGACTACAGTTATAGTGCAAGCCTAGTATGATTCTAGCGAGTTCACACTTAGTGACCATATGTACATATGTGCTACTTTTCAGTTTTAGCACTTAGTCATTTTGTACTCTCTTTTCTAGGAGGAGAAGAAGAAGCTTTCCATCTCTGTGTGCTTTGTGCTTGTCTTGTGTAGCTCTCTTGCATCCTCTTTCTTTACATGGTATCAGAGCCTAGTGCAGGCAAGAGAGGCTAAGAGAGCAAGAGCATCACAATCCCTTCGTTCGCAAATCACAGGTTTACAAGGTTTTCTTGATACGTGCAGTCATTCATAGAGTCGCTTGTTTAAGAGTGAATCAGTTGATGTATACCATTTGTGGATCTGTTTACTGAGACATTGAGTGTCCATTTTTAATGCAACTTTAGTGAGATTTTTTGAGTTTCTGGTCGGTTTTTAAGGAAATTTTGCCGATTTTTTCCAGATTCTCGCCATGTTTTATGCGTATCTACTAGTTTACTCTCTGATGGTTTAGTGGTCGAGTTTGACTCCCACTGTGATAGTTTTTTTAATCTTGGATATAGTTTAGTGTTCGTGTACCCACTCTTGCAGGAGTGAGAGTTGCATATGCTTGTGTGGCTACAGATTACACGCTGTTAGTAGCAAGCTAACACGGACACCACGGATACCATTTTTTGGAGCTCTCATTGTAAAAACACTTATTATTTTGATAAATCGGGAATATTGTAACTCCTATTTTTTTGGATTAACCTTGTAAGTGACGAGCCGGGGCTACAAGCTCCAGATTATATCAACCTGTCATTACCCATCTTTGGTAGAACTCCCAGATTATTAGTTTTGACCACCAAAAACCTTGGCTAAGGTATAAAAGCCAATTTTTGTAAGTTATTTGTAAATTTTTGATAATGAAATACACAGCGTGAGCTACATCGTTCACTTCTCTCCTTCTCATGCTTCGTATACCCTCATCAATTGTCACATTGCAGTTGTGCTTATTGCATTGCAACCGCAGGTAAGAGCTCTACGCATTGATGTAAACACATCACAATATTTCGTAGCTTTTGGCGTCGTCAACCCGCGGCCTAATTTCACCATAAGTAATAATTTACACTTTAAAATAAAATACTAAGCATAGGCTGGATATTGGGGCAACGTTGCTAAGCATTTAGATGTATTCTGGGTCGAAAATGACTAGGTCAAAAATCCACTATTGTTAATAATCTTGATTTTGGCACTTGACTTAAAGTGGGGTTTAAGACCATAATCATGTTTTCTTAGGTCTTATAAGCTTGTCCTAGAAGTTTCGTTACGTTTGGATGCTATTTGATGCTGTAACGGATGTGATTTGTTTGTCGATGAGCGATTGACTTTTGGTGATTTCAGTCACTTGAGTGTACCTTGAGTTAGATACAAGTTGTTAGTTATTTTTTGAGAGATTGACAACCTCTTGTAGCCTCTGTGTGGTAGTTGAGTTAGCTTCGTCCCATGGATTGACAATTTAATCGTGGTTCTCGCTAAAACTGCAATAAGATAAGATAGTGAGGTTAGACACTCGTCCCACATTTTGCACCATTTTGCCGGGGATCGAAGAGACCTAAACTAGGGAAAAACACAAACGTCTTGTGAAGTTATCCTTTAACTTCCTCTAGGATCTCCTAGAGTAAAAACTTTCTTTTTAGAAACCGCATAGCTTAAGATTGTCGTCTTTTGCTGTGTAGAGGTAGCTTGGAAGTAATCGTACTTGTCGAGTGCCTTTAGGACTGTAGGATTGTAGAATTAGACTAGGATTCTGAGGATGATTGATAGACAAGAAAAGTCTTAAGATCAATGCTCAAGAAACCTTAAAAAACAAGAAAATGAGTGTTTGTGGACACTTTCCACAACCCCATTGCATCAGAACCTAGGAGTAGGGTAAGTAGGATCTGAGGTGGATTTTAGAACATTTGTCTCTCCGAAAGAATCATTGTGAGTTTTTATTTGAAGTGTAGAATTTCAGGTCTATGGTTAGAAATAGCACAAAAAGACTCCAAACCATTCAATCGGACTGGAGAGTAAGCTTAAAAGTTGTATGAACCAATGGGTAAGCTCAAGGACACTTTGAGGTAAAAATTTAAAGAGTTGGCCAAAACTCAGATTATTTACTTTTTCTTGATATTTTTGGCCAAATTAAGTTTTGACTTGATTCATAGGCTTAAAATAACTCATAAAAGGACTGTGCTTGAAAAAGTGCAAAAATTGGTTCATTTCAAGCCTCAAGCTAATAATCGTGATTATTAACTTTCAACTTAGATTTGACCAAGGTTCATATCATTCACTCATTGCATGTGTACAAACAACTTTTGTAAAGGCATAAAAGATTTGGATCACGAAACTGGAAGTAAATTGGGTAAAAACTCAAGTTTGTACTGACTTTCTTAAACTTGAGTGTAAATTGGAGAAAATTTTGTTCAAACTTGATGAAATTTGATTCATAGGCTTGTATTGATATGATAAACATGTGTACATGCTCATTTGACCAAAAAGATGCAAAAAGTTGTCAGTTGTAAATAATCGCTATTGTTTACATCTACCCCATTTTTTAACTTTTTTGAACAAGTTGGTATGCCACTAGCTTTATCATGTTTTAATAAGCCCACAAACCAAATTTGGTAAGATTTGGATCATTGAATTGAAAATTGTGACCAAATTTGCAAAGTTAGTCCGCGGACAGAAAACTCATGACCATTTGATAAAAAATAGTCCAAACTTGTTGAAACTTGGCTTGAGACCTTAACTTAAAGTGCTTAACAGATCTATGTCAAGGTTGAGACAAAAATTTGCAAAAATATAGTTGGAGTAAATAATCGCGATTATTTATATCTACTTCAAAAATTGGTAAGTTTACATACTTTAGCATACCACAAGGTCAAGCATATCAATTAGACCACACAAATCAATTTTAATGAAATTTGGATCACAAAAGTGAGACGTAAGCCAGATTCTTGAAATCAGAGTCTACGAACACAAAACAATTGATAAACTTGAACAGATTTTGTCCAAACTTGTTGAAACTTGTCCAAGGACATTAACAGGTTGTATACTTGGCAAACCAAGCCAAAAATTGCAAAAAATTGGCAAAAGTAAATAATCGTGATTATTTATTATTGCTACACAGAGCCACCATTTTTTACTTTTGAACTTGTACAGTGTTAGACCAACATAATACAAAGCCACTGGGCAATTTCGGGTTCAATCGAATCCAAATTGGTACATGTTCACTCAGTTTCCAAGTTGCAGATTAATCCTTTGATTTTTTCCAAAGCCGAATCTGAAAGTCAATGGATGAATCCCCCAGATCAATATGAAGTGATATACACACACCAACCACCATAGCTAGCAAAAACTATACTATCTTTATAGAAGGATAGCTAACTTGATCAAATTTGTACATGAATTAGGTTGCAGACGAGGAATCGGTAGCTTGACAGAAAGTGCAATCCAAACAAGTGAAAATTGACAACAAGTCAATCCAAAGGTAAGTACCCTATCCAAGGCTTTGTAAGTCTTTATGAACCTTAGATCTGGTAGTGTACTAGGAAATCATGGCATATTTGGAGAAACCTCCAATAGAGTATCCACTGAAGAAAACATGAATCAAGGCAATTCCTTGCACACTATCCTTGAAGAAATCTCAGACACTTTCAGATTCAATATCTGAAATGTCTTCCTATTCGACTCACTCAGAAATTGAAACGACGGTGCGCTATAAGCATATACTCTCATTTTATAAGACTAATCGCCATGGAGCTCAAGTTATTCGTATTGATGACCATGGTAATGAGTTTGAGGAAGAGATTAGGACAAACAAACAAGAAAAAATGTACATGGACAGAAACGGAACTCAGTATTTGCAAGTCAAAAACCCTGACGTGATAGACCAATGGGGGTTATAAGTAAACACCATAATCCCAGATATGTCAGCTAAAGAAGAACCACCAACCTTAGAATTCGAGGGATACGATCAAGTAGATTTGAAGCCTTTAAAACGGCTTAGTACGGATAATCCTAGGATCGGAGTCTATTGTTGGGAGGATAGAAACGTAAAAGACCTTTTGTGGACTTTACATGCCAAATCAAGACAACTGACGGCCATGAAGATCATCTTTATCTTCAAAATCAAGGATAAGGGATCAGCAGACCTACCAACCTACCTACTTAGGGATTGTTATAAGAACAAATTTGTTATAATGATGCTTGAGGAGGTAGAACAAACCAAATACCAAGGGTATTCCATAAGGGATTGGATATTGGGACAAGGACCAGAAACAATTCCAAGAGATGAACACCGTGAGAGATCATCTGAGAGTAAGGTTCAGAAACTAGAAATCACCTTATCACGTAGTCTAGGGCTACATGAGTCACTATTTTTGATAGACTGGTTTGAAGGACTCCGAACATGACCAACTACCAGGAGACCGGGAGTTGAACCAAACAGACGCGCGAGACCAGGTGATTTTCAGAAATGGGTCAGGAAATACAGTGGATCAAGGGATCCTTACGACCACTTAGCAAGTTTTAAGCAAGTGCTAAGAGCAGAGCGTATATTCGATTTCCATACTCAATTCGAGGGGTTTGGAATGACATTAGAAGGAAAAGAATTAACATGGTTCCAAAACATTCCACGAAGGTCAATCGTGGACTTAAAACACATTAGCTCAAGGATTTACAGCTGCTTGTTCTAAAACAGGGATCAAACATAATACGGTAGCTCAAATCTACAGCTTTAAACAGAAACATGGTGAGTCTGTTAGGGGTTGTGCAACTCAAACAAAAAAATACATTGCTAGATGCCTAGGGCTAGAGATACATACAGAAGAACAACTCGTATCTTTGTTTCTAGAGGGACTACTAAACAAAGAACTTCATGCTATACTCTATAGCAAGAAGCATACAACCCTAGAAGAGTGTGTGTCAGATGATGTTGACTTAGGAGACAAATGTGATATTTTCAACGAAGAAGATGTCCCTAAGGATAACCAAAGTGAGAAAACAACATCTACCAAACCAGCACAAGTGGGAACAGCTACTGCAGTACCACTTTAGCCATAGAAGACATGCTCAAAAGAATAAATGACATGATGAATAACATGCAAAAATCACCTATGAGGGGACCAGGTCAAGGGATACCTCAACAAGGACAACCAATTAGTACAATCGAGGGTAAATAGACCAACCACGAGACCAATGAGTGCTACTACCGACCAAAGTATGATGGGAATGTTTAGTACATTCCCATGAGGCCACAAGGACAACCCATGTACATATACCAACCTAACATGACACAAGCTCAAAGATCACCGATGGGTATGGAAAGACCTCAACCCATGCTGGGTCAACAACCTCCGTATCCAGGACATAATGCAGTGCCTGTAAAGCACATGCATCCAGAAGGAGTCATAGATGAATAAAATGCCTGTTACACCCTATGTTAAGCCTAGTCTATCTACAGTAATGGTAGAAGGAGATTGGTATAATTCACATCCACCACCAATGGAAGAACATGTGACTTATGCTCCACTATAGCTTGCACCAATGTATTATGTAGCTAATCCATGTGTCAGACCTCTTATGGTAAGACCCATGATTAAGTCAAGAACGGGAAACTGTCACAATTGTGTTGCAGATGATCATTGGAAAAATGAATGCCTAGAGCCTGACAAGAACCTCAAGCCAATTGAAGCTTATTGCATACAATGTTGCAAAAAGGGAGGACACTTCCTAGAAGATTTTCCTAAAAATCCTTTGAACAAGGGAAAAACAATAGTAAATGTAGTCCAAGTGAGACCTAGTAGCTCATCTGAGAGTGAACCGATTGTTCCAGCCAAGGTAATCACTAGAGCTCAGGCTAGGAAAAAGAAACATAACTCCTCTAATGATTTGGAGAACACAAAAGCTGCCTCTCAAAAGACCAAAAGAAGCAAAAGCAAAAGGTATGAATTGAGAAAACAGAAACAACGAGCTAAAATCAAGGAGAAAGCAAAAAAACTATTCTAGGAAAAGGTGAAAGAACCTGGAAGCGAAATCAAAGAAACAACTGTAAAATCTGGAGGATCAATTTTGGTTGATAAAATTTTTGAGCCTATTAATGCAGCCTTGGAAACCTACCAAGCAAGACTTAAGGTAGGTGAAAACATGGAAAACAAATGGAAAAACTACCCTTCTCCAGACATGGAAGCAGCTAAGCTTGAAGCTTATCAAAATTTGGTAAGAATCACGCAAGAGATGCTAGAAAAACAAAAACCCAAGCTTGAAAGTATCGCAAAACCTGAAGAGCTTGTGGTAAGAGTCACTAAAGAATCCAAAGTGGTGGTAGAACCCCACCTTGAAACAAAAGAACCAAAACTTGTAGTGCCAGATAGCGAAGACTCCTTAGATAGAATTCCATTTGTAGAGGAAGACTGGCCAGGACACTTATGGGAAAAAGTTAGAGAGATCAATGATGGGAGCCTAACTCTAAAGTCAACTCCTATAGAGGAAGGTTGGTTGGACAACCTACCTTCTGATATGGACATGGATGTACAATCCTTGTACGGGGATTGCGGATTTGAAGCTTCAGGAATGTCTAAACCATTGACCTTGAAAACATTACCCTCTTACTTGGGAGATAACAAAGATGAATCCATAGTGTATAAGGCCACTCAAGTAAAAAGAGTGGAACAGACCCTGGAAGTAGACAGCATTCATTCAATCATGTCTACACCCATCCAATGCACGTTAAAACTTAGACCATTATCTACAGAAAACCCTAGAGAAGGTGGGGATAACGGGGCTAATCGCAAAAAATTTGGGAAAATCGAAACACGAAATGGATAACAAAGAGATTCAATCTGTTCCAATGAACAAAGTCGGAGAATACTATGAAGGGGAAGAAGGAAACACCCCCCTTCCAGTGAAATATAATGACATTGAAACCATGCCAATACTGGATAGTGGATCAGGCATAGCCATAGCCACGAAAACAGTATGGGAATTCTGAGGATCGAAACACGAAATGGATAACAAAGAGATTCAATCTGTTCCAATGAACAAAGTCGGAGAATACTATGAAGGGGAAGAAGGAAACACCCCCCTTCCAGTGAAATATAATGACATTGAAACCATGCCAATACTGGATAGTGGATCAGGCATAGCCATAGCCACGAAAACAGTATGGGAATTTTGAGGACAACCAGTCATTAGAAAAACTTGAATGAAATTGCCATGCGACAGGTACAACTTATCAAAGATTGGGGAAACAACTATTTGTACTTGAAGCAAGTGGGATCTATAACAAGGGTTAATTTGAAAGATCACACTTATAGAGATGTCACAAAAATGCCCATACAAAAATTTGATTCAGTCTCTTCGGTTGAAACTAAGCTTCCTTCTTGGTTGAACAAAGACACTCCTATTTGGATGTGTGGAGCTTGAGAAAATGGGAGTTTAAAATGAGAAGAATGTATCCTAGAAAGGGATTGTACAGATGAAGCCTATGTACCTGAACCCTTTCCAGAGCATTTTTTTGAGCCATTCGAGTGGACTCAAATTTTAGCGACAGTGGATGTATGTGTGAATACGTCTATGCCTACTCAATTTTGCAATGAGGACATGTACGACATAATTCCCATCCAAATGATTTTAACCCTCAACATTGAAGATGGAGGTGAGGAACCCAGGGACTTGATGAAAGCTCAACAAGTCTTTTTAGACCTCTACTACGATGCAACATATGAATTAGATGAATACTCAGCTACCTCAGAAGATTCGGGGTTTGAAAAAGAACATGTGAGAGCTAAGATACTCTTGAAAGGAGGGGAGGAATTTGTTTTTTACTTTCCTAACCAGAAACCAAGAAGACAAAAATGGTATAGATAAAAAAGAGACACCAGAAATGTGAAAAAAAAACCTATGCCATCAGTCTTTAGTAGAACATAGTTCTTGATGTAGATAGATGCACATGATTGTGTCAAGGAAAAAATCACTAGGTCAAACAAAAATCCAAAAATGTCAAAAACATCAAGAAAAACAAGGAAGGATACTCAAGAAAAGCCAAACAAACAGAACAAGGAGCCAACCATGACCCGAGTTGAGCCGAAAAAGAAATATCAAGAGTTGAAAAAAGCTCTAAAGGAGATATATACGACCAAAATGGAAACCACAGAAGAGGATGGTAAGGATGTAATGAGTGTTCCATCCCATTACAAAAATTATACTCTCCAAGATCGAAAAATCATTGTAGAACAACCTATTAGAGAACTACGGAAACAAGGCGAGTCCTACAAAGGGCTTGAGAATGCAAAAAAGATAGACTTGGCTCAACCAGGGGAAGAACCTAGGCCTGCCTACATTGAAAATGACCTAACAGAAGATGAAGAAGAGATTTTACTAAGCCTACTAAAAGAATACTATGATATATTTGCTTGGTCTTACAAGGATCTCAAGGGTGTTGATCCAGAAATTTGTCAACATACCATACCCATGAGAGATGATGCGAAACCAAGTAGACAAAGGCCATACACATATAATGAAACATTTTCCAGGAAGATCAAAGGAGATTGAAAAACTAAAGGAGGCCAAATTCATTTACGAAATTGAACACACAAATTGGGTGTCTCCAATTGTGGTAGTATCCAAGAAGAATAGGAAATCATGAGTGTGTGTCAATCTCAAAAAAGTGAATTCAGCTACCATAAGAGACAACTTTCCTCTTCCAATCACTGAGCATGTGTTAGAACTAGTTGTAGGAAAAGAAGCTTACAGTTTCTTAGATGGCTTTTTGGGATACAATCAACTTTTGGTTGACCCAAAAGATCATCATAAAATTGCTTTTGCAACGGAATGGGGTATTTTTTCCTATCGGGTTATGCCTTTTAATGCTCCAGCCACCTTTCAAAGATTGATGAGCCATGCTTTTAAAGAATATCTAAGGAAATTCTTGGAAGTATATGTTAGCTGAAGACTGGTGGCCACACTCAACTGAAGACTGACGAAATGAGAAAAGAAGGAAATCCTATGTAATCATTCTATGATTAAGAAACCTATAATTTCACTTGTAAATACTTGGGGCTTGCAGAAGTTTCCAATTTTGTATATTATTTTTGCCGTTAGATTGAGTAAGATTTCACTTTGGAACAGGAGGTTTTGTATTTGGAAGGTATATATATACCTTCCAAATATATATACCAAATTCTAACCTTAATGAGAGGACCCCTTTTGTTCATTCTATGAAGTGTCTGTGAGAAGCGTATTCTGTGTACGAGAGAGAGTGAGAGTTTATCTTGACACTACATGCACACTATGGTCGGAATCGAGTACGGAGAAGTGCCGCGTGCTGCCCCCGGAGAGAGCTACGCACCAATACCCACATTGCGCGTGTACGACCCGGCTTCACGAGATTGACTTGCGAGCTATTTCTAGGGATTCGGTAAGCAAACAATGTTTGTTTTTGCATTTCAGCATATCCACGCGTTTGTATTGAGTATAGATACACATTAGGCACCTTAGTTTTCAGAAACTTCGACCTGCAAAAACTTGTCAGACATCCTATGTGATTCTGCATCGGGTGTTTTTGGATAGGGTTTTGGGTCACAGACCTTAGGGAGAGTGGCCTATTGGTGTTAATAGGATATCCCTCAAGTTTTGTAGCATTTTGAGAATCTCTAATGTGTATTTGGTTTATGGAAGCGTTGTAGGAAATCTCCTCCTGTGTACAAGAGTAGGCTGTCACTTAGACATTGGGTAGAGACCTCTGTAAGAAGTAGTCAATAGTCGGTCAAGTGTAGGTTGACACCCTATGCTTGCTTCCACGCACCTGCAGGTCGATCTTCATCCTTACCTGACAATTCTTATTAGGTGAGTTCTCACTGTGCTGACGTCCGTCGCGACGTATCCACCAACATTGGCGCCGCTGTCGGGGACGAAAACCCTAGGTAGGTGACCGAGACTAGTCCTTGAGGATAGGGATTCTCTGGCTTGCCAGAGTCTTATTTTACATTTAGAGAGGATCAAAGGGTGGTGGACTCTCTAGGTCTTAGGAGGAGTCTAGGGAGCGTGTGTCTGGCCTAGATCCTTCGACTTAGGTAGTATTAGGTAGGAGATAGGTGTGGATTGATAGAGAGTCCATGTGAGGCTAGGAAGTGACTTGAGCATAAAAAATTCCACCATCCCATGTGATGAGTAGGAGTAGAGTAAGTAGGTCGTACTGATTTTGATCTTGTGCATATCATGCATGTCATAATTTCTACTAGGCTCACCAAAGTTGTGGAAACGTAAAATCAAGGGAAAAAAAACATAAATTTGCATTTGGATGCTTGCTTGATGTTTGTTTCTTGTTGAGAGTAGTCCAAAGGTGTTTGCAAAGCTTAAGAGAAAGTCCAGAACTGAAAAATCACATTTCTATCATTAAGGACATCCTACATGTAGGATGTCTCTAGGAGTGAAACTGTGAAGATTTTGCAAATTCTGAAATCACCAATGTGTTCAGTGGGTATGTTTTACCCTACGAACATGTTGAGTTGAGTGTTTTTACGTGTTTTTGGTGTCCAAAAGTCAAAAGGCAAATCTAGAAAGTGAGAAAAATTCATAAAGTGCTTGTTTTGAGTGATTGTTGTGCTCTTGAGTGTCGTTGGTGAATGATATCAAGTGTAGAGACCATAAAGAAGCATAAAAAATACTCCAATCATGAAAATTATGCAGGAGACATCCTACGCATAGCACGTCTCTAGGGCCATTTTGGGGCAACATTTTGCAAAACTGAGTGTTTCCAGGATCTAGGGATTAAGTGGGACAAGAATTGGATCATTTGGAGTAGATAGACTAACTATGCGTAGGATGGCTCAAGGCTAGATTTGGGGCCCCATACCAGTTTTTGACCAAACCAAAGTGTTCCTTAGCATAAAAGAAGCCTTCACACCAAATTTGGACAAAATTTAAAATCATTTGAATGGGTAAACAGCCTGAGGAAACCCTTGAATCTGAAGCAAAATCTTGAGTGTTTGAATAGCTCAAAGTTGTCAAAATCACCAAATTTGGACATATTGGGAATGAGATCACCTCTAGATCAGATCTTACTTCATTCTGAGTAGAAAAACGTTTGGGCGTAGGATGTCTCTAGGGCCATTTGGGGCAGGAATTTGGAAATTCTATGGTTACCCGAGTGTTCATTGGATGGGTTTTACCCTATGTACATCTTGAAACTAGGAGTTTTGACCTTGTTTAGGCTTCAAAAAGGCAAAAGACGGTGAATATGAGACATCCTACCCATTGGATGTTTGATGAGTGATTGTATACCCAAACCACAAGTTGACCTAATATACATGTTTTGCAAGTGATTTTAAGTGTGTCTACCAAGTTTCATATCATTTGGACACTTAAATTGGGGTAAAGTAGACTTAAGCGTCTGCGTCAATAGAGTTGTTTTGTGTGATTTTGACATTCAAATCAACTTTTGATTTTACCCGTGTGTTTCCAGACTCAATCAAAATGTCTCGACCAAATTTTAGGTCATTCTGAGCAAGTTAGACATCCTACCATAGGATGTATATTAGCCATTTTTAGGGTCCACAACCATCAAGTACGGGTATATTTGGATAGAGCACATCAAGGGAAGTCTAATCACCAAGTTTGGGCCAAATCTGAGCAAGTTAGACATCCTACCATAGGATGTCTACTGGCCATTTTTAGACTCCAATATGGGAATCTAACCTCACAAGAGTATCCGTAGTGTCTCTAGGATCTCAAAACTTCTTTCAGATTGGGATTTGGACCTTGTTTGACTGGTTTACCAGTTGATCATGAGAATTGATATGATTTTGCCAAGAGTGACAGAAACACGTAGGTGGTGTATAGTTCAAGATTAGTGGACCTAATCAAGAACATCAGAAGTGTATAGAGTACAATATTGGTTGGGATTAACCCTCTAGTTATACCAATCATTACTAAGACCACCTCTAGTAGTTAAGTTCTTTGATTCGATTGACGAAATTAAACGCTTGTGTACGTGTATATTCAACAAAACAAAGCAAGAAGTTGTGCAGAAACTGATCCCTTGCTAGGTGAGTGGTTGGATTTGTGATAAATCGCATTGCTAAGTTTGATGAATTTAAGGTCAGGAAGACACATTTTGAGAGACCAAAAAGTGGCATATGATCAGGATAGCTTAGTATTCACTGAGGAGAGTGTAACTCAGGCAAAGCTAGATCCATTAGCCCCAGTCACTTCATCAGACACTTCCTTCTTCATGATGGGTAGTCAACAGCCAGAAGGCTTCTCCAGTGATGGACCAATGCTAGGAGGAAGTACCTCCCAAAACCCTTTGAACAAGGCCAAGTTCACTATAATCTTCTTAAAAGGAACAAACTCTCGGGGAGCCCTAGTTTATTCTGACTATCGGGGACGCAAGTGTATTTGTGTAGAGGAACGACCTTCTTAGAGACTGGAGATAATTCCAGTCTATGATGATGGAGATAGATTCCGAGATGAAAGGGGGAATCACTATCTGATAGTTAGCAACCCTAAAAATTACAACAGGTATGGAGATAATGTGGCAAAAGGAAAAATGGTCTCAGAAACTCAAGAGCCGCCTCCTAAGATTGATCGACTTTGAGCTCTTTTTATGATAAAAAAACAACTAGAGTCTCTTCCTATAATGAGAATGTGGGAATATACAAGCATGAGAGCGAGGGAGTAGTCTCTTATTTTTTATGCAAAGAACCCTACCCAAATGAATTAAGCGAAGACAAGGTTCTTTCTCGTTCTCTTATGAATTTGATATAGGGAAGGATATCATTTTTGTTGACAGGTACGGGCGAGAATACAAACGAATTCTGCCAGAGGAGGTAGATAAGGCAACAGTTCCAGAAACATCAACATATGCCCTCGGAGAAGTACCAAAGTCCACCTATACCCCTAGCAAGTCTACAAATCCATTTTCAGAAGAGTACGGTGCAATATCACATTCTAACCGGCAACAGACTTTCAACTATCAGAACCAACATGCAACCCCCAACCATCATTGTAGGCACGGCTTCAACGAAATGCAACATCCGAACAAGACCTAAACAGAGGTGGTTATCTAGCCGCACGAGGGCTAGGAGATTTACAAGAACCACCACTCCATTCACATTACCAAGGCGAGAGTAAGACAAAAACTCAAGAGTGCGCAGAGCTCGGAAGACAATCCATAGAACGAGAACAAAGAGAACGCGTTCGGAGAGATGAACCACCTCTTGAAAGAACCGTTAGAAATTATGACTTAGGAGCACCTTTGGGAGAGGAACCCTCCCACTACCAAGGCCAGAAGAGGCATATCGAGGAGGACAAGGAGAACCAATGATGAGATTTGTAGACCATCGTAGAATTAGACCTTCTCATGCAGAAATGGGTAAACAAGAAATAGTCGCGAAACAGAGATCCTAGGGATTATGTAGCAGCCTTTGTCTGTGTAATTAGAGCTGAAGAAGTTTTGAATTTTTCTATTCAATTTGCAGGGTTTGGACTTACCCTAGAAGAGGATGCAGCCACTTGGTTTGATTCTGTGGAGCGTAGAGATTTTGAGTCTATGGAGGAGGTTTTTGACGAGCTTATGAGGAATTCTCACAAAGGAGGATAGCTCATAATACAGTTTCACAAATCCATAAATTCAAAAAAAAAGAAGGGGAATCTGTGCGAAAGGCGGCCTACGACTAAAGAGATATGTGAAGTTCTTCCCTGTGGAATAACTACCAACCCAGTCCTGACAGACTTATGCTTATATTTATTCAATGACTGAGACAGATCTCGAGAAGGACTTACATATGAAGGGGAGCACAACGTTAAATGAGTTAACTAAGGAGGCTCTTTACCTTGTAGAAAATTGTGTGGTCTACAAGGAGGGTGAATTCAAGGATCTTGATGACGATTCATCCTCACAACAAAGTGGAAGCAAGTCCACTAAGTCAACACAGAAAGGAGAAGTAGCTGTAAGCCAGGAGAAGCTGGTGGAAGAAGTGCTACAAAAATTTAATATGTATGTCAAGCCTCAGGCTAAGCAGCTGAAGTGGTGTGCAATTGAACAAAAATGGACAAACCATGTGATGGAGGAGTGTCATTATAACAAGGGATATGTGGGAGAGCGACCTTATGCTTCCCAAGCTCAAGTAGCATCTCCTCAAATCCCACCGATGCCTAGGTATCAAGCAAGTAACCTACCACGACTTGTAGGAGTTGAAATACCACAACCAGTATTGGGGCAACAACCACCCCTACCAAGAGTACGACCGGTCGGCATAAGGTATGCACCAACGATAAATGAACCAGAAGAGAAGGCTTTGGTACCCATGCATGCATATTACAAAGATCCCAATGGGTATGCAACAAATCCTGACTATTATCCACCTGAAGAACCTAAGACGCAAGAACCTTGGAGCATGATGGGAAGTACATGACCACCAACAGCTACCCAAGCTGCAGGAGAAGGAAGATACAGCTTGGATGAACGAACACTATTGTTCATAGCCAACGGAGGCATGGGCGGGCAGAGGCATGCTTACCACTAGACAGGAGCTCAAGGGGTATCTCAACAGCCTAAGGGACCCTGCTACAAGTGTGACGGAGATCATTGGCTAAGGGACTCTCCTCACGATGAAATCATTAGAGTCAATGCGTATTGCACCGAGTGTGGCATTACCCACTTGATTCCTGATTGCCCTAAGAACCCGAGCAAAGGAGAAAAAACTACTTTAAACATGTTGGAAGCAGTGCCATCCAGTGGAGGGTCAGAAAATGAAACAGTAACACCTATTCAAGAAGTCACAAGGGCACAAGCTCAAAGAAGAACAAACAAACCCATAATTGAAGAGCCAAAGACCGATGCCCCTAGTGTAGAAATGAAAAATCAACGAAGCACTTGGAAAGCTAGAAAGGCTTGTATGAAAGCCATGAAGGAACGAGAGCAAACGGCTCTATCCGAGGAGCTAAAACACACAAAGGATAGGTTGGAGCGATTAGAGGATCTAACTAGTTTAAATTCACACACTGCTGCAACCATAGGGCCCGAGGAAATAGTGGAACCCAGAAGTGAAGGTTCGGGAGGATTAGTACTGGTAGAAAAAGTAAATGAGCAGCTTGACGCACTTTTAAAAGCATACGAAGCCAGACTCAAAAACAACCAAAACCAAGAGCAAAGATGGATGACTTATCCATATGCGGAACTAGAAAAACAAAGGTTGGAAATGTGTCGGAAGATGATTGAAACAGCCCAATCCTTGATAGAAAACCCACCTAGTAAACCTGCAAGTTGGCACGATCTGCCAGCTCCAACCCCTATCACACCAACTCTAGACAAAAAAGCAGACACAAAGGAAGGACTCATGACTGCCTCAGAGTCTAAGCAGGAACCTATCATAGTGTCAAATACAATAGATGAGACATTTGATGGTTTCCAACCCAAAACATGGGTAAAGAGTGTGACAGTCTAGATGACATGTGGAAGCAAATTCGGGAAGCAAATGAAGCTAATGGGGTAAACTACCAACTAAATCACACTGAGAAGGAGAAAAATGAGATCTTACCTCCCATTGAAGAATTTGAGGCAAGATCACAAATGAACTTTGATATGCAATCACAAGGGGGGGACCAGGGGTCAATTAGCTCGGGGCACAACCAACCTGACTCGCTAAAAACTCTACCCTCTTACCTAGGGGAGTATGAAACTAAGTCTGAAGTGAGAGTAGTCCCATCTCAAAGACTTTCTCCCAACATAGTAATGGATTCACAACGGTTGATTGAGTTATTGTCCACCCATGTGGCATGCACAATCACGTTAGCCGAACTCCTGAGGTTACGACCAAACATGTGGACCACCGTAGGCAAATGCTTAGAAAAATTTGGAGTAAAAGACCCTACCTCGAGAATTCAAGAAAGGATCAGAGAATTGGACAAGCCTCAACTGAACACTAGGCTTGTACCTTTAAACAAGGTTGGAGAATATTGCGAGGGAGAAGATGAAAATACCACACTACCAGTAGAATTCCAGGGAGTAGTATCCAAGGCTATTCTTGACAGTGGGGCGGGAGTCGCTATCGCCACCAAAGAAATCTGCAAGAAATGAGAAAAACCAGCTTTGAGAGCAACCAGAATGAAATTACAAATGGCAGATGGGTTCATGGAAAAGCCTCTAGGACTTTTAGAAATAGTAGTTGTCACCTCTTGCGGAATTGAGTATGAGCATACATTTGCAATAGTTGATTTTGGGAAAAAGAACAATTATGAGATCATCTTGGGAAGACCGTTCAAGACAATTAAAGATGGTACAGGATTGGGGTTATGACCACATATACCTCAAGCGTGGCGAGACTACAACCAAAATATACCTAAAAGACCATAGTTACAAGGATGTGAACCAGACACCAATGGAAGAGTTTGATTCAGCTACATTGGCAGGGTCCGAACTCCCAGCATGGTTAGGGCATAAAAAAGAGCTATGGATGTGTGGAGCTTCACATTGTGGGAGCTTGAAAAGAGAGGAATGCATCTTAGAAAGATCTATTGAGAACAAGGATTATATTCCGGAACCTTTTCTTGAAGATGCCTTAGAACCTATGGAATGGGAACACATACTAGCAACGTTGGACGTCTGTGACATTACAGATAGCCAAACAACAAAATTTTGCGATAAGGATGGCTATGATGTGCTACCCTATTACATGGTAAACCTTGTACCAGTAGGAGATGAGAATGTAGACTCACCAGAACAAGAAGAGTTTTATGACTCCTCTGAGCATCTAGAATTAAATAATGATGAAGATAATGAGTGTTCAGATAGCTCAAGCGAGAGTAGGGAAACAACCGCAGATATCAAGTTTTATGATTTTTCAAATAAACACCCTAGACGCTAGGAATGCTATAGGAAAAAAAGAGCAGAAAACAAGGTTAGAGAAAACCCAATGCCCATGATAAAAGACAAAACACACTATCTAATGCTAGTCAAGACAGAGGATTGTCTAAAAGACAAATAATCAGGGAGATTCTCAAGAGTTCGAGGGAAAAGGACACATGAGGACATAAAACAAGCACGAAAAACTAAAATGAAAGCAAATTCAAGAAAATCTCAATAATCAAAACGTGAAAAGACAAAAGATCCAGAGTGGACCAAAATGGAGCGTAAAAGAAATACCAAGAATTTAAACGGATGTTACGAGAGGTATGGACTACTGAGGTAGAAAGTGAAGGTAAGGAAGATTCAGAAAAAGAAAACATGGATGTACCGCCCCACTATAAAAAATTCACCATCCAAGACAGAAAAATCATAATGACACCACTAATAAGGGAAAGAATAAACCAGGAATTTGACGATGGGCTGAAAAATACAAAACAAATTGACCTCGCTGCACCTGATTTAGGGCATGACGAAGAAGAAATGCTAACACATCTTCTCAAGAAGTATAAAGATGTGTTTGCATGGTCTTATAAAGACCTCAAGGGAGTTGATCCATCGATATGCCAACATACAATTCCGTTAAAGTCAGATGCCAAACCAAGCAAACAACGTCCTTACACATATAATGACACATTTGCTAAAAGAGAAAAAACAAGAGATTGACAAGCTGAATGATGCCGATTTCATCTATGAAATCGAGCATACAAATTGGGTGTCACCCATTGTGGTTGTCCCCAAAAAGAAAGGGAAGTTCCATGTGTGTGTGTGAACCTCAAAAAGGTAAACACAGCAACAATAAGGGATAATTATCCTTGCCAATCACAGAACATGTGCTTGAGAGGGTAGCGGGAAAACATGCCTATTCATTTTTGGATGGGTTTTCGGGGTACAACCAATTGGCAATTGCAATAGAGGATCAACACAAAACCACATTTGCCACAGAATGGGGCATATATGCATTTAGAGTTATGCCTTTTCGCCTAACCAATTCCCCAGCCACGTTCCAAAGGTTAATGACTCATGCATTCAAAGAATACCTAAGAATATTCTTAGAAATATATATGAATGATCTCAGTGTCCACTCTCTTACTCGTAAAGAACACATTGACCATTTACAAAAGGTATTTGAAAAGTGCAGAACATATCGAATCTGTCTCAACCCGAAAAAGTGCATTTTTATGGTAAGGCAAGGCCGCATCTTAGGACATATTGTCTCAAGAAATGGCATAACTAATGACCTAGACAAAATTAGAGTCATAGTAGACTTGCCTAGGCTACTAATGCCAAACAAGTACAATCTTTCATGGGACACTGCGGATATTATTGAAGATTCATATATATGTATGCGGTCATGGCACAACCACTATATCGCTTATTAGTCAGTTTCAACTGGACTGAGGAGTGTGAAACTTTATTCAAAAAGCTTAAGAAAAACCTTGTACGAGCACCCGTACTTAAAGCACAAGATTGGGAAAAGATATTCCATGTTCACATTGATGCCTCTGCATACGCAATTGAGAGTATTCTGGCTCAACCTGGAGAGGGAACAATGGATTTCCCAGTTTTTTATGCAAGACAACAACTAAATAGTGCAGAAAAGAACTACACCACCACTAAAAGAGAGGGATTAGAAATGATATATGCTGTAAAGAAATTTTGGCATTATCTACTTGCAAACAAATTTGTGTTCTTCATAGATCATCAAGCTCTTCTGTATCTAGTAAATAAACCATGCAATACAAGGAGAATTGTGCGCTGGTTTATTATATTGCTAGAGTTTGACTTCACAGTGGTAGTAAAAAAACGTAAAACGCATCTACGAGCGGATCATCTTTCAAGGCTACACAACGGGGAAGCTCCTGAAGGAATCGATGATGACATATCTGATGCTTATCTTTTCAATATTGAAAAGATAACCAAATGGTCTCATAAAATTGTTAGAATTATTTCCTTTGGAGGTAGATTTGATAAAAAGAAAGAAAGATCCACACAACAAACATTTTGACAAACAAAAAACTTTCAATTGATTGCGGGACGACTATACCATCTAGGCTTGGACAAAGTTCTACGCTTATGTATAAATCTAGAGGAATTCAAGTGTTATCTTGAGGAAGCACAATTCCAAGACTGTGCATTTCATTGTTCAATAATTAAAACACACCAAAGATTGAAACACTTAGGAGTATATTGGCCAACTATGTATGCTGACACACATGCTTATGTTAACAAATGTATTATATATAGTGCCAAACAATCTGTGGATCACACGACATTGTTTCAGGTAACCATTGCACCTGCATGGAGTCAATATATCATTGATTTCTTAACAGCAAGAACATTTCCTAAAAACATAACAAAAGCACGACAAAGGACTATAGAGTTGGAGGCTCAAGACTTTAATTTAATTGAAAATCAAATTGCAAGTGAAAGTGAAAGTGCAAGTGAAAGTGAATACCTGCTGATTCTAGAACACACACATGGAGGAATAAGTGGAGGCCATTTCTCAGGCGATAAGTCGGTAAAAATTGTCTTAACCGCGGGGATATGGTGGCCTACATTGCACATGGATGCTGAGGAATTTGTCAAGCGTTGTGATGCATGTCAGCGCACTAAAGTGCCGATAAAAAGAGATGAGATGCCACTATGGCCAATGATGGGAGCATGGGGATTTGAAAAATGGGGAATTGATTTTGTGGGGCCTATTTCACCCCCTGCGTATCGCACCCATACCCAATATATCATCGTGGTTACAGACTATCTCACAAAATGGGTTGAAGCCAAAGCGACACAAAAAGCAGATGCAAGGACCATTGCACAATTTTTGTATGAGAATGTCTTCGTAAGATACGGATTACCAATAGAAATTGTCAGTGATTGAGGAACACATTTGCTTAATGAAGTCATTGAATACCTGCTAGAGGAATTCATGGTCATATATAAAAAATATGCTCCATATAATCCACAAGCAAATGGACAGTAGGCCGAGGCCACAAATAAAACCCTATGCACTATTTTGACTAAAATTGTATTAGAATCAAGGGCAGACTGGGATCAACAATTACACTCTACAATATGGGCATACAGAGTAGCTTATAAAACATCGATAGGAACAACACCGTACAACATGGTGTTTGGTCTAAACACTATATTGCCCATAGAGTTTTTGATTCCAACTCTACAAGTGGCGAAACGCTTAGAATGGATAGGACATGAACTCTTTTCAAGAATAGATGATCTTGAGAAGCTAGATGAACTTCGCCTAAGAGCTGTAGCTTCGATCTCTTCTCAGAAGAGAAGACAAAAGGATTTTGACAAGCATGTGCGCACAAAAGATTTTAAAACAGGTTATTATGTACTTGTTTACACTTTGAAGGAACATGCCAAAAAATTTAAAAAGCGAGGGATGGGACCCTTTGTGATTAGTGACTTATCACAAAGCGGAGCCGTCAAACTTGCGACATTGGAAGGTGAAGAAATGCCAAATTGGATTAGTGGGTGTCGGTTAAAAAAGTATCACTTACCACTAACACATGATATGCTTCAACAAATCCATCATGAAAAACAACGAACAAAGGAGAAACAGAGGGTAAGAGAAGAAGCACAAGCAGAAGCAAAAGAACTCATTGCAAAAAGAAGGCTTCTACGACAACAACAACAAATTGGATGTGAATAAATGCTATTTGATTAACGAATTTTAATGAAGACACAATGGATCCAATAATCGCAGTCAAAGTGGGTAGCAACTAAGTTGACTCGACGACATTGCTTGATTCAGGAGCTCAAGCAAATTGGATCTCTTGCAAATTATATAAACAGCTCAAGCTTGAAGAACAACTCCATCCTACTCAACAAGTGCTGGAAAGCTGTACATCACATTCATTAAGCATGTTGGGCTGGAAGATATTGCATGTACAAATACATCAATATGTTTATCCCCACAAGTTTTATGTAGTTGAGGATGCAAGCACACTACATCCAATGATGTTGGGACAACCATGGCAAAAATAGTATAATGTGCAGATAGATTGGAGTTTGAATACGGTCAAAATTCAACAAGCACAACAACACCAAGTGGTATCATTTTCTCAGAAAACCTGGAAGAACCAGATAATGGTGCCACAATCACTTGATAAAGAGCAAAAAAGATGGGTGCCACTTAACCAGCAAAAGATACCTACGAAGGATAACCAAGAAACCGCCCACCGTGCTCAATCAAAAAGTGAGACACCACAAGCGACAATGAATAGATCAAGGTCATCAATATCCAAATAAAAGGTATGGGTACGGAAGAATGGAAGTGAACGAGCCTACAAACAATAATGCAATAGCAGACGACCTTCGAAAATCAATTTTAAACAAACATCGAACAGGGTCATAAAACAAATCTAGATACCGAAAACCATGCTCAATTGCCAACTACATGAGACACACATTTGGATCCCTAAAGCAATGCTATAGGAACTCCCTTCAGTACAAGCCAAATAAGTAGCAGGACAATCACTAAATCCGACATCGACAAACCGATCTATGTGGGTGCCGATCAAAAGAACAATAATAACGACCAAAAAAGAGGCCATAAACCTACAAATACCTCCAAATCAAAGCTACAAATGGAAATCAAAAGAGAAAAATATTATGGACACATCGAACACGACACTCCCATCCACGGAGACCACAACGACCATACCTACAGTAGCGGCAAACCAAGCCACTTCTGCAAAGAAGACAATCAAACAACGAGCGGCAGAATTACAACTTTTAATTGCAAAGAAAATTTGCCAACCAAACCAAGAACAAACAGGAAACTTCGATGTCGAATGCCAATAAGCATCTTGCTTATTCCCTCCTCTCGCACCGCTTTAATTTTACCATGCATTGACTGAGTATGCATCAGGTAGGGCCACGTTACAAGGCCGTGCATTAGCATGATTTTAACCCATGCAGTGCACATATCCTGAGGTGATACCTTGTCATGCGAGAGGACTCTGATTAGGAGGGGGGGAGGCATTCTCAATGTGAACCCGATGACCTTAAAAAGCAAGTAAAAAGGGCATGTTTTTGACTATTTTTGAGGGGTTATGTTTAATTGTGAAATTTTCTAGACTAACCTAAGTACATATGCCCTTATACAGCATTACTCTACAAATATGTGAGGCCAAATGCCAAATTGAGGCCTATAGGTGTGTGTATATATGTAAAAATAGCCATTTTTTGGGCAAAATATTGGTAAAACGGAGAAATCCGGCCGTTAAAATTACATGTGAGTGTACATAGTGTGTCAGGGTGAAGTTTTTGATTGATTTTGATTTTTGGGGTTTTTCCAGGTTGACTTTGCTATTTTTCTTTTAATTTTACTAATTATTGACAGAGAGACTTCCAAAATACAAAAAGCAGGTGAAAGGTGAACGTAATGAAAAACAAAAAATATGGGGATGATCAGTGACTATAAGATAACCCAGGGTATAGTGTGGGTGCAATTATGAGAATGAAGTGGGAGGCTTGTTGTGGCCAAATTTTGATCGAATCGTCAAAATTCTCAGAAACTGGGTAAACGGAGTCCAAATGAGGAACTTTTCGAGTCTAAACCGAGTTTTACAAAAATTTACAAGCACATGTCAAATTTCATGAAAAGTGGTTCGGGGACCCCCATTATAAGATTTTTTCACCCCACTTAGAACTCATTTCTACTATTTCACTTGTGAGAGAGAGCTCTAGCCACCTAGAGCGCACAGGACTTCCAGCTGATACCCCAGGCACCCGACGGACTCAGCACCTTATGCTCTTTATGTGTATTTGATGTTTTATCGCCAAGACTAGCATAGAACTCCAACGGGGTTTGCAGGGTAGAGGCCTGTGAGCATAGGTAGCCACCTAACGGCTAACCCAATACCAACAAGACTTCATAGGGGGTTTACCCTAGCCTAGAATACCAATCTTGGATCCCAAAAGGAGGCTAGAAAGAAACCGGAAAAACCCTAGCATCTCAAGCCCTGCAAGAGGCCACAAAGAGGAAAATCCAGCAAAAGTGGCCCAAATGATACCAAAAGTCATGGGTAGAAGCTTCTTGATGAACTCTACAAGGCTACATAGTCTACATGGCCATAAGGCGACCCAAAGTAGGCCTAAGCTTTAGAAATGGCATCGGAAACGCAAAGCGTCACTTGGCTCTCATAGCGAAGCGAGTAGTCCGTTTGTCACCAAACTTCACGAGCGGCTTACCAAGGCCTTCAACAACCAAGTCCTATGCTGCTAGACCACTACAAATCATCGGGAGCTTGTGAACACAATCATGGGTGCTTCCAGAGCGACAAATTGCCAAACGAAGCTCAGGTGAAGCCAAAGCCAACAAGAACCACATGGCAAGGTCCCCCAAGGGTTTATGAAGCTATGCTGGTCATCATCAAGAAATTTCATCGCGGAAAAGCACTCCAAGAGTCATAAATTTCCTTTGAGGCTCTGAAAGCAAAGAAGGGAGTTTCTAACTAACCATATGATTTTTTAATTGAAATAAGACACAAAGGGGACTTAGGAAGGTCATATGCACATAGTAGTAGGACTTGCTCAGAAAAAAATGCACAGGAGACATCCTACACGTAGGATGTCTCAAGGCCACTTTGGGCACCCAACTCATCATTCAGCCACACACACAGCCTCTACATGTCATTTACATCTAATCCCTCAAGTTTCACTACATTTGGACCAATTTTGACCTCTTATGCATCAAAAAAGACAAAGTCAGAGCATAGAGGCAAGAAATGGTCATAGACCTATCAAAAATGATCCAAATCAAGTGAAACTTGAACCACACACTCTTCATAACATGTCAAAGCTAACTGTGAGGTCACATCTTCAAAATCATGAAAAAGACATACTACGCGTAGTATGTCTCTAAGCTTGAAATGACCTCCAGATGGATTTTTTTAATCTTCATACATCTTTATCACATTCATACAAGCCCACCCACAAAGTTTCAAGCCAAACAAATCACTTTTTGGACTCATAGCTCCATAGATAGACTTTTCAGACTCTCAAACACCATAAATGGTCTTCCTACCCTCAAAACTTATCCATTTTCAAATCTAAGACCATGGTGATGATCCACAGTCTATACCCTATCATACTAACAAGTTTCATGCAATTCTGAGCAAAAAGACATCCTACGCGTAGTATGTCTCCAGGGTCATTTTGACTTATTGAGCAAAGTTTGACATCATGAATGTGATCAACATGCTACAAGAAGCCTACATATTAAGTTTCAAGTCATTTGGATGCCATTTGCTTATCATTACAGGACATTCTATTCATTTGTATACCAAGAAGCCTAAAATAGTCCAAAATTGCACTTTTTGGTGTCTAAATCAAAATCCAAGCACATAGTTGCGATGTACAGGTCATAAGCTATCATCATGTCAAGTTTCAAGTCATTCTAATGAAAAAGACATACTACACGTAGGATGTCTTTAGGATTATTTTGCAGCACAAATCCTACTGTTTTCACTTGCAGGGCATCCTTAGTTCCTCTTGAGCTCATGTTTCAATTTTCAAGTCAATTGGATAGTTAAAACTCAGTTTATCAGCTAATCTGTAAAGAACGCTAACTTTGGACTATTGAGTGAAACAGGATCCATGGCAGCCGCTAAGTCGCCAGCAAAGAAGAATAGAATGACCAACAAGGATTACCTGGATGAGGTGGAGCCATTTATAATACCAACAGGAACCATAAAGCCCACTACCGCTTGGTTACAAAGCAACTTACTTGAAGCAAATGACCTCAGAATATACCAAGGCATGTTCAAAGACCCAGAGGGCAATGCCATAGAGCTGCCAATGATACCACAAGAACTCAAACGAGTTCACGAGAAGGCTAGAGATAGCGTCTATCTTGGAAAAATTAGACTGACAAAATTATGTTGAGGCTTTGCCAGCAGGAATTGACATTCAAAGAGTCTAGGAATTTGTCACAACAATAAAGGAGAATGGCATAGCCAAGGTGAAAGATCTGCAAGGAAAGAACAGAATGATTGTGATCACGCCAGAGGTGGTTGCAAGTGTCTTGAACCTCTCTAATGTAGGAGACAATGTCAACAAGAGGCGAGAAGAGGTGAAGGTATACAAGGAAACCAAGAAGAACTACACCTTCAAGGATATTGCAGATCCAATAGTGGCAACCATGTGCCAACTATACAACCAATATTTCCATATCTGCCCCAAGAGGCCTCAAAAGTACACTGTGCCACCTGCAGAAATTGGAAAAACATTCACATGGGCAATGAAGACAAGTAGCCCAGGAGAGATAGATTATGCGGCATACCTGCAATACCACATTGTGAGGATGGGAACCAAGAATCCTACATATATCGCAGCAGGGGAGATTCTCACAAAGGTGATATATGAAGCTCTACATGCTAAAGGCCAGTGGCCTCTTCCTCCATCACAGAATGAGTGGTTGAAGCTGACAGAAGGCAATGAAGAGGACCAACCTACAGCTCCCAAGGTGACCACCAGATTGAAGAGAAGGTAAGAGATAGTAGAAGAAGAGCCACCTCAGCCAAAGAAAGGAAAGAAAGCTACCATTCAGATGCCAGCAAAAGAGACTAAATCCCAGAAGGCCGATCGACTAGAGAGGCTGATGGAGAGTTTCAGAGCCCAAAGAATGCTTAAAGGAGATATAAGCGAATTATGGAAGCCCTCACTTGAAGCCATGTTTGGATCTTCTCGAAGGACCCATAGGGATCGCTTTGAAGATTATATAAATAATTTTGAGATCCTAGATGTGACGGCCGAGAATATTCCAATCATACCTTTTACTGAAGAAGAGGTTGATGATGTGAGGCAGCAGCTGTTAGAAGAGCAGGAAAGTGAAGAGCAAGAGAGGAAAACAAAGGCTAATCAAGACTTCACAAAGAAGCCATCAACCCCACCATCCAGCCGCGAATCTAGTCCTCCACCATCACCACCTCCTCCTAGTCCTCCTCAACCTCGGCAAACTGAGGAGTTGAGTAAATCTGAGAAGCAACAAGACTCCAAGAAAGAAGAGGACAAAGAGAAAGAGCACATGGAAGAATTTGAACCAAAGCTTGTGAAACAAGATCCAAAAGCAAAAAACTATGGAATATTCTTGGATCTACTAGCTGCTGGATACACCCGAGAAGAGGCGGCTCATACAGCTTTTCAACTATCAACCCCTAAACCAAAAGAATACAAGATGAGCCCTCGTTTGGTGGAACTAAAGGAGAATGCAACAAATACAATGGAATTGCAACCACAAGCCAAAGATTGAGAAGAAGTGATGCAAAAATTGCAAGGATTAAGAGCCACATCAGTGGCCAAAGAGATTGAGTACGAAGGGCTGAGGTTGAGTGAAGAAAAGGTGAAAGCTGAAGTGGAAACACTTCAGAAGAAAAGTCAAGAGAAAATGCACAGCCAGGCGCAGCTGCGAGCTGAACTAGAAGCAGCACTGAAGAAATGTGAAGAGTTAGAAAGTCAAAACCGAGAAACCAATCAGAAGCTGATGAACTCCAAGGAAGAGTACCACAAAATCAACAATGCTATGAATGAAGCCGAAAAGAAAAGGGATGGGCTCACCCTACAGCTCACGGAAGAGTCAAAACAGGTTGAGAGCTTGAAAGAGGCCAAAGACAAAGCTGAAATATCACATGAGGCTAGCCAAGATGAGGTGATCGAACTAAAGGATCAAATCAAAGTGAAATATCAAATGATTCAGAGGTTGAGAGCATCTCCGGGCAAAGCAAGAGCTGCAGCAGCAACTAGCACTAGCCAAGATAAAGATGTGATTGAAGAACAAATGATAGAACTTCAAAAAGAGCTGACGATTGAAAAGAGGCAGAGAGTGATGTTGGCAGAGGTATTTATGGTGATACAAAGCAGATTGGAAGATGATAAAAAATCATTGAAAGAAGAATTGGTTAAGCTTCAGAAAAGACTAGAAGATGATACAAAGAAGCTGCAGACAAAGAATGATGAGGTAAGGCAGAAGCTAGAGAGAGCTAATAGGGTCAATGCAGAACTTAATGACCTATTAGTAGCTGTGACAGAACAAGCTCAGTTAGCAAAAGATGACTTACAGAAGCAATTGGACGAACTTAAGAGCCAAACAAGTGAAGAACATCAAAAAATTCATGCGTCGGCTGCTATGAAAGGAATTGATATAGAGAATGTGTCAGATCCAGTGGACACAACAATACAGGAGGACATTCTTGTGGGACCATTACAAGAGCCCTGGGATCTGACACAAGAAGAAGAAGACAATCTACAGAAATCAATAGAAGCAGCCATAAAAGACACCGCCAAAGAAGCAATGCAGTGGGAGCAGAGGATATTGAATTCAATGACCATTCAAAAATTAGATGCAAATGTTGTTCGACATGAATGGCTACAACCCTCTCTCCCCTATCCTCTTCTAAAATATGAGGTTGCTACAATCAACAAGAGGATTAAAGAGGAGCCTATAGTGCCGTTGTACCATGAAGACATCACCAAACCAGAAAAATGGTCAGAGACGACCTCAGCTTTTGCCCTCTACTAAGGATGTAGACATGGAAGGAACATGAATTGCTGAAGAGAAGCCACCCCATGTGGCTCAACTACCCGGAGTTTCCAGGCTTGAAGGCAGGCAAGAGAATGAGTGAGCAATACATGGTGAAAACCCTAACGGGTTCCATTAAATTGTTCACTGGCTCGCCTAACCTCTCTTGCATTATGCTCAAAAAGATATGTAAAATACTTCTGGCAGTCTTTCACGTCTTCAAACCTGGACAAGCCACAGACAGCGTATTATTCTTCTAGGACACTTATACATGTGCTTATGAACTGTCTGCTCAACCTTCCCATGAGGTGATACATGCCCTCTACCAAAGAATAATATTCCTGCCCTCATATCATCTCCACGCCTTTGAAGAAGCCTTCTACATCGGCTTCTTTACCATCGACATAGATATATTCGGCCCAACATTATTGGCCTAGCATGCACGGTATGAGTCTGTTCTGAAGATGTGAGACATCCTCCACTGAAGCAGCGGCTCTACTGTCATGTCAGGGATGATATGAGCTAGGAGGGGGGGAGTGTTAGCTGAAGACTCTGGCGGCCACACTCAACTAAAGACTGACGAAATGAGAAAAGAAGGAAATCCTATGTAGTCATTCTTTGATTAAGAAAACATGTAATTTCACTTGTAAATACTTGGGACTTGCAAAAGTTTCCAATTTTGTATATTATTTTTTCCATTAGATTGAGTAGGATTTCACTTTAGAATAGGAGGTTTTGTATTTGGAAGGTATATATACCAAATTCTAACCTTAATGACAGGACCCCTCTTGTTCATTCTATGAAGTGTCTGTGAGAAGCGTATTCTGTGTATGAGAGAGAGTGAGAGTTTATCTTGACGCTATGCGCACATAGGTGGTCGGCATTGAGTACGGAGAAGTGCCACGTGCTGCCCCCGGAGAGAGCTACAGGCCAATACCTACATTGCACGTGTATGACCCGGCTTCGCGAGATTGACTTGCGAGCTATTTCTAGGGATTCGGTAAGCAAACGGTGTCTATTTTTGCATTTCAGCAGAGTCCACACATTCATATTGACTAGAGCTACACATTAGGCACCTTAGTTTTCAGAAACGTCAACCTGCAGAAACCTGTCAGACATCCTACATGATTGCATTGGGGATCATGGACCTTAGGGAGAGTGGCCTATTTGTGTTAATAGGATATCCCTCAAGTTTCGTAGCATTTCGAGAACGTCCAATGGGTATTTGGCTCATGGAAGCGTTGTAGGAAATCTCCTCCTCTGCACAAGAGTAGGCTGTAACTTAGACATTGGGTAGAGACCTCTGTAGGAAGTAATCAATAGTCGGTCGAGTGTAGGTTGACACCCTATGCTTGCTTCCACGCGCCTACGGGTCGAGCTTCGTCCTTAGCTGACGATTCTTGTTAGGTGAGTTCTCGTTGTGCTGACGTCCATCGTGGCGTATCCGCCAACAGTATACATGGATGATCTATACATACATTCATCAATCCGGGCTGATCATTTTGAACACCTCAAAAAGGTATTCGAAAAATGTAGACTTTATAGGAAAAATTCTTGGACACATAGTGGTAAAAAATGGCATAGCTACTGATATGGATAAAATTCATGTTATTGATGATTTTCTTAGACCAAAAATAGTCAAGGAGGTTCAACCCTTTATGGGGCATTGTGGATATTATAGACGGTTCATTTATATGTACACTATAATTGCAAAATCCATGTATAGCTTGATTACACACTTTGAATGGACCGAGGCATGTGAAGAATCCATGTATAGCTTGATTACACACTATGAATGGACCGAGGCATGTGAAGAATCCTTCATGAAGCTTAAACGAGCTCTCACTTCAGCTCCAATATTGAAAGCACCAGATTGGAATAAGATATTCCACATACATGTAGATGCTTCCAATTTTGCCGTAGGTTGTATACTAGCTCAACTAGGAGACGGGAAAATCGATTTTCCTATTTCTTATGCTAGCCTATAGTTGAACTTGGCAGAAAAGAATCAAACTATTACAGAAAGTTCATGTCCTCATGAATTTGTATGCTTACCAGATGAACATATGAATGAGACGATGATCCTTGGAATTCCCTGGATATAGACATACAAAGCAGTACCAGATTGGGATACAAATCAGCTCAAGCTATCACCTAAAGGCAAGCAACTCATTGTTCCAATTGTACCAAGCAAGGAGGAATGGAAAGGAAGCAATCAGCAGACCAAACCACGAATTAATCAATCCTCCCCATCCTATGAACAAGGAAATGCTACAGGTAGCATGCAAGGAGTCAGGAAAATTTGGGTACCAAAAACACAGCTTAAGGATAAGCCGATTCAAATCTGGGTGCCCATAACATCATCAACATCACCAAAGACGGTTCCAAAGTTCAAAACACAAAGACAAGAATCTCGAAGCAAGGAACCTAACATGAAATGGGTTTGGAGGAAAAAATAGCACTTACTTCTCCGCAAACGGGAAAACCAATCAAGCTATGGAGAGCTAAGTCTTAGAAGACTCCACCACACCACTCTGCACCAAGCAAACCAAGCTACCAATGGCAAGAAAATGCTTGAAAACAACCATTATTGGTACCTAAAGCCCAGGCAATCAGCGTGTTGAAGCATCCTGATGGCACAATCAAGCAGAGAGCACACAAGCTACAAGATTTTCTCTTTGGAAGACAATATCAAAAAGCCTCAACATCAGAAACCCTTGAGTTAATTACTCAAGACTCAACTCTTGCACAACATATTGGTTTGAACTGCATTGATCTTCAAAGCATGGTAGAGCCAACCAAGGCTATGCATAGACACGATTGTTCAACCCATGCACACAGTCGTCTTGGAGTACGCCATCTAGGAGGGCACTATGTATTTAAGAGTTATGTTTGAAGAGGGAGGAAAAAGTTTGATGTTAACGTGTGAATTTTTGCAAAATTAACTAATTATGCCCTTATATATCATCAAAACAAGGAAAAATTCACTGATAGAATCTTCCCGATGAGTGTAAATAGTGTATATACTATCAAAAAACCATCAATAATTAGTCCTTTTTGGTTATTTTTCATCATTTTTCTCGATATTGAGACTTAAGAATAGAGAAGTCCAATAAAAAACAATAAAGCTGTATTTTTTAATGGATTTTTTTAATTATCGGATTTTCACTTTGCTTTTTTAGCACATTTTGTTATTTTCTTTGATTTTTCTCAATAAACAGGTCAAAAATTAATAATAAACAGCAAGGGAGCTCAAAATGGAAAAAATGAAGACACGATGGTGATATGAAATTCAAGGTGCACAAACACAAAAAAATTCAATCAAATCGGAAGATGGAAGCACAAAGCCTAAATTAGGCGGCCATACCTACTTTTGCAGAATTCTTGTAGAATGAGCTACATGAATCCGATTCAAAATTTTTTTGAGTCTAACATAAATTTTACGGCCTAATAGGACTAAGGGGGAATCTGGAGAATAATGGTTCAGAAAGCCCGAGCATAGACACCCAAGGTAGGCTAAAATCACCTCATTTCCACTTGTTGCCCTTGGAGAGAGAGCATTTCGACCTCTTCACGCGTACTTTTTGGAGCCTACAGTCACCCGTTTTCAACGTCGTCTCAGGCGAGACATGAGGGGTAAGTTCTTTACACATCAATGATCCATTTTGTACGGCCAAAAGCTAGTCTAAACCCTTAGAAAAAACCCTAGAATCCGAGCAGTGCACGAAGACCTACGACGAGAAACTAACCATAGCGTCTTGTCAGCTTAACCAAATCGGATGATATTTGAACTATAGCATGCCTTAACATAATAGAACCTTTCTATATCATCAGTTGACCATTCGGCAAGGGTCAAGGGGGTCCCCAGAAGAAAAGCTAGATTTTTGGCAGATGCCAAAATTTGGTTCTAACTCCATAGACAACTGGCCTACGAGGTTTATATAAAATGTATTTGATTGATTTTGTGAAATCAATCAAGAAAAGCCCTCGAAAAGAAAAAAAATGGCTCGAAGTCTACAAAGTGTCAAATTCGACATACGAGGTTAGACTGACTCCAAATAGGCCAAAATTGGATGAGCTACTTCACAACTATGTTGCGGACAAGTCCATAGCCTTAGAGATGACTAACCAACTCAACAGGTAGTGTAGTCATAGAGTTCAGTGATTTCAAAGTCGATAAATCACAAAGTAATGCCGGCAAGAACAAACTTTACCATATTCAATTCAAGACTTGTTTTAGGCGTATAGAATGTGTTTAGGTCAAAACTTTTAAGTTTTGCAAGAAAAATGTGACTGCTGTGAATAATCGCGATTATTTACTTTTGCACTATTTTTGCTTGAAAGTTGTATCATCACCTCAATATCATTTGTACACACATAATACATGCCAAAAATCAAGTATGAGCCAAAATGATCACATATAACTTGGAAAATTGCCAAAAAATGCAAAGAAGTCTTTGCCAATTTCTGAGTTATGGACCATATTTCTTGATCCAAATCACCTCATATTCCATACACAAGGTCTATACAATGCGTAGAACCAAGTTGTGCCAAAAAGATTTTGGTAGAAAAGTTAATAATCGCGATTATTTACTTTTTGGCCAAAATGATAGAAATTGGCAAGTTTACCATCATACATCCAAAGTACATGATGTGCTAAGCCCACTAGCCAAGTTTGAACAAATTTGAAGCTCAAAATGTCAAATTTCCTTTATATCTATTGTTTCAAAGACCTAAAGTCAAAATCTGGTACCATTTTCATCCTAGGCATCCAAATGAGCCCATATTTCACTTAGAGTATCTATTTGGTATATACTTCAAGCCTGTAATTCCAAATTTGCAAAAAGTTAAAAAAATTACTCAGTTGTAAATAATCGCTACTATTTATTTTTGTTGCAACTTTTTGTTTGGACTTTATAATTTTGTTCCTTGCATGTTTTTATGCATCTATGCTTGTTCAAAATTTGATTTGAAGCAAATTGGACCAAAATTATCGGCATTTCAGACTGAAGGACATTTTAGAGAAAAAGCTGTCAAATTTGCTAACTTTGACACTTTATTCACTGAACAGGAGCCATGCAAGCAACAAAGAAGTCCAAGAAGAAGCTCAACCAAAAAGAAAAATTGGAAGAGCTACCGGCATATCAACTAGACCCCGATTCAGTGAAGAATGCAAAAGCAACCTATCTCTCAAAGGAACAGCTTAAAGAGCACAACACCACAGTGTTCACTGGCCGATTCAAGAGCGAGGAGGGACATCAGGTAGAGCCGCAACTTCTACCCAAAGAAGTATATGATGTCACCGCAAAGCCCGAAACCAAAGAAGCCAACAGAAGGCTAGGACTCAGAGAGTTCTACGAACAAGAGCCGTGTGGAGTGGACTTCCAAAAGGCTTACGAGCTTTTGTCCACGATCAAAGAAGATGGAACTGCATAGATCTCTGACCCTCAAGGGAATAAGGTTGAAGTTGTGATTACCAAGGAGATAGTGGCAGAAGCACTCAGACTACCAACAGAAGGAATGGCAATGAGGGCAAGAGATAGGAAGACGGACGAAACTTTCACCAAAGAGATCGCCGTGGCCACATTTGCAGACCTCATTCATAAACAGGTGGAAGAGCCTGCAAGGTTGTACCACCAGCACTTCCATTTCCTTGCTAAGAGGTCGCCAAGTTATACAACGCCCAATCATGCGGTTGCCACAACCTTTATGCAAGTCCTCAAATCAATGACCACGTAGCCAATTGACCACGAAAAAATGTCTTGTCCACATTAAAAGGGATAAAGAAAGAAGGAAAAAACACATACCTGAGTGCACCAGAGGTTTTGACAAGGATTGCTTACCATGCCATCGGCATGGATGACAACTTACCACTTGTCCCAGATCAGAACACTTGGATAGTGTCAGCATAACCTTCCCCTCGAGCTATAAGATCTGCCAAGAGATCCTACAAGTTTGATGAAGAGTTGGCTGAGAGCTCGCCAGAACAACACAGCAGTGATAGCTCAGATAATGAAGAAAAAAGAGAAGGACAAGAGGAAATGCAGGGAAAAGCTGTGGTAGCACACCAGAAGGAATGTTATGAAATATGACGTAGGAAGTAAATAATTGAGTAGATTATTTAATGAAGAGAGATAATTTTCACACACAAGAGATTATAGAGTAAAGAGAGAGAGTACACACGATATATGTGGTTCACCCAATGTGGGTTACTTCCACGAAAAAGCAGCCATTCAATGGCTTTAGTACTTCAAAACAAGAAGTAGGTTACAAAGGGATTATACCCTTTTGGAGCTCCCGCCTTGCTTCACTCTCACCACCTTACACCCACCTTGTTGCATCAACTTCACACTGTGAAATGTGTGTAGAATGGCCTCCTTTTATAGGCCAAAAGGGCTTCCCTCTCTCATGGGAGGCAGCCATGTGTAGCCGCCTTTGTGTAGATAAGTCCAAATTGGACGCTCCAATCCGCCCATGTGTGATGCCCTTGAAAATACAAGTCCGCTTTTGAATTCAGCCATTGGCCACCGGCCATTGACTTTTGACCACTGGACACCGGCCAATCGATCGGTCGTTTTCCGATCACTTTTCGGCCGCCGTCGGGCCATAATATTCCGGCGAAAAGGAATATTCTGGTGCGAAACTGGGCGTGAATTTTTTTGTTTTCAGCGAGTGATTTTTCTTGACGCACAATGGCTTCTCCTCATAATGGGAGCCTTACAAATGTGTGTTTTTAACACAAAAATTTACAAGGGGTAAATCAAGCTCCATACTTAACAATCTCCCACTTGGAGACTGATCTCCAAACCAAACCAAACCTGTGACTGCTTTCCATCCTAGCTTTTTATCCTTGAATGCCGATTGAAAATGAGCAAAAGCTCAACTTCTCCTTGTTGATGACCTTTGTAAACATGTTTGCAGGATTTTCACTTGTATGCACCTTTCCTAGCTTTAGTTGTCCCTCTTCCAAAAGAGTGCGTATGAAGTGATATCTCACCTCAATGTGCTTTGTGCTTGAATGAAAGGCTAAGTTCTTTGCAAGATGGATAGCGCTTTGGCTATCACTGTACAAGACACAATTGTTTTGTTTAAATCCAAGCTATTCTAAGAATTTGTGAAGCCACATAATTTATTTGCTTGCCTCCGTCATTGCTACATACTCTGCTTCCGTGGTATAAAGTGACACCACTTTCTGCAGCTTTGAAGCCCAACTTACTGCTGTGCCTCCAACTTTGAATAAATAGCTAGTAGTGCTCCTTTGAGTATCTTTGTCACCTACCATATCTGCATCAGCATATCCTTGAAGAAAAATATCAGTTTCTCCAAAATACAAAGCATTTGTTGTTGTTCCTTTTAGATACCTAAGTATCCACTTCATAGCTTGCCTATGCTCTTTACCTTGGTTGTCCATGAACCTACTTACAACTCCCACTGCATATGCAATGTCTGTCCTTGTCCAGACCATAGCATACATAAGAGAACCTACCGCTACAGCATATGGAACTTTAGACATATAGGCTATCTCCTCTTGTGTCTTTGGACACATATCCTTGGTTAGTTTAAAGTGACTAGCCAAGGTGTAGAAACCATTTTTGCATTTTGCATTGCAAACCTTTCTAGTACCTTCTTGATGTAATCCTCTTGAGATAGGTTTATTGTCTTCTTTGTCCTATCCCTTGATATCTTCATACCAAGTATCCTCTTTGCAGAACCTAAATCTTTCATTGAAAAAGATCTAGATAGCTCCTCTTTTAGGTCTTTGATGTCCTGCATGTTAGCACTTGCAATCAGCATGTCATCAACATACAACATTAGGATGATGAACTTCCCATCTCCCAAATTCTTTGTGTAGGCACAGTGATCCGAGTTGCATCTTGTGAATCCATGATCCAGCATCCATCAATCGAACTTCAAGTACCATTGTCTTGATGCTTGCTTTAAACCATACAAGATCTTCTTTAATTTGCAAACCATTTTCTCCTTAACTTTTACTTCATACCGCTTTGGTTGAAGCATGTAAATTTCCTCCTCTAAGTCACTGTCAGGGAATGTCGTATTTACATTCATTTGCTCAAGATTTAGATCATGAGTAGCCATAAGGCTTCTTAAGACAAGCCTAATTGAGTTCATTTTTACAACAGGAGAAAATATTTCATTGAAGTCAATACCTTTCTTTTGAGAAAACCCTTTTACCACAAGCCTAGACTTGTACCTTTTCTTCCCACCTTCTTCTTCCTTCAGCTTATACACCCATTTGTTCTGAAGTGACCACTTACCTTTAGGCAACTCAACCAACTCCCATGTTTGGTTGCCATCTAATAAGTCCATATCCACTTGCATGCTCTTCATCCATTCTTCTTTGGATTCGTGTTGCATAGCTTCTTTGTATGACTCCGGCTCTCCAGAATATGAGATCAAGAGATGGTTGAAGGAAGGAATGAACCTTTCTGGAGGTCTACTTGCTCTTGTAGATCTTTGGGGAATAGGTTGAGGCTCCTCATTTGGTTGACGTTGTTGCACATTGTCACCGTTTGTAGCCATTGTCACCGATGAAAAGGAATATTCCGACAAAGCTAGTCTCGAGCTTAGGCTTGAGACTCGGGGTGAAATTTTTGGTTTTCTGTGAATATTTTTATTTCCGGCGAGTGATTTTTCTTTACGCACGATGACTTCTCCTGATAATGGGGGCCTTACAAATGTGTGTTTATAACACAAAAAATTACAAGGGGTAAATCAAGCTCCATACTTAACAAGGAATCCGTATAAAAGCAAGCCCGGTTTGAACGAGAAAAACATTCTTACCAACATAGTCACCAAGCACAAGGAAAGGACCCGGAAAAGTGGGTGCCTATTGGGCTTAAATGACCAAGAACCAAGCATCACACCAGGAAGCACGTTAAAGACCCCACGGAATCCCTAGAATGGATGTATCAATAAGTAGAAGCTTTAAAGCTAAAAGAAGCACAAGAAGCCGCAAGTAAAGCTAAAGAGGTGGCACAAGAGCAAAAGCAAGCAGAGGAAGCCACTTCACAAGGAGAAGAACAACATGCTCAAGGTGATGTGTCTCCCTGCATCTCTTCTCCTGTTTTCGAACACCAAGATCACCCAATGCCTAGCCCACCACCATCACTAGCAGTTAGAACCAAAGTAACTGAGCAAACAAAGCCTGAATAGGAAAAGGCAGCTAAATCTACACAGGAACCCGAACAAAAAGAGACTGCTGAATCAACAGAAAAGGCAGCTGAGTCTACACAAGAACAGGAAAAGGAGCACGACAAAGAGCCAGAAAGGGTAGCCAATCCTGGACCAGAAGAGGACACCACAAAGTCTGAGCACACAAGAGAACAGGAGATCGAGGAAACACCCTCTACCTCAACACAGCATGAGAAGGCCGAGCCATCCACGAAGCCTTAGGATGATAAGACAGAAGAAGATCAGCCACAGCCACAAGGGAAACAACAACCAACAACCATGATGCAGCCAAAGGATACACAAGAGACTGTAGAAATCATCAAATCAGTTGGCACGTAATGAAGACTGGAAATCAAATGATGAAGTCATCCTGCAAGTAAATGAGTATGCTAAGCAAATGCAGGATATGGCTAAACGACTTTGCTTAGCAGCACTTGGCCGTATCACAAGGGCCAAAGAGTTAGAGATGGTGATTGACGCACTCCAAGGGGAGTTAGACAACCGGCTCAATGTCATTACCGATCTACAGAGGCAAGTGCAAGAGTTGAAAGCGAAAGCTGAACAACATCAGCTCGCCACAGATAAGCAATAGAAAGAAATGGAGGATCTTGGTGAGTTGCTTACAAAATTGTCAGAGGTTACAAATGAGCTTCTAACTACAACCCTCTCAGTTTAGAAAATTCTGGTACAATTAGAAGTGGCCAATGCTTCCTTATAGTCCTTAGAACAAAGGATAAATGATCATGTGATATTCTTGCGGAAAATACAAGATAATCAAGACGTAGCCTCGATCAAGGGCACAGACAAGGTCTACAAGGCACTAGAGAAGAAAAACAAAGACCTCGAGCTGGAGCTTAAGCTAGAGCAGTCTCAGCACAGAGACCTGGCTTTAATGCGGGTCCAAAGAGAAGACAAGCTACTGAAGGAAATAGCTAAACTCAAAAGAGTCAACCACCTATTGAGAGAGGGACAACCCAAAACACAAGAAGAGGCTCGCACTTCAGCGAAACCTCAAATAGAATTCCCCTTAGTTGCATTCGCTAAATTGGAGACGCAGTTAGCGATAGAGCTAGGTGGCGAGGAGTTTCAAGTACCCATTACCGAAGCAGAAACAGTACCAATGGTCCAACTTGTTAGGGGCACACAGCCCTAACAGGTATTCAATGCAAGAAACATGCAGTTTACAGGAATCAGGAACAGTAAACTATGTATTTGTACACAATACTGCAAAGTAGATAAGCAAAGAACACCATAAGGAAGAGGAAGAGAGACTGCCATCAGATTATCTTCATCATCATCACCCAATTACAGAGAGTAAACAGTAGTACGAGATCAGGAGATAGAGAACTACATCGACAGGAATGCCCATAACTGCCCCTCGTCATCAGATACCATAAGGCACATTCACAACTACCCAAAATTATAAGTACTAATGTCCACATATCCCTAAGGTTCAAAAGTTAAAGGTCTTTAGTTATAGTTCAAAAAGTAATAGCTTGACTTCCCTGAAAGCCCTGATAAATTAGGCACTAACACCTGGCACACCTGGTGGGCAATGTTTCTCAAACATTGTGAGAACCCACAATATCCATTGATCAAAAAATTCATCCACCAGCTGATCCTTTAATTCAGTTTGTTGTGAAACTGCTGCTGTAGTTGGAGTTTCCTTGTCAAACTCTTCAACCTCTGCATCCACTTGAACTGTAACTGCCTCCTTAGTACTTTCAATCTCCTGACAGAGTTTCTCATCCACAATCATTTGCACTGGATCATTTAAGTCGTGAATTCCTCCTACAGCTTCTGTGTCCTCCTCTGCAACATCTTTAAAATGTCCTACAACTGCACTTTTCCTTGTGTCTTCAGTAATATGCTCCTGCACTTCTGCTGCCACATCAGTTCCTGCAAACACTTCAGATTTTTTTTTTTAACAAACACCTGCTCAGATTGTTGGCCTTCTTGTTGCTGCAGCTGCATCTTCAGATCCTCCAACTGCTCTTTTAGGTCAGTATACTGCTGCTTCAGTTCAGTATTCTGCTTCTCCATAAACAAGTTTTCCTCCTTCATCTCCTCCTCTGCACACATTTGATATGGTTTACTCACCACATCATACACCATTACTTTCATTTTCTCCCAAACTCTCTTCATGTAGTCCATCACTTCAGTCTTCATTTTCTCCACATTTGTTGAATTGAGATACCTTCTACAAAGTAGAAAAATCTACTTGGCTGAATTACCCCAGATTGCCTGCTCTAGAAAAGGAACCACCGACTAAAGAATACATGGTGAAAACCCTCAAGGATGTCATGTCATTCTTTAAAAGTCTACTAAATTTTTTATGTGCAATGTTATACAGGATCTACCAAATGTTGCTCACTTGCATCGAAGTGTTCCATGAGCCAGAGCATGCAGGTGCCCCCTAGATGCCATTCCTCAAGGGTAACAAAGGGTTGTGCTATAATCTCAATGGCCAACCTTTCGAAGAAGTCCTCTATGGCTTCTATGCTAGGTGTATGTTTCTACCATCTCACAATATGCTGGCATTCGAGGAAGCATTCTACAAAGGATTCTTCACTCGATAAATGAAAATATTTAGGCTAGTGATCAAAAACCTGACATCAAGGTTTGTAGGCTACTCAGCAGTGGAGCTGAAGAACAAAGTCACCATGCAATTTTTGTAAGTGCCCGATAAAGAGTGAAAGTCAGATACCAAAAGGCACTCAATGCGCTTAAAGACCGCCTCGCTAGCCATCAACCCGAAGACTACTTCAGTCCATAAAGCTATATCAAGGGATGACACAGGCAAGGAGGGGGGGAATGTTAGCAGCAAGCTGACACGGACACCATGGATACCATTTTTTGGAGCTCTCATTGTAAAAACACTTATTATTTTGATAAATCGAGAATATTGTAACTCCTATTTTTTGGATAAACCTTGTAATTGATGAGCCGGGGCTACAAGCTTCGAGATTGTATCAACCTATCATTGTACCCATCTTTGGTAGAAATCCTAGACTATTAGTTTTGAACACCAAAACCTTGGCTAAAATATAAAACCCAATTTTTGTAAGTTATTTGTAAGTTTTGGATAATGAAATATAAGTGTGAGCTAACGGCGCTCACTTCTCTCCTTCTTGCGCTTCCAACTCCCTCCGCGATTGTCACATTGCAGTCATGTTTGCTGTATTGCAACCGCAGGTAAGAGCTCTACGCATTGATGTAAACACATCACAGTATTTGTAGCTTTTGGCGACGTTGCGTGCAGCCTAATTTCATCATAAGTATAAATTTACACTTCAAAGTAAAAAAATAAGCATAGGTGGGTATTGGGGCAACGTTGCTAAGCATTTAGATGCATTCTGGGTCGAAAACGACTAGGTCAAAACTCCACTGCTGTTATATAATTGCGATTTTGGCACTTGAACTAAATTGGGGTTTTAGACCATAAGCATGTGTGCTTAGGTCTTATAAACTTGTCCTAGAAGTTTTGTTTACATTTGGATGTCATTTGATGCTGTAACGGATGTGATTTGTTTGCCTATGAGCGATTGGCTTTTGATGATTTCAGTCACTTAGAGTGTAGATTGAGCTAGATGCAAGTTTTTAGTTGTTTTCCGAGAGATTGACAACCTCTTGTAGCCTCTATGCACTAGTCAAGTTAGCTTTGTCCCATGGATTGACAATCTAATCGTGGTTCTTGCTAAAACTACAATAAGATAGGATAGTGAGGTTAGACACCCGTCCCACAGAGACAGTCACATGCTTAATAGGTTTTCTACATATTTTTGCAGTCACTTTTCTTGTGGGATGTGTTTTGAGCATGTTTTCTTAGTAGCATATATGGTTATGCGCTTTATGCTCGGTTGATCTGTTTGTCCTAGGTTGTATGTCTGTAGATAGCAGATTGTAGAGCTAGTTTTATGCATATGCAAGCATCATTTTTGATGCAGTTGATCATGGTTTTTCATGATTGTGTAGTGGTCGATTGATCTCCCACTTTGTTGCTAGTTTGACATAGTCTATGGTTGAAATTTTGCTTGAGGTTTTGTTTAGGATTACAAGGGAGACTCTACCAATTTTCTCCTAGGATTTCTTGCCATAGTCGCTTGGCATCCATATAGCAGATATATGTGACAAGGATAGCTTTTCTATGAGTGGTTCATTGCTAGGAAGAGACAAGCCTTGGATCTCCCCTCTCATAGCATAGTCTTGTAGCATTGTAACCAGAGGATGTGAGCCGATGGCAAACAACACAAGGGCAAAGGGACAACCTTTCTTACTCGATCTCTTGATCTCAAAGGTACCCACAATTTTTTTGTTAAATAGTATCTCAAAGTGGCTTCCAAAACTGAGGGTGATAGCTAACCGCCGACACATATGTGGCCATAAGCCGAAAGCCTTCGTAACCTCATCAATGAAAGACCGTGTAATTCTATCATATGTACAAGAAAATAGATGAGAGACTCTTTTAACCTATGCCCACTGGCTTACTCTGTCGATGTACATGCAGTTGTATCGGCTCTAGTTAGATAAGTGTGCATACCCAGACTAGAGCATGCATGTAAATCTCGTAGACAACTCTTTATGGTCTGGAAAGCTCCACGAAGCGACATGCTAGTGTCAGCCACCGTAGGACTGACAATCCCTGCTACAAATACTCCCACTGTAGTTGCTAGGTTGGGCCTTGACAGTAACAAGTCGAACATAAGATGCCCGCATGCTGACAAAATTTGTGCAAAACTGGATGTACTCGCCTCCCGTATGTTATCTACAATCACTACATCATCAAGACTACCCATCACGTATAGATGTGTCAACATCGACAGTGGGGAAGCTACGTACCTCTCACGCATATGCAAAACTGTGCATCCTAGCATCAACTCATTAGCCTCTAACATGAGCATATCAAAAAATTCCATATCTGTCAGCTCTATGTGTGTGTCTAGGGAGCACACTTGCTCTACCTCTACCTGCACAAAGTCTGAAAACACCTGATGTGTCTCACTAGAACACTACGGCTCTACCTTTGTCTCTATAGAGTCTTCTAGCATGTCTTGCACAGCTAAATGCTCTCTCTCATGAGCATGGTGGATATCACTTGCAAAAGAGACACATCTCGTCTCTCGCTCAAAGCATGCCAACAACAAAAGCAAGACTACACCGTCTCGAACCTCAAACACATACATAGGATATACCAAACCGCTACGGGCTCCTCTAGAAATCATTAGTGAACCACAATGCATTTGGAAAAACTGCTCTCTAAGTAGTATGTGACAACCAAAAGCTACAACTTTCTTACTGAGATCAAGATCTGTCTCATCTGAGGAATGTAGCGCACGTGTCGTCGTGTGTATGACGCACCACTGGGAAATGACAAACAAACGTCTCTTGCATCCTCTATGTCAAACTCCGAGCTATCAACCAAGTGCACACAGCCAAGTCTCCCACTAGAAAATGTGCTAAGCCACTAACGACATGGTGTGACGTGAAAAACAACATCGCTATCTAGTAACCACTATGGAGAAAGTGTGCTACCCATAGGTATATCTACAAGAGGTACTCTCGAGGAAACCATGACATCACTGCCATCAGCATAGACTGCCACTGGGACTATCTCTCTAACTTGTATCAAAGTGGTATCTACATCACGCATACATCTTTTCTACTGTCTCATACATTTGAAACAACGGTGTCTAATGTGCCATGTGTGGCCACAATGCCGACAATACAAGTATTTCAAGAACAAGACCGCCGTCTCTCAAAAGTCACAGTAGTGGACTCTACATTGTCACACATATCTGCAACCATAAGTGAATGGCCAAGAACCAAAGTATGGCAAGAAATCTGCGAAAAATATGACAGAATCTCCCCTGTAAAACTGAGCAAAACCTCAAGTACAATCTCAACCATATACCATGCTAAAAGATGGCAACAAAGTGGGAGCAGCAAAATTGATGCTCACATATGCCTAAAAGCAACTCCACAATATGCAAACTCTCATTAGGAGAAATATGAACCTTGCATGGGCCTTGTAAGGAATCCTAATTTTTAGGGATTAAGGCTAATGGTGTGTAGGGTTAAGGGGACAAGGGCATTCAAGAAGCTAGTTTTGAGTAGGCTTTTCTAGCCTTTTTTTTAGACACATGTAGGATGTGGACCTAAGAGGTCACCTTCTCTCTCTAGCTTTTGAAAAGTGAAGGGAGTAAAGAGGTGTGGCCACATCATCAAAAACGTGGATCACTAAGAGCCAAAATTTGACTTTTTTAAAAAAAAGTTATTTTTACTTATTTTTGACTTAAAACTCCCCCCCAACATATATCCATATCAAAAAAGTATTTTTTGACATTTTTTTAAACTTACAAGCACTAAAAGTCCATTTTTTCAAAAAAAAAACTCCCCCCAAAAAAAAAAAACTTTCTTCTCTCTTCCTCCTCCCTCCTTTCTCCCTCTCCTCTCCCTCCCTGCCCCTTCTCTCCTCCTCCTCCCCTCTGTCCCACTGTCCCCTTCTCTCCTCCCATGTTCCTCCCTCTCCCTCCCTGCCCCCTTCTCTCCTCCTTCTCCACTCTCTCTCTCTCTCCCCCACTACCCCCTTGTCTTCTCCCATGTTCCTCTCTCTCCCTCCCCCCTCTCTCTTTTCATCCTTTGCTTCCTCATGCAACAACTACCATGGTGCTCAAGGACATCACAAATCGTATGCATACATATTTGCTTGTTCGCAACGTTTGCATCGAAGGCCGCACGTGAGGGTGAGCAGAGGTCATTCCAGGAACGTCGTAGCATCGGTGAGATGAATGTTGACGATTCTTCAATATCTTGCCAATACCATCACATATTTGAATAAAACACCCCTTTATGCAAGGTAACAATATACTTCTTACTTTTGATTGTGTTCTTCTTATCATAAACTTTGAAGTCTAAGGTGTTGCCTCTACTTGTTTTGTAGTGCTTGGCACAAAGGTTGCTTTTATGCACAAATAGTGAAAGGCTGCAGGTTAGAGAGGCCAAGTGTCACCACTTTTCCTCTAAAACAATCTTCTTTGTTACATCTTGCAGGTAGGTGCTTCAAATCCATGCTTATTAGGGGTGGTAGTCTCATCCTAAAGTATATTTTTATATTGTTTATTCCCAGCTAGATAGAAATACTTGCAAATTTGTACAACATATACTTAACAAGTATCTTCATTATATAGCTTGCAAATGTTGAATTCATACATGTTTTTGTTACAAGGTGACCTCTTGTTATTCTAGTTGAGTGGCGTTGTTTGCAAGAACGGCTCAAGGAACTGGCATAACATGAAGCTTTTACGGTGGCACAAAGCTCTCCTCAGCGGCAATGTGGCTCCCACTACACCAAAAATCATTATGCTGACATGAAGAGATCCCTAGTAGGACAATGCAAAAACTTTTCATCAGCAGCAACACACTCTTTCCTAACATGAGGGCACTCCTACCAAAGATATTTTTATGTGATAGGTCACCCCAGAAGCATACCATGTCATGGAATGGATGTAAGAACTATGACCACACTACTCCTTGTAAAGTGTTCACAGATGTATGTTTATCAAAGTTAATGAGAAGAAATTTGGACTTTTTTGTTTGTTGATGTGTAAGAGCACTCTAGATCTACCATATTTTAGATTGTTTGATAAGTTAAATAAAATTTGTAGTCATTTAAAGTGTAAGTTTGTTTTTGTTTGGTAAGATTGTACATGAGAAGACATAATAAAGTATAAGAGATCTTGACGGAATAAGCCTCGATTAGATTCCTACCATGCACTTGTGACACCAGACCTCTCCTTGAACCTTTTGATTTCTATCATTGTGGGAAGTCTAAGGGTGGTCTATTTTCAAATTTTTAGCAATAACTTTTTTTAAAAGGAAATTTTGGTTATTTTAAAGTTTGTACACAGTCTAGGAGTTCATTCTGATTGTTTTCCTTCAGTTTCAATTTTTGATCGAGGGCACTCCTTGGAAGCCACTTTTGAAGGTGTTAGGGTGAGATTTTGAGAAAGTTTTGTATGTAGGAAATGCAGTCCTTAACACAATAAAAAAACATTGGTTCTCTGAGTATTTTTAGATTCCATGGTTTTAATGCCCGTTCAAGCCCGTAGATTAAGGAAAAAGTAAGAAATGTCTGTTCTACATCATTTTTTAAGAAATTGCCAACTTGCACGTTGATTTTTGGAAAATCCGAGTAGGATATGATTTTTTTGCATCATACGATAGTCGAAGAGCGCGACGAGATGAACAAATTTATGTGAGACAAGCCCAGACAGATTCAAAGCCAATTGAACACTAGAAGCTCTTGAAAACAGCCTAAAACAACCACTTGAATTATGACCATGCATAAAAATAAAGCCTGTACTTGTCATTTTAGGGCCCCAGGGACCCTCAACATGAGGGGCCACAAGGACGCGCAAATCAGCCATCCAAAATTTGATACCAAAAACTTGTCAACACTACTCAAAAAGGTGGAAACTCAAAGGCTTTATAATATATATGATGAAACAAGAATCAATAATAATTCACCCCTATATATCTACACCTCCATCTCAAGTTGTCATTTCTCTAAGTCAAGCTTGGCATAGGAATAGTATGGAAACAATAACATTTTGGAAAGCAAGAATTTAGCTTTCTCAACTTTTGAAATGTTGCTATTGATATATATTCAACATCCCCAAATGAGGACATCTTGACAAAGGTTATGATCCACTTAATAAGAATAACCATTAGTGATTAAACTGAAATCAAAATATTGCATGAATTTCTTCATGGTGGAATGATTAAGACTTGAAACTTCAAACATCTTACAGACAAATCAGAATATCCAAAAAAATCAACAATATTTCTCAAATCTGTATGAAACTCCAGTAATCTAAATAAAATACTCTCACTCAGTGCGACACCATTTAACAAAAAGAAATATTTATATTGCATTTATAGAGGAATCCAGCCTCATAAAAATAATTACAAATGGAGACAATGTTGTTGCTGTTAGGCTTCTCTTACGAGTATTTGTCTTTCTCATCTAGAGATTCATATACACGAGTATTTGTGTGTCTATGACACTAGGGAAGATAGTAGTACTATAGGGATGGCTTTTCTAAGAGCTCCTAGAGAGTACCTATTGGTTCAAGATTCTACAAAAATCCTACTATTCTTATCAAAATCTTTTAACACGGTAGTGAAAGGTTCCTCACGGAACAAAAATAGGGTGATTTCCATCTCTGCACATGGTTGCTTGCTCATGTTCTCTCAAAACAAGTTGACTCTGTAAGTAAACAACAAATTATGTGAGCACAAAGTTATAAAGTACAAAATGATATCATTCTAATAATCTAATGACAACTATACAAAGAATAAATTATAAGAAAAATCTTTGATGACTCTCCATAGATAACACAACTTACTTACATTGTGAGACTCAATCACATGCTACAAAACTATAGATGGCGCACCAAAGCCATCAACAAAATAGCACCACCCAATGTTATGAGGTGTGAAGCCTAAACATTGAAAGCCATAAAGAGGTTAATTCCCTCCAGCATGATAAACTTAAAGATGGAGATGATCTTAAGCTCTGAATGTAAGCTACAAGGGTAGTTTTCTCACTATTCTATCTTTATGTTGGAGATGAATCCTTGCAATGCCCATGCACTATTCACACCTCTTGTTCTTGTGGTATGAAAGTCATGTGAGTTGATGCTTTTTCCACCTTCGGGAGTAGAGGTTTCCATGTAGTGCGAGTGAATGAAAGTAGAAGGAGGAGAATCTTGTTTCATGCTGTAATGGAGGTGAGAGAAGGGAGAGGAGCTAGCTTGGTGTGGAACTATGTGGTGGGCAAGGGGAAGAGATGGGGAAGAAGCTTGCTTGGTGCTACAATGGAGATGGGAGAAAGCTAGTAGAGAGATAATGTTGGACTATAGGGGGTGCATGTGGTTGTTGCAGCCATGGAGAGCTTGGAAAAGGGTTTGTAGAGAGAGAAAATCACTTTTAGCTATAGAATAGGTTTGGAAAGACTTTGGAGGGTGGAAAATGATGTTTTGAAATTTTTTGAAAAAATTTAATTTTTTGGAATTTTTTAGTGCACGTTTTTTACTTTTGGAGGTCAAAAATACTTTTTTGACAATGAAATAGGTTAGGGGACCTTTTAAAGAGGGAAAACTTGAAATTTGAAATTTTTTGAAATTTTGAAATTTTTAGTGTATTTTTAAATCCGGGCCAAAAAGTGGGGGAAAAAAGGTCAAAGTGGTCCCCCCCCCCGCCCCCCCCCCCCCCCTCCCTTTCCCGTAGCCACCTCCCTTACCTTTTCACTAAGTAAGAGGCCATTAAGAGGTGTAAGGCTACCTTGTCCCCCTACTTTTTTGAGGGTATAGAGTGTGTCCACCACCCTCTTCCTATTGGCTGGCCTCTAATTAACCTTAATCCCAAAGGGCCCCTAGAGGGTTCATATTTTTCCTAATGTATAAGCATAAAACTGCTCAACCGAGCCTAAAGCACATAAGCAAACTAGCCCAAAACGCATCCCACAAGAGAAACTGTCTGCAAATATTTGCAAAAACCTATGAAACCTCTGACTAGCAAAGTCTCTAGCCACACAGGTATACGTAATCCTCACTCCTGCAAGAGTGGGTACAAGAACATCAAATTGTGTCCAAACTAACAAAACCTGTCAAAATCTGTCAAAGTGAGAGTAAACACTCAATCACTGTCAAAGTGAGAGTCTATCTCGACCACTAAACCATTTGAGTGAAAACTGCGAATTCGCATAAACCATGGCTAGAATTTGGGAAAAATCCGACAGAGTTTCCCTTGCAAACTGAGCAAAAACTCAAAAAATCTCACCAAGTCTCATAATGACATACACTCAGTGTCTCAAAAAAGAGATCCACAAAATGGCATACATAGCACTGCCAAAAGCCTGGCAAAACAACTCACTCCTGACCAAGTGGCTCTATGGACGTGTACCTCTCCAAAAATATTGCAAACCTATAAATCTTCTACCTGCAAGCTCTCCTAGCTTAAGTGGTATTCACAAAATATGTACATATCATGAAACTACACAAAACCGTGCTACAAAAGCTCTTTGGAATGCTCCACACAATTAAACAATGCGCATAAAACAGCATCCGGATGTGTAAAGATCCAAAAATCACATCTCAAAGAATCACTTCCATACAAAAACACAAGGTGAATTTTCTCTCAAACAGAACCACAATGTTTCATACATAGCGAAAGATGCAAACTACATCACTCTTTACAATGTAAGAATCAAATTGGAAAACCTCAATATGTCGAGATTGTTAACAGGCTGCTGCAAAAAAATCAGCACTCAAAATTTTTAAATTCTAATATAACCAGCACGTTCAAAACATGCCAAAACCCCGAGCTAGGCTCCTCGATCATATATATCCAAGTTCGGGGTGAGAGATATGCCAAAAACATCCGTTTTCGGTCCAAAAATGCATCAAAAACTTGTCCTTGTTGCACCTGCTGTAATTCTGCTCAAAATTCCAGAAAATGGACATCACCATCACGTTTGGTATGTGCAAAACTCCAATCTAGGCTCCTAGATCATATTCATCCAACTCTGTGTGATGGAGATATGAAAAAAACATTGTTTCGGGAGCCAAAAACAACAAAAACGAGCTACAACACTTCTTGTTCCTGCTCTTTCTCTGCAAAATTCAGCAATGGTTTGCTACACAAGATCTATACAAGCTGAATATACATGCCCAAGCTGAGATCTGATGGTGTCGAGCCGTATCCACCACCGTTGAGCTCAAGCTGCCATAGCTGAGCTCCGTCGCTTTTGTCTCGTCGAGAAGCCGTCGCCCGTGCCGTTTGTCGTCGTAGCTCTGATACCACTTGTGAGGGTGGATGTGTGCATATGCATACATACGTGCATGGTGCAGGGAAGTGGAAGAAGCATGAGACCGTGTGTGGGTGGAACAACCTCTGAAAGTAACTCAGCGTATGAGTGAGGTGCTCTTTATTCTTATCTATAGAATGAATAAGGAAGTGTGTATACACATTGGACGGGCAGTCGGACATCGAATGTCTGGCCCCGGAAAAAGGTGTAGTGCCTTTACTCCAACAAGTGCATGAAGCGTATTCGACCATGATTGCGAGGATATTATACTAGATAGATCTTCCTTTGATGAATCCATGTTAGTGAGGTGTGATTGCCTTATCCAGTTTTGAAAGCCACTGACATCATGGTGATGGGCCACTTATGTTTTAGTTGGGAGCAACATATCTGCTTTGGGATGGGTTCAACCCCTATTAATGCCTAAATCTAGAGGTCCATTTGTGTGATTGGTGGGGACTTTAACTCCAAGAATTCATAGAACTCCATCGTCAGGCTGTCCCATCCCGGGGATTTTTCTTTGCCTAGTGTCTTTAGCGCAAAAAAACATTCTTCCTCAGTAAAGGACATTTCTAGGAGGTTAGCTTCCAATTGTGTCACTCTTTTCTTGAAGCTCCTCAAAAGATTGTCCCTTTCTTCCTCCACCTCGCCAGAGCGGCCTTCAGGCTGGGCTATGGGCTATAATTTGACTTAAGTGATCAAGCATCAACTTAGCCAGTTCATCTTGGTCCTTCATCTCATTCCCCTCCTTGTCTATTGGCATGTGGATCAGGCTCCGGCCTCTCTTGACTTTCAAGACCCTGAAAAAGAGTGCTTGGTTAGTGGCCTCGGGCTACTGTAGGTAGGTTTCCCTGGAACAGAGTCTAGCTTTTTTAACTTCTACTAGCTGAAGCTCGGTGAGGTAAATTTAGACTTGAAACCACCTTTCGTGTTCATCTTCATGGATGTTCCTTCTTATTTTTTAAAAGTAAGATGTTCAACTTTATCTTCTAGATGCTTAGGTCGCTCCTCTTGTGATTTCTTCAATCTAGGGCCTATATGTTTGATTGCTTTTTGAATGTTCTTAGTGAAAGAGTCCCAAGATTTAGGATTTTTTGCATAGAAATCTTTTTCAAGCTTACACAATTCTTTTTTGGCCATGGCTCTAAATAGAGGGTCTTCGAACATGTGCTCACCCGTCGACATCAGGTTTTTTGCCCGTTTAGGGTGAGGCCCTTCTTTCTTGGCCTTTTTTACTTTAATGGAGACTAACAAATGATCTGATAAACATTGGGCAAGTAGTACTTTCATATCCATTAGTGAAGGAATCCAATCATTTTGGTGAGAGAAGTAGCATCTATCAAGCCAAGAAGCCGTCCATGCATATTGGGCTAGTGTAGGTGAATCCGGGCATGTTTCTCCACGGGCCAACCTCCCATAGGTCCACCAATGCCCACTTCTCACAAAGATTAAACCACTTAACTTTTTTGATCCAACTAATATGCTGGGGGATCCTGTTCTATCCTTATTCTTCTCCACCATATTAAAATCTGTGACCAGAAGCCACTCCAATTCTATAGGGAGATCTTTGAGATGCTCCCAGAATTTTGCTCTATCTTTTTCTATTCAGGGGCCGTAGATGTTAATGATGGTAATTGGTTGATCTACCAACTTGACCTTGACTCCAAGAGCCCTCCAAAATGGGCGACTAAAGACCACCTTGGGCTCCAAGTCCCTATCAATGATGGAGAGGATGCGACTATACCCTTCAGCTCCCTCCCCATAAAACACAAGGTTCTTTTTAAATGTTTGCCTTCTAGCATCTAGGTGGTGCTCCTAGATGGCCCAAAAGAGAGAACTCTTCTTTTGGATCTTCATGCCTTTCAAAGATTCTCATAAAGGCATGAGTTGCAATAAAATCCACATACATGTGAATGAGCTCTACTCTTTGAGCTCAAAGATAAGACATTGGGCTAAACAATCTAGCGATAGGTGCACCAACTACTTGCTTTGTTGTCTACCACATCCACCAGCTAACTGCCTCGACATCAGCAACAACCATTTTAATTTTCCATTTTCTATTTTCCTTGCCCTCTCGGAGCACTAATGGATTAGTGAATATTGGCCATAAAAATTGGTGCCACAAAAATTGTTACAACCTACTTAAGAAACTTTGCACACCTTACCACTAGAATGGTAACAGGACACTTTTATGTCCTTGGACACTTTTGTGTCCTGTTAAGTGACCATTTTTCTTGAATTATTTGAAGAGTATGAAAATGAATTTCTAGGTGCTATATCTCCACAAAGTTGCCTTGTGAGCTGAAAAAAACTTAGCATTTTTTTTGGAGTATCGATCTCACCATTAACCTTACTCTTGCACAACATTTTTGAACCTAAACTGTGTGAAAAAACGGGTCATGTTTTTGTCTTTTTTTCAATTTTTGGCAACTATACCACCATAAACTTCATGTTTGTGAGGTTTAGATGGCTAGAGGTTAGGCCTTTATAGTTCTCAAAATGTTTTGATGCTTGTAGGGAGAGCTAAGTGTTAAAATTGGAAGTTATGACCAATTTACAAGAATTGCATAATCCTATTTTTTGGCCAAAATTAACACTTTTATGATTTTTTTGGTGGCTTTCTTGATATCCAAATTTAATTTTGATTGTGTAAGTGTAATGTATAACATAAAGCTAATCTTCCTTGAGTTTTGGGGGACCTAATATGCTATATAGCATAGTATATGATGTTGGTTGAGTCTTTTGATTGTTGGTGCAGAATACGATACATTTTAGAGTAGCAAGTATAACTTTCTCAATATTGCTAGTTTCTTAGGCCAATTGTTTGTATTTTGTAGGTAGTAACCATATCTAATCATAGACTACAAACTTGGCTAGATATTGAGTAGTTTCTATGGGTTTCTAGAGGTCATAATGCTAAACCCAATTTGTTCATGTTTGCTGTATTTAGCACTTTATCATTGCCCCCAAGGTTCCAATTGTAAGAGATCCATTATCCTTTTGACATGCTCCATGGATCCTTTTGAATCAAAAATCCCAAAGGGAACTAAGAAAACATGTATATAGTATCTGTATTGAGTGTGACTATAGAAACTTTGATGATAGGTCCACAGAATGGCAAAAATGCAACTTTTTTGTACCTATTTTTTTTGCCCAAAAAAAAATTAGTGAGGTAAAAGCAACCATATGTTTTGGTCACCAACCCATTGAAGTTAATGGGGCATTTTATCTTATGTACTACAAAAATCCCCACTCTTATTTATATGCAATCAACCGTAAGAAATTGCTGTTTGGGCAAAATGCACTGGTCCATCAACTTTGGAGGCTTGTAGTGACCAAGGGATGAGAAAAATTACAAGTTTCTCATTTTTTCCATATGTAGTAGTTATTGAACTATAAGCTCATGAAAGGATTTTTCAAAATGAGTGGATCTACTATGGTTTTGGAATTTTTTTCCAAAACCCTGAAAGGACACTTTTATGTCTTGTTAGGTTACCATTCTAATGTTACTCATTTCAAATATTATTCAATAATGAAAGGTTTAAGAACTAGAAAGCACAGGAAAAGCACACCTATTTGATCCACTTTGTTTCTATTTACCCAAATCTCGAAGATCCCTTCGATCGCTTCCCTGCTCTTATTAGGAGGGTAAAACTATCGTTCATCAAGATGGGTATCAACATGCGACACCACCTTCATGATGAAGTCAAATTGACCTAAGCTAGCTTACCTCACTAATTACACAGAACCCTATTGACGCCTTTACTATATATAAAAGATACTTCCACATTTGTTGTGCCAGTTCTTCCCTATCCTCCTATCATGTGGCCTCCTCACAGTGCCACCTGCCCCCTCAAAGCACCTACCCCCACAAAAATCCATCGGACCCGTTTTTGCATTGCAGCCGCTTCCTTTTTCCATTCCGTTTACATTACAGTGCCATGTCCCTGAACCCAAGCCAGTTTACCTCTATCATTAAGATCACTAGTAAAACGGCATTGCCTTCCGGGGCGGCTATTAGGAGAAAGGGGGGAGACCGGTTGCTTAGAACACTTCAACACTTGCTCACATACATCACCATCAACATGTGAACCTCTTTTCCCCAATTTCCAAGCGCACACACACACCTAGTCTATCACTCACTCACTCACACACACACACACACTAAAAGCATAGAATTGACAGACACAAACTATAAGAGGGTGTAAGAATACGAAAGAGAAGATGTAGACTTAATAAAGGAGTACACAAAAAAAGAATAGCTTAAGAGATGGGATATGGAAAATTGAGAGCATCTACACAAAGGCCTAAAGTCATAGCCCCAAACTCCACGGCACCTCTCTTCTGGAGTTGGTATTAGATATTGATTTATTATTGATGTTAAAATTGGAGGTACACACTAGTTATTGCATGACCTCTTAGGGTTAGGGTAGGTTCTCACTGTCCTATTTACAAAGGAGACATAGTGGCTTATTTCTAAAATACTGTGATAGGACAAAATGACAGAGATTTATTATTTGCCGGTGCCTCCTTGTCAACTCTACAAACCATCATACACTCACTGTTAGTAAAATTCAAATAAACAACATATAATTAACCATTAAGTCAGCTATCTCAATTGCAGTTAACCACATGCACCAGGAGGGTGCCTAGTCTCGTAACATCCCTCCCACGAGGGATAGCAACTATCCTCAGTTTCTCACTAAAGCATCAACTGGACCGTGAGTGATGGAAAGTGTGGAGAAGGTCAGTAAAGTTGCAGAAAAAAATTTCATGCATCTTCGCTAGGATGGCCTTTAAAGGTCAAAAGATAGCGGTTATAAACCATGCCAGTGTGTGTGGTGGTGGTCTTGTGATAAACTATTTGTGCAAGGATGAGTTGTTATTCTTGGTCCACAAGTGAAGGTGGATCCTCATAAATGTGATGTGTAGGTAGGGGTCCTCTGAAAGTTCTTAAAAGACTAATGTGGAAAGCATTGTGAATGTGCCAATGTGAAGGTAGGTCTAAACAAAATGAAACATCGTTGATCACAGTAAAATTTTTGAAAGGACCATAAAAACAAGGAGCAAGTTTAACAAAATCATTAGTATCAACACTTTTGATCCTTTGTTTTTCAATGCAAAGCATAACAGAATCACCTTCTTTGAATTGGTGTGCCTTGCGGTGCTTGTTAGCATACTTAGTGTAAAGTTCTTGTGAGTGTTTAATGGCAGAATGCACAGTTGCATAAATATCATGAAAATTAGCAGTAAAATCATCAAGGGAAGGCACAATATTGGAAAGACGAGAAGTAGAAGTAGGCGGAGAATGACCATAAACAATTTCAAATGGAGATTTACATGTGGCAGTGTGAGTGATGTTGTTATATGCAAACTGTAGAATATGCAGGTAATCATCCCATTTCTTGGGTTGAGAAGAAATATCAGCTTTTAACAAGTCAATGATGGTGCGATTAGTGATTTTGGTTTGACCATTAGATTTAGGATGTAATGCAAAAGTAAAATCAAGTGTAGTTTCAAGATTTTCAAAAATAGTAGTCCAAAAAGCACTACAAAATTTGGAATCTGAATCAAATATTATAACTTTAGGAAAACCATGATGTGGAAAGACAGCTTTAAGAAATAGAAGTGCATCTTAATGTGCTGTGAGTGTTTTCTTACAAGGAGTGAAGTATGTTTGTTTGGAAAAACGGTCAACGCTAGTCCAAATCATATCATGCTTGTGAACAGTGAGTGGAAATCCAGTGACAAAATCTATTGAAATATGTTCCCAATTTTTTTCAAGAATAGGGAGAGGGTGTAAAAGTTCCAATTTATTAAATGTTGCATCTTTGACCTTTTGACAAGTTAAGCAAGTTAAAACATACTGTTTAACATCACTTTTCATAGTAGGCCAAAAGAAATCACGACATCAGATTTGAAAAGTAGCAGCAAATCCTCTATGTCTAGCATAGGGTGGTTTGTGCAACTCTTCAATGATCAATGTACAAAAAGGTTTAGTTTGACATAGTTTTTGTTTGAAAGAAAGAAAGTTTTCTTGAATAGTGTATTCCAAAAATGTGTGCACATAGTTCTCGATCATATCCAACCATGTGGTTTTGAAATCATCATCTTCTGCATAAAGGTCAGTCATTGAATCAAATGAAGTACCCGTAATGGTTGATAGACTATTAAGAGAGGGTCTTTGGCTCAAAGCATTAGCTACAACATTCTCCTTACCAGGTTGGTATTGAATGTTGGGTTGAAAACTTTGAATGAAGGCATCCCACTTAATATGTCTATCATCTATTAAGGGTTGAGACAATAAATATTGGATACTTTGTTGATCAATTTTGATGATTAAATCAACACCCATTAAATAGTGTTTCCAGATTTTCAAAGCATGTACAATAGCAGTCAACTCTTTGTCATATGTACTAAATTTTTCTTCATATGGTTTAAACTTATGACTTTCAAATGCGAGTGTATGGTTATCTTGCATAAGGACTACACCAATACCATCAATGACAATGGCAAAGAATGGCCTATCAAAATCAGGCAATTACAATACTGATGCATTTATCAAAGCATTCTTGAGTGCATTGAAGGAGATTTTTTGCAAATCAGTCCATACATAAGGAGAATTTTTCTTTAACAAGAGAGTGAGGTAATGAGATTTGTAAGCAAAGTTACGTACAAACTTCCTGTAATAACTGCATAGACCAATAGAAGAACAGAGGTCATGCAAATTTTTGGGTCTAGGCCATGATTGAATGGATTTAATTTTCTTAGGGTCTACATGGATTCCCTTACCTGATACAATGTGTCCCAAATATTCAATTTTAGATTGGAAAAATGAACTCATTTCAAAATTCAGATACAAGTGATTATGTGTAAGCACTTTAAATACACGTGTTAAATTCTCTTTGTGTTTTTGTTCTGATTTACTAAATACAAGAATGTCATCAAAGAATACAATCACAAAATCTTGATGGTCAATGAAAATTATGTTCATGATGCGTGTGAATTCGATTGATGCATTTCTCAAACCAAATGGCATGACAAAAAATTCATATTGTCCCGTTTGTGTTCTGACAGCAGTTTTGTATACATCTTGATCAAACATTTTGACTTGGTGATACCTTGATTTGAGGTCAATCTTGCTAAAGTTGTTTTTCCCTTTTAGTTTGTCTAATAGATCATCCACTCTAGGACTAGGAAACCTATTCTTGATGGTGATCTTGTTTAAAGCCTTGTAGTCAATGCACATACAAAAAGTTCCATTTTTCTTCTTAACAAGAAGTACTGGAGCTTCATATGGTGAACTACTAGGTTTTATAAGTCCTCGATCAAGCAAGTCAGTGATTTGAGTTTGTATCTCCTTGTGTGCAGCTGGATTTACACAATAAGGTGCTCCACAAGGAGGTTCACTACCTGGTATAATATCTATTTTGTGGTCTTCTAGGCGTGAAGGTGGTATTCCAGGTGGTAGATCATGCATAAAACAATTTTGAAATTGTGAGAGAAAATCATCATGTGAAAAACTATGTAAGGTTTTGGTTTTTATGGAAATTTTATTTACCAACACTAGGTATGTCTTTTCTTGTTTTCAAATGGCTCTTTTGGCTTGAGTGTGAGAAATGAGTGGAAATTTTTGGTGTGCTAGTGTTGCTTGGATGGGATATTATGAGTGAGAGACATGATATATGTTTTATAATTAATCAATGGATCAAATTCATGACAAAATGGCATTCCAAAATCATATCAAGACAGTGCAATGGTGCTACCAAAAATGTACGTGCTTTTGTAAATACACCAATGCAAAATTCAACAGTGACTTGGTTTTTGCAATTAAAACGTTCATTATTAAAAACAATTTTGACTTTGTGAGTGAAGAAATTTCAAAGAGAGAGAGTCGTTGTGCCAATCGTGTAGAAGTAAAATTATGGCTACTACCATTATCTAAAACAATGGTGACACTTTCACCCTTGGCTATGCCTTGCACTTAAAACAAAGTGTGAGGAGATATAGGAGTACCTGAAGATGGGTTGTCATCGTGATCATACTCAGGATCATACCCCTCATCGTAATTAGCTTCCACTTCATTGTCATCGGGATTAGCATTTTCGATGAGGTTAACTGTAGCACCATAGGGTTGATTGTTGTTGTGAAGAGTTTTTGGCTTGGATTTCAATTGACTCCATTGGATTGGCCATTGCTCTTAGCAAAACTTTTTGGACAATTATCTGCATAGTGACCATATTGAAAGCATTTGAAACACTTCACTTGTTTATTACCATTAGAATTTTAAGCAGAACGTTGGTTGAAAGAATTTTGGTTGCCTCATTGCTCCATGTTTTTGTTGTTGTTGCTATGAGGTTTAGAAGTTGTAGAAGAATTTTCAAATCTGCGTCTCTTGAAAAAGGTACGGTTTTGATGTTTGTTCCAGTCAAATTTAAGAGAGAAAGAAGCTCTCTTGTTACGGTTAGTGTTAGCAGTTTGTTTGGTGTGAGAGGATTGTCCACCTTTCTTCTTCTCTGCATTAAGGGCCAAATTAATAGCCTTTGACAATGAATCCAGTTCAAACATACCTACCTTAGGACCAATTTGTAGTGCTAAGCCAGATATATATTTACTCTTTAATTTCCTACATGGATGACATGTTCAATAGCTTGCAATTGAATTAAACAGTTCTAAAAACGATCACTATAGCCTTGGACATCTTCATTTTGACCCTGTCGAGTTAAATCCCACTGCCGTCGTGCTTTAGCTCTATACTGTGTGGACAAAAATTGAGGTAAAAATAGCTTTCTGAATGCATGCGAGGTACGTGGTCTTTTTCCGTGTTGTTTGGTGGCATTCCACCACAGTGCAGTGCTACTAGTGAGAAAATTTGATGCACATTTTACCATTTCACGTTTGGGAAAGTCTTCATCATGAAATTAGTCATCTAATTGACTAATCCATGCTAAAATCGTGCTAGCATCTTTAGTGCCATCAAAATCCTTGAAAGTGAAGGCTTTTATGCTAATTTTGTTTTGCTTGGATGTCGGTGCAGATTCCATGCATGCAGAATGCAATAATTTATCTTCAAGCTCTTGCCTTTGCATGCGTTCATACGTGAGAGATTGTTGTAGATTGGCAAGTTGCTCAGCAATTATGGGCGGTTGTGGAAGGCGTCCCATGATTGCTTGCTTTTTTTTTCTTATTTTTTTCTTTTTTAAAGGTGTGTTTTGAAATTTAAAATGTATATGTGGAGATTTTTACAGATGCAATATGCAAAATAAGTGAGAGAGAGTAAAAGCAATGACAAAAATAAAATGTACTTTGCTTAAGATTGCGTTGGAGTCCATTTCAAAATGGTGATGTGTGAGGAAATTACCAAAAAGGTGAGTGGCCAGACAGTTCTGTGAGTCGATCGAGTTTGCGGTGTCCAATCTCCCATATCCCAAAAATAATGGCAATACAATCGGCAATTTATGTTACTGTTCATCATAAAATTGAATTTGCACAAACGGCAGCAGTTGCAAGCGGCGTAGCTTGAGCAAGCTTGGACAAAGGAGGTTGTAAGAGTAATGAGAATCACTTAAGGGTATTTGTGGCAGGTTCAAGTGTCCAAAATCTTGTTCTAGTGTCCAAGAATGTAGTACTCAAAGTGCTCTAGAAGCTGGTCCAGACGGCTTCTCAAACGGAGCCACAATGTGAAAGATATTGGAGTTCAAAGTTAGAAGGCTTTGCAGATTATTGACGAGTAGGGCAAATTGGGACAGATGGCCAGAACTAATTTCAGTGGATAGAGCTAAAGAGCTCGAGTTGCGGAGCATGCTGATCTTCTCGGATTATCAATTGAAGCTCTAGAGGGAAAGCTATGGCCAATTGAATATTTGTCGGGGGTCAATTACAGGGCAACTTTCTCGCATTGGGAAGCATGCCTACTAAGAGATTTTGGGCCTCCTCCAAGTTTTAGATTGTCATGTGCATTGTATGGGGTTAGTCAGAATTGAGGACTTGTCAAATGGAATCACCAGGGCCAAGACATTGCAATTGGAAGGTTGTGCCATAAGGCGGGGGAAGTTCCCATATGTTTTTTTGTGTTTTTGGAAGCCTTGGTTGGAGAGCCTGGCTAGAACAAGGTACAAGGATTGGCTGATGTGGAGTTGGGGTTGCCTGCTTCTAGTGGCATTTCACAGCTCGAGCATCAGACAGTTGAGCATGGAGTGGCAGTGATGTGAACTTGGGGACAAAAGAAGGTTCTTTTCGGTGGAGATGTTTGAGGCTTTAAAGGAGGTTTTCTCCCATGTTTCCACGTGGCAGACAAGAGAATCCACATGTGGATTGTTGGGCTAGAAGCCCAAAGTATATAGGCTGCAAGGGGGCACCCCATTTTGATTCTTGATGGCAAAGGGGGTATGCATACTTCCATGGTACTTTATGTAATGGAAATGGCCTATGAACTTTGAGAATAGAGGAATTAGAGAGGATATTTTTGTGAGACCACTTTTAGAGCATCGAGGGTGAAATTAATTGATGGCAGCTACATAAACATAGTACTTAATTAACTTCGCATGAACAATACTTTTTCAAGAGAGATAGTTTAGAGAACTTGACAATAGTTGAGGAGTGGATTTATGTGGAGCTGGTCCCCCCTCCAATAGGAATTTTTTTTTAGATTCTCCCATTAACAGAGACTTGTACAATACAATCTTTGTGTTTCTTGTGACCTAGGTGATGCAATGAAGATGAAAATCTTCATGCATCACGATCATATGGCATAGACTTTGTAAAAAACATTAACTATCTCAAGCCTCAGTCCCAAGGCCTCAAACACCTTTGAAGGTGGAGAGAGCTAGTGGGGAATGAGGATAGGGAATAGAAAGAAGAAACATTCCATAGGAGAAATAAGTAGTTCCTCACTTATCATCACTGTTCTTGCTAGTATACATAATAGCATAGTAATGAAGATGGAGAAGATGACAAGCTTATGCATTGAAGCATGGATCTTGGTTGGATTTGTGTTCCATATCCAAGAGTGTTGGTGTAGGCTCTCAACTTCTTTACTAGCTTGGATAAGGAGATGGAGCTCTTTCACTTTGCACGTCACACAATGAGAGTGTGTGTGGGAGATTATACCTCCCAAGAAGCCCCCCTTTTTGCTTTGGTAGATCCCCCCTTGTAGCTCATTGGATCCCTGCAAGCCTGGCCAATCACATGCAGGATGCATAACAAGCAACAAGGGTAGTCTTGGGACATGTTTCCCTCGTTCCCTTTTGAGAGAGAGGACTTGATAAATTCAAAAACCATTAATTAATTTAACTAAATTATCATTGGACCCCTTCAAAGGCCAACCAATAGGCTTTAGGCACACCATGAAGGAAACATGGGTAGGGGCTTGACATGTGTCCTTGATACCTCTTGAGGCTTGGGCTTTCCTTGTGTGTGAGTGTGTGTGTTCTCTCTCACCCCCCTAGCTTTAGGGCTCACCCCCTATCGAGTAGGGATTGGATTTGAAATTTTGAACACCTTATCCTCAAGCACGTTTGTCAACAAGCATGACAAAGCACCTCAAGCTTGGGCAGTGTTCCCACAAGCACCTCAAGCTCCCTAGGTGGCAAGCAGGACAAGCACCCTAAGCATCTTAGTCATCAAACACGAGAAGCACCTCAAGTACCTTAGTCATCGAGCAGGAAAAGTACCTCAAGCACAAGTATGAAAAGCACCTCAAGCTTGTGTTGGGTTCCCACCACCTCAAGCTCAGCCCTAACTTACCTAAGGTCAAAGGACTTTTAACACTAACCTTTGGAGTTCTTTAATGAAGCTAACCCTAAGGTCTTTTAAGATCCATTGACTATCCTTGCTCTTTGATAGACCATCTCTCATCTGGACCCCTTTACGATTGGCGCCATGTTGAGATAGATCTGTAAGCACATGTCTATATTCTACCCCTTGTTCCTATTTATTCTCTCACATTAAATGATTAGTTTAATATGACAAAATCATTTTGGTTGGTTAGATATTAGATTTTATGACAATTTATGTCTCAGAACTGGGATCTCATCTTATGTTTGTGCACAAGGTGTGCAAGCTTGGTGTGGAGGTGATTTTTATAGAGAATGCGGTATCTATTTGGGATCGAGAATCCGGCAACGAGGCTAGAGGGGGCTCAATGCAGATTAGACTCTTCATGCTTCATGATCATTCTTTAGCAACATGGATACCTATAGGTGATCTTCGACATTACAAATTTTGTCATTTGAATAATGATTCTCTTTGGCTTTCTTTTTGTGAGTAGATGCTTACATGCTACTAGATGTTGGGAGTGAACATGGAAAATACATTACTTGCATTCATGGGAAGTAACATCAAGAATATATTCAGAGTCTTACTACATGCCGAGCCAATGTCATTTTGGATTTGGTTCACACTAACCTTCGACCTATGAGACCCCTTCCCTTGACAATGCTCTCTAGTTCATGTTGTTGGTGCATGACTTCAATCATTTTACTTGGTTATACCTTCTACAACACAAGTATGAGGCATTTGGACTCTTCAAAAATTGGCGTTCTCTTGTGGATAAGGAAAGCAATCAAGTGTTGAAGACTATTTGATTGGACAAAGGTGGGGAGTTACCTCCAAATGTGGGGAGTTTACCTCCAAAGCTTTCATTCAGTTTTGTGCAAACAATGGCATCAAGCAAGACCTTGCAAATAATGGATCACCTTCAAAGAATGGAGTAGTGGAGAAGAAGAATAGGAAAGTGGTAGAAATGGCATGGAGCATGCTTGAGCATCAAGACTTGCCAAGGTATTTAATGTGCAGAGGTAGTTGCAATGACAATTCATACCATAAACCGACCTCCAACCTCTCTAGTGCCTGGCAAGACCCCGTTCAAAGATTATTTTGGTAAGAATCCTGATGTCTCCCATTTTTAGATCTTTGGGAGTGATGCTTATGTAGCAGAGGGAGAAGTTTGACCCCAATTCATGAATGGTTTTTTGTTGGTTACAACCCTCTTTTTGAGGGATATCTACTTTATGATCCAGAGAAGAAGAATGTTATACTTAGCCGTGATGTTGTCTTTGCTGAGTTTTTACCGTCAGAGGGGGATTTTGCTCCCAATTCTTCCATGTATTACCCTTGATTTGCCGATACTTGGAGAGCAAGACTATGAGTTGCCTCTTGATGAGCCCTCTTCTCCTACCCCTATTCCTTAGGCTTTAGATGAGAATACACCCATTCCAGATGATATAGATGACAGTGGTTCTCACCAAAGTGCAGAGTTACAGCAAGATATACTAGTAGCTTGTCATAAAATCTAATATATAACCAACCCAAATGATTTTCTCATATTAAACTGATCGTTTAATGTGGGAGAATAAACGAGAACAAGGGTTAGAATATAGACATGTGCTTATGGATCTGTCTCAACACGGGGCCAAGGTTATAATGGGTCCAAATGACAGATGGTATGTTAAAGAGAATGCTACCTAATGGAGCTTAAAAACCGTAGGGTTAGCTTCATTAAAGACCTCCAAAAGTTAGTGTTTAAAAGTCCTTTGACCTTAGGCAAGCTAGGGCTGACCTTGAGGTGGCAATCCTACCCAAGCATGAGGTGCTTGTTGGCTTGCTAAGTGTTAGTGGGAACCTTACCCAAAAGCTTGAGGTGTTTCTCACATGCTTAAATGACTAAAGTTCTTGAAGTATTCAATTCAAAGATAACTCTCAAGAGGCATCAACTTTTCCATGCTTGATTGACTAAGTCCTTGAAGTATTAAATTCAACCAAATGACTTTATAAGCATAAAAGACACATGTTCAAATGATCCTCCACATGTGGTCCTCATGATGTGTTTGAATGCTATTGGATAGGTTTTAAAGGGGTCCAATGAGAATCTAGACACATAAAAATAAATTATTAAGTTCTTTCTCTCAAAGAGGAAAAAGAGGACACATGTCCAAATGAAATAATAAAATAATACAAGGGAGAGAGAGAGAGAGAGGTGGACCAATCATGAGAGAGGGGGGGGTACACTGTCCCACACACACATACACATTCTCTCATTATGTGGAGTGCAAAGTGTATGTGTGTGTGTGTGTGAGAGAGAGAGAGAGAGAGGTGGACCAAGCATGTGAGGGGGGGGGGGGGGGGTATACTCTCCCACACACACACACATTCTCTCATTGTGTGGAGTGCAAAGTGTAAGAGCTCCATCTCCTTCTCCAAGCTTGTTGAGAACTGGAGAGCCTACACCAACACTCTTGGCTATGAAATGCAAATCCAACCAAGAGCCATGCTTCAATGCTTAAGCTTGCCATCTTCTTCATCTTTTTTTTTTCATGCAAAACTCACAATTGTGAGTGAATTATATTGAGCAACCCAAAAAAATTACAAGGTCATGCTCTTGTTGAGCCACGACATCATCCAGAGACTATAATTACATCAGCGTAGCCACCCCCACCAACCCGCCGCCTCTTCCTCGATACACATGGTCCAAAAAATTGTCCTTTTGAGATCTTTATGCCGTCCTAGGCATTCCATCTGCTGACAACAATGCAGAAGTAGTTCTAGACCAATCCTCCGAGTGTTGCTTGTGCCCGAGCGTCCATATTAGCACTTTTCTTTCTTGAGTAATTTCTGCAAAGCTTTCCACCTCAGAACCTCCTTCAAACACACGGCGGTTCCTTGTCTTCCATACATTATGTAAAAAGAAATATCTGACGATTTGAGTGCTGATGAGGAGGACAGGACTTCCTGAATTCTTGCCTCCAAGGAATAGGTCAGTCTTGAAGAACCTAATTTTCCATGTTCTTTGGACCCACTTGCATATTTTCCCTGCGAGGAATTTAATAGTTGGGCAGTCCATGAATAGGTGGGCCAAATCTTCTCTAGCCATCCGGCATCCCAAGCATCCATCTGACCCAATCCCTCTCTTTTGAATCTTCACCCCCATCGGTAGAGCACCCCAAATTACCTTCCATAGAAAGACCTTCATGTGCTACGGAACCTTTGGCTTCCATATGTACTCCAATACTTACTCCCACCTTTCCTCCGGCCATTGCTTTTTCCATACCTTGTTTAGGGGGCTAGACCAATTCTTCTTATCCATCATTGTTTGATAAATGATTTTAGGATGGGGTTTCCCTAATAGACTGCTTCCAGGCCATTTCTAGGCATTCTAGTCAAACACCGAATCACAGATTGGCATCACTAAATTGTCAAGATCCTTCATCACTTTGTGGACTAGCAAGACCTCCAAGATATTGAGTTGGTACTGGATAACCAAAAGGTCAATGGTTTTCCAAAACTCTTGTTACCATTGTCCCAGAAGTGTCCAAGCCGCTTCAGACCCTTATTATTCAGTTTCTTGGTTGTCTCAATCCAATAGGGAGTTTGTGGCAGATCTACAACTTGGACAGCCAGGGGGACCAATGCAAAATGGAGTTCTTGAAGTATCTGACTTCTTCCCCCCACTTTAAAACTCCTGCTGCTCTCTTGCATTTTCTTACCAATTCTCCTGAGCTGCCTCCCAGTCTTAAGGTAGACCACTCCGGGGATAACAGTTTGTCATGAACCTCCACCCCTCTCCACTTCCCAGCATCCGAGCCAAGTTTAGATGTTTCTATCATATCTCTAACCATGACAACCCAAACTTGATCCTGTTTAGCCGAGGAGACAACAAACTTGGGGCAACAAGCTTCTGCATGGGCCACAGGGTTGATAATTCTGAGGCCTCCTTGCAAGATTCACCGGTCGGGCAACTAATTCCCACCGAGCGCATTGCCATGGCCTGGAGGATTTCATGTTGTTTTTCCATAAAAACCTTTTTACTGGTTTTAAGAAATCTTTCGAGTGACACTTAGCCATCTTGAGAAGCGGGCTAGTGAAGGCAATGTAAGGAATCATAAAGGCATTCATCACTTTTATCCGACTTAAGAATGGGAGAAGAGCATACTCCCACCTACTCATTTTTGTTTTTATTTTCTCAAGCTCCCACTCAAATCTTTGCTTGTGAGTCACGTCCACCCCCAAGGGGGCTCCTAGATGCCTGAATATATTCCCTTTTGTGACAATCTCCCCCGACCAGACAGAAGGGTCAAATGAGTCATTTTCCGATAGGGAGATCAGCCTTGACTTCTCTATATTACACTGGTACCCTGAAGCTTTTGAGAATATTTACACAAAATCCAGAGCTTTTCTGATGACTTGGGGACACGCCTTCAAGAAGAGGAGAGAATCATCTGCAAAATTTTTTGCTAGGAGTTGGCTATTTCCTGGAAAAGTGAGGCGTTGCAAATCCCCTCGTTCCGCACTAGCTTCGAGCGTCGTGATTAAAGGATGTGATCCTATGGCAAAAAGTAGGGGGGCTAGAGGGCATCCCTACTTAATAGACCTTTTGACCTCAAAAGAGCCCACAATTCTAACGTTGAATAGGAGCTCTGACTGGCTTCTAGCCCCCACTACGTGTACCAACCGACATAGGCGAGGCCCAAAGCCCATAGCTTCCATGATGGATTCTATATATGTGCATGTTATTCTATCATAAGCCTTGTCCAGGTCCATGTCCAGGTCCATCTACAATAGAATGCACTCCTGCTTTGTGACAGTTGCGTATTCGATGCCCACCATTGCTGCCAAGATGTTATCATAAATGGACCTTCCTTTTATGAACCCATGTTGATGGGGAGAGATGATCTTGGTTAGTAAGGGGGCTAGTCTGAGGGCTACTGCTTTAGCTATAATTTTGTAGGCCACCGAAATCATTGTTATAGGGCGCCAATGTTTCAGTTGAGAAAAATAGATATGTTTTGGGATGGTTTTGATAAGCCCTCTCTTTACACTTACCTCCAACGATCCTTCGACCATGGCTTTATTGGCCAATCTTGTGATTGGGGCCTTGAGATCATCCCAAAATTCTCTATAGAATCACCGCCATCCCATCCCAACCAGGGGACTTTTCCTTGCCAAGGGCTTGCAATGCTAGTGAACACTCGTCTTCAGAGAATACCCGTTCCAAGCAATTAGCTTCTGAGTGCGGAATTTCCTTCTTGACACTCTACAGTAAGGTTCCTCTGATGTCTTCCACTTCTTGGGACTGGATCTCTGGCCATCCAATGATTTGTCTGCTCAACATCAGACCAACCATCTCATCCTGGGTTTTGAATTGCTGTCCCTTTCTGATCATAGAGCGAGCAGATGTGGCCCCGGCTCTTCTTGATTTTTACAGCCCTAAAAGACTGAGTTTGATTGGAGGCTTCAGGTTGAAGGACAGTCTCCCTTGAGAGAAGCCTTGCCTTTCTGATATCTTCTAACTGCTCATTAGCAAGGTTAGATTTGGCTTCAAGCCATTGTTTGTGCTCCTCCTCAGTAGCATGCCCATTGGCTTTTATGGATGTAAGCACCTGGACCTCCGTTGTAAGCGTGTAGAAGGTGTACCTCCCTAGCTTTCTTGAACCGGGGGCCCAAGGTTTTGATTGCTTTCTGGATGCTCCAAGCAAAGAGGTCCCACACATTGTGTTTGTTGAGGTCGACATCTTTTTTGAGCTTACCCAGTGCTTTCTTGGTTAGATTCCTAAAGAGAGGGTCTTTGAATAGGTGTGCCCCTGTTACTAACAAATTTTTTCTACCGCTTGGGGTCTCCTCCTCCCCTTTATTCTTCTTAAAATGTATGTGCAGAGGAATGTGATTCAAAAGACTTTTTGTTGGGACTACCTTCATCTCCATCAACGACACTGTCCACTCAGCTTGGTGTGAGCAATAGCATATGTCCAGCCTTGAGGCAGTGCGGGCATACTGTAGGCTTGTGTAGGTGAAACCAGGCATTCTGTTCCATGGGCCGACTTCCCATAATTCAATCATCTCCCACTTTTCACACAAACTTTTCCATTTAGACCTTTCTGAGCCAACCAACATGCTGAAGGATCCTGTTCTATCCCTGCTCTTTTTTACCATATTGAAGTCGCCAACCAACAACCACTCGCCTTCAATAGGAGTATCTCTAAGATGCATCCACAGATTAGCTCTTTCTTTTGCATTGCAAGGGCCGTACACATTCACAACTGTGAAGGGATGCCCTTCCCATCTGATTCTAATCCCCAAGATTCTGTCGGATGGGTGGTTAAGAACCACCTTCGGCTCCAATTCTCTATCCACAATGCTGAGGACGCCATTGAAACCGTTACTTCCTTCTCCATAGAATACCAACTTCTTTCCTAGCACCTGGTTTCTCTTGCTATGGGCATCTAAGTGGTGTTCTTGGATGGCCCAGTAGTTGACTGTCTTCTCCTTTCTTACTTCCTCCCATAAAAGGGTACTCTTCTTAAGGGTTTTCAACCCCTTTACATTCCAAGATTGGATAGTAAGATACTACATCATTATTGGGATAGAGGACAAATTCTTTAGCATTTGAATCACTCCTCCCCCCTCCTCTCCTTGGTCATAGGAGAATCCGGGGGTTCCAAGTCAGAGGATTTCTTTTCTTGCAGTGATGCAAATGGATCGTGCAGTGAGACAGTGAACCCCCCTCCTTAATTACTGTGCTATTATGTTGTGCTAAGCAAGAAGAGTGATGATAAGTGAGGAACTATTTGTTTCTCTTATGGATGATTCTTCTTCCTCTTCCTTACCCTAATTCCCCGCTAGCTCTCTCCACCTTCGAAGGTGTTTGAGGCCTTGGGATAGTTAATGCTTTTTGCGAAGTTTATGTTAAGCTCGTGATGCATGAAGCTTTACATCTTCATAGCATCACCAAGGTCACAAGGAACACAAAGTTTGTATTGTAACAAGTCTCTTTTGATGGGAGAATCTATCATACAAATGCCTTTTGGAGGGGGGACCGGATCCAAGTAAATCCGGTCCTCAACTATTGTCATGTTCTCTAATACTCTCTCTCTTGCAAAAGTGTTGTTCATGCCAAGTTAATTAAGTACTATGTTCATGTTTCTACCATAAATTAAGTTCACCCTCTATGTTCTCAAAGTAGCCTCACAAAAATGCTCACTCTATTTCTCTTAATTTTGCTATTCTCAAAGTTCATAGGCCATTTCCATTACATTGGTATTAGAGCATTTGGTTTCTCTTTTCTTACTTAAGAAGATAGGTCCTTAAGTAGCCTATTAATGGTTGATTTTGCTAATTATATTAGGTAAGTGGGACTAACATCAATTATTGGTTTTGTTGAGCCAACTATGTGGGATATGGTGCACACCTCGGGAGATTTGGTCTTAATAATGGAGTCTTTTTAGACTTACCTACGTCTTTAACATTATTGATCCATAAGAAGTCCAAAAGGAGCTATCCCTTGGCAATTTTGCTATGTTAGACCCACACCACTACTCTCTATAATTAACCAATTCGAGCCATGGGTGTAGATACTTAAGTGCTTATTTTCAAAGGCTAAGAGGAATAGAAACTAAGGTTTTGAGTTGCCAAAGAATACACTAAGTAAACACATAAGTATAATTAGCATGGCTGGCAATAACCAAGAGAGTAGAATTAACATTGATAACATTGATTTTTCACATGGAAGTGCTAATGATGATGCCCCCATGTGTATCAATTATCTTGTTACTAGGTTGCATCAAGCTATGGGCAACCCTACTTTGCAAGCCAAAGTTACTCAACAACTTTGTGCTTATGGGATTTCCCTTCCTCTCCAAGAGGAGAGAGAGAGAGAGAGCTTAGGAGGCCTCTTGATGAAACCCCCAAAAGAAGACTCTCTCCCATACGAGAGGAGGAATCCAAAGAACAAGAAAGTAATGAATCCCTAAGTTCCTCTGAAGATGTGGCTCCAAGATGACGGTGGTCTAGACGATTGCCAACTCCTCCCATGAAGAAATGGTCAACACACAGTCCTTCTCCTCATCACTTCAAAAGGGAAGAGAGGAAACAAAGGAAGAAAAGTTTAAGAAATAGGTCACCCTCTTCTCCTTCTTCTTCACCTTCCTCCTCTCTTGACGAAAGATATGGCTATTCTACTAGAGAATACAAGAGGGGAGGACATCGCAAATCATACCCTGCATGGCAAAGATCACAAAAGCTCAAGAAGTTCAAAGAGGGAGGAAAGAGTATCTCTCTTCTCACCTATGATGGCACATTTGGTGCCACCGACAAAGTATGGGACTTCATCCAACAATTTGATGCAGCCTTTGGAGACGAGGGCTTCATGGAGTCCTCCAAGCTACACCATGTAGCTATGCACTTCCAAAAATTGGCTCGTGAATGGTGGGCTAGCCTTCGTGGCAATGGTGAAGCCCCAAAGACATGGAAAACTCTACGAGTTTCCATCATGAAGCAATTCCTTGCAAGCGATGCAAAGTACAAAGTACCTACCAAATGGCGTAGTTCGAAGCTTCTCTCACATGAGTCTATTCACAAATATGTGGAAAAGTTTTGGGATTTACATCTCAAGGCTACTATCTTCTAAAAGATAGACTTCATTGAGAAAAAGAAATAATTTTGTGCGGGATTACCTGAAGAAATGACCAAGTATGTCAACTCCCAACGCCCTGGTTCTATCATCGATGTAATCCACCACACCATGGTTTCTTCTCGCATCAATTTCCAACAAGGGGCTAGACGGATGTCAAACCCATGGAAAACAAAGACAAAAATGATGCAAAGGGAAAAACCAATGCCCAAAGTTCTTCCCAAGGCACTTCCTACAACAACAACAATAGGTCCAAGAAGAAGGGAGTTTACAAAGGTAAAAACAAACTCTCTCATGAAGAGCTTTAATCTTTTCTCAAGGACCATAAGTGTTTTAAGTGTGGGGAGCAAGGACATGGCTATCGTTCTTGCCCCAAGAAAAATGCTTGCAATGAGACTCCTAGGTCTTCCACCATTGAAGCTCAAAAAGAGGATGCTCATTGCAAAGGATCATCTCCCTCCTATGCTTGGGGAAAGGTAAGGGAGCATGATGCCTTCATCTTGTTTGACCCTAGCTCTACTCACAACTTCATATCAACGGAGTTGGCCACCAAGTTGGGCATTCAATCTTTTGAGATGGGAGATATTGTAACGGTTGACATAGCTTTCAAGGGACAATAAGCCTGCGTTGCTCCCTTGATTGGGAAGTTGAGGATTCATGTACAAAGCTATGTTGACAAAGAAGATTTTTCATCTCTCCTCTCCAACAAGAGGATGCTATCCTAGGGGCGCCATGGTTTGATTGCATGGCTGCCAACATGAAGTTCCCTGAAAGGAAATCTACTTCACCTCTACAGGGGAAAGAACATGTATATAGATGCTAATGAGTTTGTTCGTACTATACCACTTGTAAATTTGCCAGCTTTTGATAAGTCAATGAAAAGCTCAATTTTTGTGTACATGATTTTTGTCAAAGAATCCACTAATGGTGCTAATGGTTTATCGAATGAAAATCATAGGAATTAAGAAGAGTTAGACTTGTCTACTTTTCTAAATGGATTCCAAGATGTTTTCATCGATGATATCCCTATGGACTTACCTCCAAAACAAGGGGATGATGACCATCGAATTGAGCTCCTACCAGGAAGCTCACCGCCTAACAAGCCTCCTTATTGAGTTTCCCAAGCTCAACAAGAGGAGATCATGAGGCAAGTACAAGAATTGGTAGACAAAGGGATGGTGAGGCCTATCTCCTCTCCCTTTTGTTCTCTAGTACTTTTAGTGCAAGAGAAAGATGGTACATACCGTATGTGTGTGGACTATCGTGCAGTAAATCATATCACTATCAAAAACACATTTCTTGTGCCTCGAAGAGAAGATCTATTTGGTAAGCTACAAGTCTCTACCTACTTCAGTAGGTTTGACCTTAAAATTGGCTATCATCAAATAAGAATAGTGGATGAAGATATCCTAAAGACCGAGTTTTGTACAACGTTTGGTCTTTATGAATATCTAGTTATGCCTTTTGGCTTGACCAATGCACCAGCCACATTCAATCGTTTGATGAAGAAAATATTTAAACCCTATCACAAGTTCACTGGAGTGTTCTTTGATGATATCATCATCTACTCCAAGTCCTTGGAGGAACTCAAGAAACATCTCCAAGTGATTTTTCAAGCATTGAGGGAGAACAAGCTTTTTCTCAACCAAAAGAAAATCGAATTTTTCCTTCAAGAGATTCAATAATTAGGTCATATTATCTCTCAAGATGGTATCCGTATGGATCTATTGAAGTTAGAAGTAATAAAAGCATGGCCTAATCCAAGGAATCTACATGAGCTAAGAAGCTTTATTGGTATGTGTGAATACTATAGACGCTTCATAGCAAAATTTTCTCAAATAGCAAGACCATTACACGACTTAACAAAGAAGAACGTTAAGTATTCATGGACTGCTAAGAAGCAAAAAGCTTTTGAGACGCTCAAAGATAAGCTTACGTCTCAACCAATCCTCATGCTTACGGACCTCGCAAAGCCATTTGAGGTCCAGTGTGATGCTTGTGGTGATTGCCTTGGAGTAGTCTTGCTTCAAGAAGGGCATGCCATAGCATATGAGAGACGAAGGCTCAATACGGATGAACAGGTCTTGAGCATTTATGAAAAGAGATGGTAAGCAGATTCAAATGGCCAATGCACTTTCACGACGATCAAAATTCAATGTGATGTCTATAGCAACTCACAATGATCTATCTTCCATGATAGGTGAGTATGCTATGGACCCTGACTTCAAAGATGTATTGTCAGCCCTTGCTTTGGGAAAGAAATAGGAACAATTCACCTTGCAGGATGGTTATCTTCTCGATGGAAATAAGATATGTGTTACCGACTCCCTTTGTGAGAAAGTCATGTGTGAATCCCATGCTTCTCCCTATGCGGGGCATAGAGGCATTCAACCTACTCTTCAAAGAGTAGAGACATACTTCTATTGCCCTACCATGAAAGTGGACATTACAAGAGTATGCTTCAAAATATGTGGTATGCCAAAAGACTAAGTATGATAGAAGGAAGAAACTTGGATTACTCCAACCATTGCCAATCCCTAATTCACCATGGGAGAGTATATCCACGGATTTTATCTTTGGATTACCCAATTCTATCCATGGGACTACGAGAATATGGACAATAGACGACATATTTAGCAAGCAAGCACACTTTATTCCTATCAAAAAGACTATTAAGGCACACCAAATGGCAACCATCTTCACATCTTAGATTTTAAAACACCATGGATTACCAACATCCATTGTGTCAAATAGAGATCCTAGAATGACCAGTAATTTTTGGAAAGATCTCTTTGAAAATCTAGGTACAACATTGAATTTCTCTTTGGCCTACCACCCACAAACGGACGGCCAAGTGAGCTACTAAAGACTCATGTTACAAAAGTAGATCAACAATCACAATGGAAGAAGTACTTACCCCTTGTAGAGTATGCGTACAATAATAATGTCCATACTACTACAGGAAAAGTACCTTTTGAGATCATAGAGGGAAGACCTAAAAGTCCCTTGCTACTTAAAGTACATGGGAAGGTCTTCGTTGTTGATCAGTGTGATGAGTATAGTCGTGACCTACAAGAATCTTTTCAAAATTTTAAGGAGGCTATATCCATCTCTCAACAAAGGCAAAAAGTTGCTGCTGACAAGCACAGAAGGGCCTTAACATTCAAAGGAAATGATTGGGTCCTACTTAAGTTTCCCAAGGCTCAATTGAGACAAACGACGGGCAAAAATCCTACGGGCTATCAAAAGTATTATGCTTAATCAGCAAAAAGATACTATGGTCCTTTTCAAATCTTGAAGCCAGTCAATGACATGGATTATCAACTCAAGTTTCCCAATCATTGACTCATACACAATTCTTTTCATGTAAACCTACTTAAGCCCTACAAAGGAGAGCCACCAATAGAACCAATTATTGAAGACCCTTCAGAAATCAAAGACCAAGAAGAGGTGCTACAACCCGAAGCTATCCTTTCGCATGGAGACAAGGTACTATGGCATGGTAAGATTATCCAATGGTATCTTATTAAGTTCAAAAGTTAGATGCTAGATGCTAGATGGATGCAAGGAATAGAGCTTAAGGATAATATGAATCTTGTCAATGTTTACAATGTTGCGCAAATGTAAATGGTTTCTAAATGAACAATGTTTTTTTTCTTATAAGACTAATCCTCTTTTGTGTACAAATTTAAATAGTTTGCATGCTTAGAATCATGTTTGTGATGATGACATCACTCCAAGTAGAATTTGTCACTCTACTTTGGGAGTATGATATGGACTAAAGAGCAGACATGCTTGCGGCAGCTACGTCTCCGAAGCACCAAATGGACTAATCATCCATTCTAGAATGAGGTCGCAGGGTGAAATTGGATCCTCTACCCGCTAAGAAATGTAGACTAATGAACTAAGACTTTGTCTCTTCTACCTCATAGTTGAGGACGACTATGATTTCAAGAGATAGGTAATGTCATAAAATCTAGTATCTAACCAACCCAAATGATTTTCTTATATTAAACTGATCATTTAATGTGGGAGAATAAACAAGAAAAAGGGTTAAAATATAGACATGTTCTTATGGATCTGTCTCAACACGGGGCCAAGATTAAAAGGGGTCATTTGACCTTAGGCAAGCTAGAGCTAACCTTGAGGTGGGAATCCTACCCAAGTATGAGGTGCTTGTTGGCTTGCTAAGTGTTAGTGGGAACCTTACCCAAAAGCTTGAGGTGTTTCTCACATGTTTAAATGACTAAAGTTCTTGAAGTATTCAATTCAAAGATAACTTTCAAGAGGCATCAATGTTTCCATGCTTGATTGACTAAATCCTTAAAGTTTTCAATTCAACCAAATGACTTAATAAGCATAAAAGACACATGTTCAAATGATCCTCCACATGTGGCCCTCATGATGTGTTTGAATGCTATTGGATAGGTTTTAAAGGGGTCCAATGAGAATGTAGATACATAAAAGTAAATAATTAAGTTCTTTCTCTCAAATAGGAAAAAGGGGACACATGTCCAAATGAAATAGTAAAATAATAAGAGAGAGAGAGAGACAGAGAGAGAGAGAGAGAGAGAGAGAGAGAGAGAGAGAGAGAGAGAGAGGTGTGGACCGAGTATGAGAGAGGGGTATACTCTCCCACACACACATACTCACATTCTCTCATTGTGTGGAGTGCAAAGTGCAAGAGTTCCATCTCCTTCTCCAAGCTTGTTGAGAAGTGGTGAGCCTACACCAACACTCTTGGCTATGGAATGCAAATCCAACCAAGAGCCATGCTTCGATGCTTAATCTTGACATCTTTTTCATCTTCATTACTATCCTATTATGCTATGATAAGCAAGAAGAGTGGTGATAAGTGAGGAACTATTTCTTTCTCCTATGGATGATTCTTCTTCCTCTTCCCTACCCTGATTCCCTCCTAGATCTCTCCACCTTCGAAGATGTTTGAGGCCTTGGGATAGTTAACGTTTTTTAAAAATTTTATATTAATCTCGTGATGCATGAAGCTTTCCATATTCATAGGTCACAAAGAACACAAAGATTGTATTGTAACAAGTCTCTCTTTATGGGAGAATCTCTCATACAAACGCCTTTTGGAGGGGGGGGCGGCTCCAAGTACTCTAACAAGTCATGTTCTCTAATACTCTCTCTCTTGCAAAATTATTGTTCATGACAAGTTAATTGTGTACTATGTTCATTTTTCTACCATCAATTAAGTTTACCCTCTATGTTCTCAAAGTAATCTCACAAAAATGTTCACTCTAATTCTCTTAATTTTTCTATCCTCAAAGTTCATAGTCCCTTTCCATTACATAGCTCCTTTGCTTGGGAGCAAGTTAAACAAGTTGCTAAAGTGGCTATTGGAGACCTTTCAAGATTTAGCAACTTCAAATATTCCATCTAATTGGCGTGAAGTTGGTACCAGACGACAATCTCAATGACTTTGATTTGTTGAATTAGATGGGACTTTATTACAAGTGAGCTATGCTTTGATGTCAACAATGATCAAGCACAAATATTGTGTGATAGTTGAGGAGTCGCTTCACAAAACCATAGTGGGTTTTGTCCATGCATAAAGAACTTGATTCCATCAAGAAGAATGACACTTGGTAGTTTGTTCCATGGTGTGCCAAACAGAAAGTGATTGGTGTCGAATGGATCTACAGGACGAAGTAGAAATCTAATGGTTCTTTGGACAAGCACAAGGCAAGACTAGTTACCAAGGTCTTTTCTCAAAAGCCTGGTGTGGACTAGGATGGCACACTTTTGCATTGACTACAAGGATGGTGACCATCCTGATAGTTTTTGACCTTGCTCGGTGGCCCATGTTTCAGATGGATGTTGTTTTGGCATTTCTCAATGGTGACTGAAGGAGGAGGTGTATGCGGAGAAACCTCTAGCATTTGAGGATCTAGACTTTGCAAGCATGGTTTGTAAGTTTCGAAAGGGTCTCTATGGCATGAAGCCAGACCCTAGAGCATGGTACTAGAAGATAGACTCTTTTTTCCTATGATACTTCTTTCAAAAATCTTTTACCGACCCAAATTTATACATTTACCATGAGGGAGTATTGGTGGCACTTGTTATCCTCTATGTAGATGATATTGTAGTTATAGGTAGCCATGTTGAGCACATCCGCAGTACTATGCAGGCCTTGGCTAAGGAGTTTGAGATGATAGATCTTGGCTTGCTTCACTAGTGACTTTCTTAGATTGTAGATATGGTAGATAGAGGGAAGCATCTTTCTCTCGTAGGAGTGCTATATGCAAGAGTTGTTGGAATCATTTGTTAAGACTGAGTGTAAAGCTATCTCAACCCCTATGGATCCCAATTAAAAGTTGTCACAATATGATTCCCCAGATATAGTAGATGCTACAAAATATCAAAAACTAGTTGGTTCTCTTATTTGCATTCTCAAGGGGATTTAACATTTGCGAGTTTTTCATTTCAAGTTTTTTTGACAATTTTAGCAATCTTTAGAGTTTTTTTAACCAAATATGTGTCATAGCATAAAGTATCTATTTAATGTAATTTTCAATCGTCATAAGACTCCATATATGTGTGGTTGACGGAGAGAGAAAGTATAAATTCTAGAGAGATAGTATTTATGCGAGTTACCATTGGAAGAAGAGATCATAAATCCTTGAGAGAGAGAGAGAGTGACTTCTCTTCTAGAGAGAGAAAGTAAAATCATAGAGTTGTATATCACTACGTAGAGAAAGAGAGAGAGAGAGAGACCGAGAGGGCATAACGACGGAAAAAATGTAAACAAATAAAATCACCATTTCACAACTCATGCCATTAGAGTCAAATATGCTCGCAACGCATGTGATCAGAGTCAAATAATCCACAGCATATAAACATGCGATAAAGTAAAAAATCATGCAGAATAGAGACAACACTAATTTCAGAGTTAAATATAATCCACAACATATATAAATGTGATGAAGTAAAAAATAATTCCAGATAGAGACAATACTATTTTTCCCAAGCAATTGCTTTTTGAAACAACATAAGTTTGAGGATGTAAGTACATTCGCAAAACTACCACAGGATAAGATCAAAATTAGAGTACAAAAAAGGATAGTCGCCATTGTTACCATATACATGTGGTAGTGATGTGTGTGAACACACTAGGACCGCCGGGGCATTTTTTCCCTCTTTAGGAGGTTTTTTCCCCCGTGCATTGTATATACGCCCATCACTCTAGGGCTATCTATCTTTCCATTGCACACTAAGTAATACACTCTCTATTGTGTGCCTTGAGCTTCCTTCGTCTTCTCCAAGCTGTGTGTGTTTCTCTGCAACCCTAATTCCAACAATTGGTATCAGAGCAGGTCACGTCCTCCCGGGCTTAGTCGCCAGCTGCTCCAGCCACGCCTGCTCACTTTCTCCGATTTCAGTGAGCTTTGGCAAGCGTTCGCAGGTCGACAAATATTTTGGGAGAGCTCGAAGAGCTTGGTCTGCTCAGAATTTTGATTTGGGCTCATTTCGGCCTCCGTTTCCACTACGGGCAGTACTGCACAGGCTATTTCGTCATTTTGTGCAGATTTTCTGTCAGTGCCGTTTTCTGCATAACAGGTGCCTTATAGTCTTCTACGGTTTGTGCTATATAGCACAAGTTGTTCCCGCTCCATTTCTCCTATTTTCGGGCAGTTTTCACATCAGGTGCAGCATTTACCATGGCTGACAACAACAACACAGATGTGTTCAAGATGTTTGCTGCTGAGGACAGGTTGGATGGGGACAACTACCCTATGTGGGCTTATATGATGCAACACGTTCTTGTGTCAAAAGGTGTCTGGAACATTGTGCAGGGCATTGATGTACGTCCTGGTTCTGAAGATGTAGGCGATATTGAGGATGTTGCAGGTCTTGTTGCAAGGATTGCAGCTGTTAGAGTTGTTTTGCCTACAGCAGAACAAGCTCGTTGGGATGTTAAGGATGCGCAGGCTCATGCATTGATTGCGTTGTCTGTGAAGCGCACCATTATTCCTCACATCCGTTCAGCAAAATCTGCAAAACAGGCTTGGGATATTCTAGCAGGTCTTTATGCAAGCCGCAATGAGGCTAAAATTGCTTTGCTGCGTAAAGAGCTAGAGTCGAAGATTATGCATGAGGAAGATGATATGGACACTTTCCTTGCTAGTGTCAAGGATATCAATGAGCAACTCATTTCTGCAGGTGAAGTCATTTCTGACAGTTCCCTTGTGCAGACTGTTCTTGATGCCTTACCAGATTCCTACCAGACTTTTGCTAGTACTTGGAGACTGATGACCCAAGGAAATCCTGAAGTTGTCAAGTTTGATGCATTATGCACATTGCTGTTGCAAGAGTCACTTTCTAGAAAAAACAGGACTAGGCAGCGTGCAGTTGAACAGGCTTTTATTGCTTCTCAAAGAAAGGGTGGTAACAGTAATGCAGCCACTTCTTATGGTTCTGCTGCGAGTGGCAAAATTTCTGTTCCTAATGCTTCTGCTGGCAGCACTTCGTCTGGCAATTCTGGTGATAAGGGCAAAAAGAAAATGCGTTGCCATTATTGTAAAGCCAATGATCACTTGATCAAGTCGTGTCCTAAGTTGAAGGCCAAAGAGGCTAAGAAGAAAGAGGGTGGTTCCACTGCAAATGCTGGTTCCACTACAAATGCAGCCATTGTTGAGTCTTCTGTGAAAGGAGATTGTGATGCTGATGTTGATGCAGAATGGGCTTTTAGCGCAGAGTGCACTTACAATCCTGCTGTCCATGATGCATGCTTGTCAGTTGCTGCAGATTCACATGTGTGGTATTTCGACAGTGGTGCTACAAAGCACATTACCTCACATCGTGAATTGTTTACCTCTCTCGAGTCTGTCCCTCATGGGAATTCAGTCACTTGTGCCAACAACGCCTCTTATCCAGTTCAGGGAGTTGGAAAGATTGTGCTCACTGCTGCTAATGGCAGTTCCTTCACACTTGTTGATGCACTTTATGTACCTGGGATCAAGAAGAATCTATTGTCTGTATCCGCACTTGCTAGACTTGGACTTGTAGTCAAATTTGTGGATGACAGATGTACAGTTCATGATCTCAGTTTTGGTGATGAAATTGTTGCATCTGGGCTTTTGTGCCGTGGGCTGTATAAGCTCACTTTGTATGACAAGTGTGGACAAAATTTTGCAAATGCTGTTGCAGATTCAAGGGCTATTTCAGATGCAAAACTTTGGCATGCACGTTTTGGTCATCTGAATTTTGCCAGTTTGCTGCGTTTGCAGAAATCTGATATGGTTGCTTCTTTGCCGCCTCTTGAAGCACCTATCAAACATGTTTGTGAAGGCTGTATTCTGGGTAAAATGCAGCGTTCTAAGTTTCCAAAGGATGGTTCAGTTAGGGCCACATGCAGGTTGCAGCTTGTGCATAGTGACGTTTGTGGGCCCATGCAAACTCCGTCCTTGGGCAATTACCTGTACTTCGTGACTTTCATTGATGATTACTCCAGGCATGCGTGGGTATTTCCGCTTAAAGCGAAGTCCGAAGTTTTTATGTGCTTCAAACAATTTTTGGCTATGGCTGAAAATGTCTCAAAATGTACTATGGGCACCCTCCGTTCCGATCGAGGGGGGGAGTATATGTCTCATGAATTTAATGCATTTCTGGCTAGTCGTGGGATAAAACACCAATGTACAGTGCCTTATACACCTCAGCAAAATGGTGTTGCTGAGAGGAAAAACAGGTCACTAACAGAAATGGCACGATGTATGGTCAAAAGTCAAGCTTTGCCGCATTCTTTTTGGCTTGAGGCCATCATGTGTGCCACTTATGTACTTAACAGGTGTCCTACGAAAGCTTTGCAGTCTATTACTCCATATGAAGCATGGCATGATAGAAAACCTTCTATAGAGCACATGCGTGTTTTTGGCTGTTTGGCATATGCTTTGGTGCCACAAGTGCAGCGCAGAAAATTGGATGATAAGGCTGTCAAATGTATTTTTGTTGGTTATAGTGCTGAAAGCAAAGGTTACAGGTTGTATCATCCGCAAACAAAACGTATTTTGGTTTCACGGGATGTAGTGTTTGTGGAAGATTCTGTTCAACCCTTGCTGTCATGTACTAGAGACAGTAATGTAAGCTCACAGGACATTTATGACACTTTGTTGCCTCTTTTCAGTGGTGGAAATACGAATGTAAGTTCCAATGAGGCAAATGTACAGCCTATGGGGGTTTCTGAAAATGTTTTAGAACAGCCTATTACTGATGCAGATGTACATGATGTACTTGATGAGGAAAGGGCTGAAAATGAGCAGGCTAGAAGTATGCCAAAATGGCTGGTGCACACTTTGCGTGACAGTAAATTGGATGCACCTTTATCTAGTCGTACTCGTTCAGGCTCTCGCCATGCATCTTATGCATCAGATTGTTATGCTTTGGCTGTGTCTAGTTTACATGATGTTGAGGAGCCTCTGTCTTTTGATGAAGCACAGAATTCAGATAATTGGATTGCTGCCATGAAATCAGAATATGATGCACTTATAGAGAATGACACATGGACTTTATGTGATTTGCCTCCTGGCAAAAAGGCCATTGGTACGAAGTGGGTTTACAAGTTGAAACGCAAGCCGGATGGTGAGATCGATCGCCATAAGGCTCGACTTGTTGCAAAGGGTTATGCACAACAAAAAGGCATAGATTATGAAGAGACTTTTGCTCCCACTTGTCGTATGACTACTGTGCGTTTTCTATGTGCATTGGCAGCTCATTTTGGTTGGGATGTACATCAATCAGACATTGTTACTGCTTTCTTGAATGGTGACATATTTGAGGAAGTTTATGTAACGCAGCCTCGCGGTTTTGTCATAAAAGGACAAGAGGACAAAGTGTGCAAATGTAAGAAGGCTTTGTATGGGTTGAAGCAATCTCCTCGTGCTTGGTATGAGAAAGCTGACACTCATTTGGTTAAACGAGGCTTTCGTAACAGTCCAACAGAAAGCACATTGTATGTAAAGCGTGAGGATGATATATTTCTCATTGTGGTTCTTTATGTTGATGATTTGCTGATCACTGGACCAAATGAGAGACATATTGCTGAATTTAAGGCTGATTTGAATGCTACTTTCAAGATGAAAGATTTGGGGCTGTTGCATCATTACTTGGGTATACAGTTTAAGCAGTGTGATGGTGGTATTGCCTTGTGTCAGAAAAGTTACATAGAGACATTGCTATGTAAGTTTGGACTTGAGGATTGCAAACCTATTGCCACTCCCATGGAAACAGGTTTGAAGTTGAGTCTACATGATGCTGGCGATCCTGCTGATGTCACTCTTTACCAAACTGCTGTTGGCTGCCTCATTTATGTATGCAACACGAGGCCAGATATTCAGTTTGCAGTCTCGCAGGTCAGCAGATTTATGCATAGCCCAGGGTCTAAGCATTGGCAGGCTGTCAAGAGGATTTTCCGCTACCTTAGTGGCACTTTACATCTTGGCTTGTTTTATCCCAAGGGGGGATCATTGCCGCCAGACTTACATGCTTTTTTGGACTCAGATTGGGCTGGTTGTTTTGACACGCGAGTGTCCACAAGTGGTTTTTGTTTCATGCTTGGCAGTTCATGTATATCATGGTTGAGCAAGAAGCAACCTACTGTGGCCACTTCGAGTTGTGAGGCTGAGTACAGGGCAGTCTTCACAGCTACGGTTGAGTGTGTATGGCTCAGACGCCTTATGGCTGACTTGGGTGTTGGACAGGACACTGCCAACACTATCTACACTGACAGTCAGAGCGCATTGGCAGTTGCGAGGAACCCAGTTTTTCATGCTCGCACAAAGCACATTGAGGTGCATTACCACTATGTCAGGGAGAGGCTCTCAGCAGGAGAGATCAGCTTGGCTTATGTGCCAACACAGGACAACCTTGCAGATCTTTTCACAAAGGCATTGTCTCGTGAGAAGCTTGAAGCTTTCCGCAAAGCTTTGGGCTTACTCCCCTTTGTGGACTGATCCTGTCCTCAGGGCATGGCACTTCCCTTTACTCATGTGCCAGCTCTCGTTCACCGCATCACTCCAGGGGGGATTTGTTACCATATACATGTGGTAGTGATGTGTGTGAACACACTAGGACCGCCGGGGCATTTTTTCCCTCTTTAGGAGGTTTTTTCCCCCGTGCATTGTATATACGCCCATCACTCTAGGGCTATCTATCTTTCCATTGCACACTAAGTAATACACTCTCTATTGTGTGCCTTGAGCTTCCTTCGTCTTCTCCAAGCTGTGTGTGTTTCTCTGCAACCCTAATTCCAACAGCCATAAATGTAATGGTCACTCTAAAAGGCAAGTAATTTGCTCCCAAATAGCTTGCAAGATGCTTCATATCTTTTGCTTGAAATTTGAAATCCTTTGCTGCATAAACAATGTTTTTTAAAGATAAATAATCACAAGTATAATAAACCAAAATAAATACAGAAAAACACTTTCATATCATAGATCAATATTCTAGTTGAGTGAAAGAAGCATACCAAACCAGTTGTAATTAAATGGAGGGAGAAATCATCCTTGGTTGTCCAAGAATAAAAGCGATGTCCATTGGTGAGAGGGTTGGCTGATGAATAATCATGTGCTCCTTAGGTTCAAGTCCGAGCACTTTTGTGTACACATAGTACATATGTTTGCATGCCAAAAAGGATTTGTTGGTATTCTCTCGCTTCTGAAAATCCGGACACGTGCATGCTGGACTCTGTTTTATATGAATCTCATAACTATTTTCATTGAGAACTCGGAAAATTACATGCTCTTGAGACCTTTTCACTTCATCCAAAAATATAATTGTCATACTATTACATGCTTCCAATTTCTTCATGGCCTCTTTAGAGATTCCATGCCTCCACTTTTTGTTCCTCGAGCTGCCACCACCTTCTTTGCAGTCGCCAGCAAGAGGTTGTGGATTTACCATTGAATTCTCTGTCCGAAATCCACTCTGATGCAGCGCGACAAGTTCCTATGTGGAGATATCTGTCCCTCTTGCTACTGGCCAAACATTTGGAGCAGGAGGTAAATCTTTGACTTGTCTTTTGATTGATTGGGTATGCAAAATATCATGATTACAAAACCATAACCATTGCTCGATTATTTTACCCTTGAACATTCTTTCGGACCATATACATGGAGCAACAAGACCAATTGAGCGACTATGCAAGATATTGTCACATTTTTTTCTCCCTACTGTTCCAAAACATTTTCTTTGACTTTGAATGGGCATTCTCCTGAGGGCCCACTGAGTGCGTGGCACATCACTCTCAAACACATTGTTTGTTTTAGATGACAAAGGTGTGGTTGTTTCTTTTTGAGATCCAATATCATCATCACTGTCACTAATTTGCAGCGAAATGTTAGAAATACCTGGTCCTTGGGTATCAAACTTGATTTTTTTTGGTCGATCGCGATGGTTTCGTTGCTTAGATTCCATGACATATTCCGGCCGATGGGAGCTAATTGTTCCTGTTCTGCCCCTCTTTTTGCGTTGTACTGTTTCTTTGTCTCCATGCAAAATTGGTTGCGCATACACGGGAGTCCCTGCAACAGCCTCGTGTAATAGATGGGCCACGTTGGTTGGAGTTGGAGTTTGCTGAGATTCAACTCGAGAAAGCAAGGTCTCCATTGTGGGACCCGTTCCTATATAACGCCCAATAGTATATCCCAAACGCTTTGCACATTGAATATATGAGTTTATAACATCTGTTACACATGCATCATACAAGGATATTTTTCCCTTTCCACCTTCACCTGCTAACCAACTGGCATGTACACTTTCTGATAAATTAACATTGGGAATTTGTGCCCGCTCCCACGGACTTAGACCACCCTATGAAATGCAAAAAAACATGAATTAAAATTTATAAATTTCATGTATAAAAAGAATTTTTTCTAAAAATATAGATTGTCATAAAGGTACTTACATCTGTTCCAATTCCTCCCCAGTGTGAAATTCGTTGCTCCCACCATTTAAACCATCTGCTCACTCTTGTGATGCTCTCTGTAGATAGATGTTGTCTCCACCACTTTTGAATTGAAAGTGCCTTTTGAGATGCAAGCACAATGGTCTTACAAGCTCTCCAGTCCTCACACATATCAATGTGTTGATTTGTTAGATGTTGAGGTATCCATTTGTGGAGACTCTGCTCCCAATGAAATAGGCATGATCGTTCACATCCCTCCATGATATTATCTGGCCCTCCATTGAAGACTGTTCGAATAGCATTCCAATTTGCACCAGCTTCATCAGACATAAAACCTGCAAAGTCAGCTACACCATGTCCGTACTTTTCCATTGTTGAATTAAGGCTCTCCCAAAAAATAACTTGAGTCTTTGCATCCTCCTCTTTAGTTTCACATATAGCAATTATTTGTAGTGATCGTATGCTGCAAGATATTCAACAATAACATTTTCACACATCTTCTTTTATTTAATGATAAAAAAATACGAGATATTTAAATACTTAAAGATTACCTTGGATCATAAACTGAGCATGACATTGTTGCCCATCCATCTATTCTATGGGTAAAATCAAAATGTACCCACGCATTTCTCAAGTCACCAGTTTCAGTTCTTTTCATCCGATTTACTAGATCAATCCCAGAACCTGGTCCTTTAGTGGACATTTTAAATAGGAAGCACTTGTCATCCTCTTCACCCTGTCCAGGAAATCTACTCCCATGAAAAAAAGGAAACATGCACTTTTTTTGAAGCAATAAAATATTATCATATCCATCCCCAATAACAGCACCTTGACTCTTTCTCTCCTTTGAAACAATTGAAGAAAACCTACACGATGCATCACAAGAAGGCTAAATTTATAATAGTTAAAAAATTAACAAATTCAAGGAACCAAATTGAGTTTTCTTACCCTTTGGTTTGAACCAGTGGCATCATTTCTTCCAAAAAATCATTGAATTGTACATCGGATGTAGCTTCAGCTTCCTCACCAATCAAGGAGTGAAGAACAAGTTGTTGAGCCACCAACATTTGAATTTTTCTTGGGCCACCCTTTTCTATTTTTAGTACTGTACCTACCAGTTTCCGCACTCTTGAAATAGCATCCCTAGAGGTACCTGCCTTAACATTATGACAATGTTTACCAACATGTATTGCCAATCGCGACATTGTACCATCTCTAGGCAAAACATAATAGATTTTGCAGGGACAAGCAGCAACACAAGTAACAACCTTCTGACAATAATGACAAGTTATTGTTGTATTCTCTTCCATTGCAAGGTAGTCCTTTTTCACCTGTCTGTCCAAATATCCATGAAAATCTCTACTATTGAATTCTTGTTCCTTAATATAATGATGACACGTTGAATAATTACACTGCATGAACCCCAAACAGTGGCTTAGACGAATTGTGCATGCTATTGCCATGGTTGTCACAGATGGGCGAGTCCACAAGTGACCATCAAAGCGTTGTTCCATCCCTGTCATTCGTTTTGTTTTATCCTGAGTCGCAGGTAACTCAAAACACAAATTTCCATCATAATGTTGTGGAAGTTCAGCAACTTGCAAAGGAGCTCCACATAATGTTAACAGATCATTTAACTTTTTTGCCCCTGGATTTGTTGAATCCAAATGACGATTGAATGAGTTTTGAGCTGTCCTATATCGTCACCACTACTTTCAAGATGCACAATGCTTAAAACATCTTCAGATATCTCTTTGTCATTTCCTTTCTCATTGTCAGATACCTGTATAAATGTGTCTGAATGAAGCATCTCAAACAAGCTCGAAAAAGAACCATCTATTAAGAAATGCTAATGACCTTCTATATCCCACTGTGGTTGCAGCAAGACTTTTGTTAGGCCACAATCACTTTCAATAAGAGCAGATAGTGACTGAAAATGGCAAGATGGAGGCAGCAAACTCTGCAAATAGTAAGCACTAAGCAACAATGAGTTACCCTTCAACTGAATGTCGCGGTTGACTATTTGACCACCAACCTTCCAAGTTATTGTTACTTTCATGTTGGACATATTCTCTCAAGCAACAGATTACAGGGTGGAGATGCGAGAAAACTGTGGTGGATTAAGTGAAGGTGGTGAAGGTTAATGAAAGTTAAAGATAAAGTTAACGTTAATGAAACTGGTGAAACTTAATGAAAGATGTGAAGGTTAATGAAAGTGAAAGATTGGTAGGTAGACGAAAAGACAGTTGCGTAAGATCTTGTGACGGCTCAAAGAATAATGAAAATCATAATTGAAGAAGTGCATTTAATATATGACGGTTCTGAATGTATGTGCAGTGGAATATGTCATCAAATTTGAGGGGCCATTTAATTTCTAAATGGTGGTTCAAGGACTGCATTTAATACAGTATAATAGTGTCTTCATCTTTTGTGTATGTGTGTGTGTGTGTGTATATATATATATATATATATATATATATATATATATATATATATATATATATATATATATATATATATATATATGATTGTGGGAGTGTGTGTATAAAAAACGTAACAACTATATGACTGACTTTGTATAAAAAACGTAGGAATTTTTTTAGTTAAGTTATATATATGATTCCATCTTGCCATTTTATATATATGTGTGTGTGTTTTTGGTAGTGTGTATATATAATTATTTTAGTTAAGTTATACACATTACTGTGCGTGTGTATAAATGATTTTGTGGGTGTGTGTAAACAACGTAG